>NC_083357.1:28668207-28990110 GCF_030254825.1 Meriones unguiculatus
GTTATAGCCAAAATCTGGAAACAATCCAGATGCCCCTCAGTAGAGGAATGGATACAGAAATTGTGGTACATTTACACAATGGAATACTACTCAGCAATTAAAAACAAGGAAATCATGAAACTTGCAGGCACATGGTGGGAACTAGAAAAGATCATCCTGAATGAGTTATCCCAAAAGCAGAAAGACACACATGGTATATACTCACTTATAAGAGGATATTAGACATATAATATAGGATAAACATACTAAAATATGTACACCTAAAGAAGCTAAGCAAGGAAGAGGACCCTGAATAAGATGATCAATCCTCATGCTGAAAGGCAAAGAGGATGGACATCAGAAGAGGGCAAAAACAGGGAAGAGGACAAGAGCCTATCACAGAGGGCCTTGGAAAAGATCTACCCTGCAGGGTATCGAAGGCTAAGACTCATAGCCAAACTCTGGGCAGAGTGCAGGGAATCTTATGAAAGAAGGGGGAGATAGGAATGCTTGGAAGGGACATGAGCTCCACAAGGAGAACAACATATCAAAAACTCTGGACACAGGGGTCTTTTCTGATATTGATACTCCAAGCAAGGACCATGCATGAAGATAACCTAGGGCCCCTAGAACCCCTGCACAGATGTAGCTCATGGCAGCTCTGTCTCCAAGAGGGTTCCCTAGTAATGGGAACAGGGACTGTCTCTGATATGAACTCATGGGCTGGCTCTTTGATCACCTCCCCCTGAGGAGGAAGCACCCTTACCAGGCCACAGAGGAAGACAATGCAACCAGTCCTGATGAGAGCTGATAAGCTAGAGTCAGATGGAAGGGGAGGAGGACCTCTCCTATAGTGGACTTGGGGAGGGGTATGGGAGGAGATGAGGGAGGGAGGGGATGAGGGAGGGGGTTACAGCAAGGATACAATGAATAAACTGTAATTTATAAAAATATAAATAAATTTTTTAAAAGTGAAAAAATGCACTAAGGCTTTATGATACATTCAAATAAGTGCCATTTTGAGTGGCCTTGTAATTCACCAAAATGAATACTCTTCAAACTTAGCACTTTCAAAGAAGCAAGGAAGAACAACAAATGAACTTCTGAGACACGCCTCATACAGAAATTAGAGCACAAACATGGTCACATCAACTTGTGCAGCCCATGCATAACTGTGCTTCCCAGGATTTATACCACAACAATGAGCTGCTGATGGAAGTGTAGAAATTCCAGGGCATCTGGAGAAGTCTACAGTGCCCATCATGTGATCAAAAATTATGTAACCAAACATAAAAAGGAAAAGATTTGTAGTGGCGTGGACAGAGCAAGAGAGCATGATGCTAAGTGAAATGAACCAGGCCCAGAAGCACAAACACCATGTGACCTTACTCTTCTATAGAATCCAAGAAAGTTAATTTCTATCAGTGAAGAGTAGATGGGTACCTGTGGAGGGAAGAATACAGGAGATGTGTGAAGAGACAGAGATTGTCCAATGGCAACAATGTTACAGACTAAGTTCTGTTTTGTAGCAACACAGTTAACAATAGTGAATTATATCTCATCTCAGAACATCTAAAAGACAAGTCTTTTTTTTTTAAAGAGAGAACTCTTTTATTTTTTTTACCCTGTCTTTTTTTTTTAAGATTTATTTATTTTATGTATATGAGTGTTCTATCTGCATTTACACCTGCCAGAAGAGGGAATCAGTTCACATTACAGATGGTTGTGAGCCACCATGTGGTTGCTGGGAATTGAACTCATGACCTTTGGAAGAGCAGACAGTGCTCTTAACCACTGAGCCATCTCTCCAGCCCCCAAAAGACAAGTCTTAACTATACTCATTGAAAAAAAATGATAGAAGTTTAAGATGATATATGGTCATTCTAACCATTTCACAATATACACATGAATCAGATTGCATTGTACCCTAAAGTATGTACAATTATTATGTTTTGATTGAAAAAATTAAAATAAAAAATATTTTTGCCTCCAAAATAAAACCATTTAATAATTATCTCAGATAACGAGCTTCCACAGCACATTAAATATCACACAAGGTTTTTAAAAACAGATAATAAACAAACAAAGGAAACTTGTTTTGATGATTTATCCTTTTTAAATTTTTTTGAGACAATTATATAATTTCCCACTTTCATTTCCTCCCTTCAAACAGTCCCATACACCCTTCCTTGCTCTCTTTCAAATTTCTGGCCTCTTTTTTTTTTAATTATTACCTACATTTGTGTGTGTAGACAGAAATATTCAGTCTATATAACATTAATTTCTTATGTGTAAATGCTTTAAGGGCTGACCGTTTAGCACTGGATAACCAATTGTGATCTTCCCTGAGGAAGACTATTTCTCCTGTCTTCCATGTTGCCTGTAGATTTTTGCATAGGGCTGAGTTCTCCTGAGCTTTCCCTTGTCCATGCTAGCATGTCTTTTGATGTCACGCTTGTTGAACTCAAGGCCAGCCAGTCATGCTGGTGAGACTTCATGGGTATACCTTCTGACATTCCTTAGAGAGACAAGTTCACAAAACACTCCCCCTTCCTCTGACTCATCAATCTTCCTACCCCGTCTTCTACAAAGCATCCTGAATCTTGGGTGCAGGAGTTGGGGACTGGAGTCCACAATTCTGCATCTTGATTGGTTGTAGTTTTCTGT
The DNA here is from genome assembly GCF_030254825.1 of Meriones unguiculatus. Classification (NCBI taxonomy): domain Eukaryota; kingdom Metazoa; phylum Chordata; class Mammalia; order Rodentia; family Muridae; genus Meriones; species Meriones unguiculatus. The sequence goes on from NC_083357.1 coordinate 28,670,854, forward strand.
GATGATCTTCACCTGTTGCAAAGGGAAGTTTCCTTGATGAGGGTAAGAACTATACTTATCTTTAGGACTAAACCATCTCACCCAAAACCCCAACGCTAAGCATAGGAAGCCCTCCTTGAGCTGTTGCCGTCAGGGATGTCCAAGACTCCCCAGACATCAACTACTGGTGTTGCCTTTGGCTGTCTCTCAGAGGTGGAAAGTAAACCACTATTGCTGAAGACTCCATGCACTTTAGACACAGCACAGAGGCTGCAGAGCTGGAAATGACCCAAAAACCTCCTCCCTGAGGACTAGTTTCATAGAATCAGAAGATGTCATGCAAACTCCCAAAGGAGAGAATTAACCAACAGTCCTGCCCAGCTGTGATGCCTTTGAACACTGGGAGAAGCATGACATAATCACCCTCATGACACTGTAGTGGCACACATACCTTGTCCATAACCAACAGCTCTCTAACTGAACTTAAGCGCTGCTCATCGAGAGGGGAATCATGTTTGGTTCAGGAAACCTAACTGACTAATCAAAGCAAGTGAAGTCAGGGATCTTGGAGGAGACCCAACAACCACTATTTAAACCTGAACTGTTTTCTAGTTGACTTGTTCTTTATCTCTGGACCCCCCACAGGCTCTCTCTCCCCAGTCTTTCTTCCTCCCTGTTCCCACTCTCCTATTTTTTGTAAAGATATGGCTGGTCTCTGTAAGCATCCTCACACCACTGGTGCAGCTGAGGAAGCACGAGGGCCTCCCTGCTCAGGAACCAGATAGAAATAAAAAATAACTTTTCCCAGACCTTGTTCTCATGGTTACAAGTGGTAGTTGGGATTTCTATAATGCTGTAACTGCAGATTGAAAGGCAATGCTAATCCTGCCTTGGATTGCCAGGAAAAACTTAGAAGAGGAAGTAATATCCAGAAATACTTTTGTCAGTTTGCTCAATAGGTCCCTGGCACCACTTATACACGAGGTGTATAAGGTTATACACCTCGTGGTCCTTTGTAAGGAGAGAGAATTGTCTTTACTAGCAAGTTTCCATAAGCATAAAACAAACAAACAAACAAACAAAAAAGAACCCCAAAGCCTTTATATGGAAAATTGCCAAAAAGTTAGTAAAAAGAAGGAAGGGAGTTTATAATACTTCTAAGCCCAGGCTTTGCACAAAAGACACAGTCTTAATTTAATTTTACATTTTCAGTGGGAAAAAAAGAGAAGCAATCATTTATAGTTCCTAAATATGGTTATTGTAAAAATAAGTACTTATTTATGATTCAAATGTCAATGTTTTCACATATGCAAATGTTAGGGATAATAAAGTTATTATCTTTATATTTAGATAGAAGAGCTCCTTTTCATTCTGTAATCCCTTTTGACACTGGTGCTACAAATAAATTCCCAACCAAGACCAGAATAAATCATCGCTTCCTAGACTAAATTTATGAGAATCCCCTTCAACACAAGATTTAAGAGTGTCTATCGCCGCCGTTCAGACTTTGAGATTTCACAAGTTTATACAAGAGTTTGATATCAAGCAGACCATTCAGAATAAAATGCTACTGATATTTAATATATTCTATTCCAGTTGGCTTTCTGTGAGTCTGTGAAACAAACACCAGATGGCAACTTGTAGAAGGATAAGGGAATCAGTCCTAATTTTAGAAAGTTCTTGGCCACTTCCTTCACCCAGGCCTAAGAAGAGAATTCTCCATTGGAATAACTTTCCAAAGTTCATAAAGCCACTACCTGGTGTTATTTAAAATTGTGCCAGTTATGTGCTTACCATCACCAAGCCAACCATTCTACTTAACACCTTCAAGCCGTCCACCTTCATAGTCAGCCACATAAAGAAAGCCAGACTTGGGTTCTTCACCCTGTAGTTGGCATTTGTCAACCAGGGAAAAGTGAGCCACAGAAATCTTTGGCCCCTTGGCACCCATTTCCATCTTCACTCTCTTTCCAATGATCATGATGCATAGCTTGTCAAACTGGTGGATTCAGTTTTTAATCACTGGGCTACACAATTTGGTGGCATATCTCACTGAAAAGCCTCACTGAGAATGAAATGGAAGGTGTAGTGAGTAAGGACCTGGAAAATCCTGGCCTGTTGGCAATTTGTAAAGCAGATGGCTATGCAAATACTGTCGTCACACTCAGCTGTAAGGTAAACTGTGAACTGAGGAGCAACAGGTGGCTGGGTAAACGCTGCACTCAAATGCTGTCTGCATATTTCCATTTAGATCTTGAGGACTGAAATCCTTTTGAATGGTTTCAACAAACACTTGAACTGAAAAAAATGATTACTTAAAAAAAATACCATTAGGATCCCAAATCCAGTGAAAGTTAAAGGACTGAGAATCGTGGCTTTGGAGATATTTCGTTTATGGCACCAAGGGCCACTGTGAGAAAAGCAAACCAGCAGATGGAGATTGTCACATGACAAAGTGTGAGCAATCTGGGAAAACCTGATGGGCAGACGCTGTGAGAAGAACGGAACGTTGGACTGTACATCAAAGAGGGCGCAAGGGCTTGTGGGGGGTAGAGGGAGGACAGGTGAATGCTCGTGAAACTAGGATTACAGGGCAAGGGAGAACTCCCCCTTTCAATGAACTAGGAAAGGAGATACGGGGGATGAAAAAAGGGGGTAACCTGGTGGAGATGAGGGAGGGGCCTGCAATTGGGATATAAAATTAATAAACTGTAAAAAATTAGAAAATAAAAAGAACGCTAAAGGGGAGAGGAAATGAGCCTAACAATACAACAGAGATTTACATTCTATGCAGGACCTCTGACTCCCATCTCAAAGAAAAGAAAAGATTTGCAAGGCAGGACGAACCCTAAAGCAGCCAGATGTCTGGCCAAGAGAAATGTACAAGCTCACGTTTAAGAAACCTTCTGTCGACAATCGAACAATACGCTGGTGGTAGAAGTGGGGCACTGAACTGAAGAAGAGGCAACTGCAGTGCGGCCAAGATGGCTCAGCTGGGAAAGGCACTTGCTGCTGAACATGACGATATGAGTTTGGTCCCGGGAGCCTTCGTGGTGGAAGAGAGAGCGGACTCCTGACGGTTGTCCTCTGACCTCCACATGTGCACCGTGACATATGCATCTGCGCGTGCGCACACACACATACAAGCGCGTATCAGTAAATACAAACAATAGCTAAAGGTGACGGCAGCGGTGTACAGAGGGGGCTTGGGAAGTCTACCACAAGGGTGGCTCTTGCTTGGGGACTTCCTACGTGCCAGACCAGACCTGCGAGCTTCACAGAGCTCATGGAAATCCTGCGAGTTCTTAGTCTCATTTCCAGGAGGTCCGGGGTAAATAACATCAGACAAGCAGCTGATGTGAACATGAAGCCAGACCTGTCCGATCCAGGGCCCTTAGCCCCCCACCGCACACACACACCGAAGGAAAGCAGCAGGGGTGGATCTGGGAACAGGAACTTCAGCCTGATGCTGCCATTTGGCGTGGAGCATGAGAGTTTTGTCTTCAGCCAAGTGATACATGTAGATGAAGGAGTAGGTGTCTGGGAGACATGAGCTATTTTCAGACAAGTTAAATTGAGGGAGCTTAGGACGCCCATATGTGGATAGTAGCAAAGACTAGGGGTGAAGACCTGAAATGCAGATGGGTCATGCCCGGATGAGAATGTGGGAGGAGGGAACGCAAGAGCAGATGCGGAGGTGTTGTCTATAGTTTATGGACTAACAGGGAAAGTTCTTCAAAGAAAATTCTCAGAAACTTAAAGTGGTAATGGTAACACCCTTGGATTTTCTATCAAAAGATTTCAAAACACAAAAGAAAGTAACCCTTCATTCTTCCGGATCAAACAGCAGGCCCTGCACTTTCCTTCTGTAGGTTTTTGAAATTTTACAGATAAAGCCCAAGATTTGCAACTTGGTTGAATTGACCATCCCACAACCTGACCTGCCTGCAGAACTTCTGACATCCAGTGAGGCAGACCACCACATCCACATGCTTAGCTGAGAAAGCCTACTGCTATTTGGAGTCCTGGCATTACAACTCTCAGTCAGGTTCTTATTAAGTGGAAGCACCATGTACCCTCTCTGAATCCAGAGTGTTTCCTATGGCAGACACCTTGAACTTAGCTCCAACTCAAATCCTTTGCTGAGCAATCATTTTCTATTCTCTTTTCATTGAGTCCAGCTGTCATTTCCCTGATCTGGATTCTTATCACCTCATGTTTAAAGTGCAGGCAGTCTTCTCTGATGTCTTCCTTTTCTCTCAAACCCAATTTCTTATCCTGTAAGGAACCAACATCCTGTAATGGTCCCTTCCCACATCCTATAAGGGTCTGGTTAGGACATCCTACAGGGGTCTCCAAAAGATGAAAAGCCACTGTTGAAGTCATTTGATGAAAATTAGTCAAGTCTTTTCACTTTCCTAGCTTAACAAGTCCACCAAGATCTCTCCCATTGCAGAGTCCTGTCTCCCAGTCCTTCTGTGTTGAGGACCCAAAGATACCCACATAATTGGCTCCCTTCTTCTTTATTCTTGTGCATAATAAGTGTGTGGTATGTGTGCGTGTTCACATGTGTGGATACATGTATAAATGAGAATGAATGGGGCATATGTAAATGCATGTGAAGATCAGAGGGTTCCATCAAGCGTCTTCTTTAGTCAACTCCATTTTTTTCAGTGTATTCATTTATTCAATTTTGTTTCAAAAATTTTATGGGTGGGTTGGTGTTCTTCTCCCTCTACTAGGAGTCCTGTCTGGTTAGAGGATGTCCTCTCCATGTTCCCCGCTACATCAATCCCCATTTTATTTGCTGATAAAAGTCACTTATTGAACTTGGGGCCCACCAGTCTGGCTAGTCTAAGTAGCCAGCTTGTCCCTGGTGTCCAGGCTCCTGCTTCACCTTGCTCACTGTCTATGTCCTTTATGACAAGTATATTCTCTCAGAGCATTAAAATTGTCATGGTGTTACCTCTTGGAATATTTAAAACACGCCTATCTGGAGGCTAAGACAATAGAATCTCACGTTTCAAGACCTCTCTGGCTACAAAGTAAGCAACTTAGTGAGACCCTGTCTCAAAAGGAAAAAATGTGAGAAGGGCTGAGGACGTAGATCAGTGCTGGGGAGTTCACCTAACATGCATAAAGCCTGGGGCTCAATCCCCAAGGGGGAAAATACCACTTACATTATTTGCCATTTTAAGAACAACTTGGTATTCTTCATCAATATGAGTGCCAAGCATTAGGGGAATGTATTGTTTCATTTTTCAAAGCATCAAAATGAATTATGAATTTTCATTTGGACGGTCTTTTCATTCATGTTTATAAATAGCTATTATATGATCCAGTTGAGTTAGAACCCCTCTAATGGCTAAGGTGAAATTAATCCTCAAAGCCATTTCACATAGAGAAGCAAAGAAGTCGGTGAATATTTGAGTAAGAAAGCATCTGGTTTTCTTAGATTTTTATGAGCAAAGTTCACCAAAGCCTTTTTTGAATAGAACCTACAGTTTTAAGAAAACCCAATTTATTTGGGAAAAAAATGTTGTTTATTAATAAAATGTAGGTGACTGAGCAAAATGACCATGGTTAGAATGAGTGGAATGATTGTGTTTCTTTATCAAATGCTGCTGAAAACATGACTCTTGGAAACACGTCAGTAGCTACTCAGAGCTGGTGGCAACAGAGATAAAAGCCAGGCACAGACTTTGTAATGCCCATGGCTGTGCAATTTGAGACTACAGTGAAAAGAACCACCAAAGCCCTGTGCACATGAAGCACAGCAACACGGAGAGGGGGCATCTTCCAGGCGGCTGCTGCTGGTACATACATCCACCTTGGGTAACATGGAAAAGAAGAGCCTAGGCTGAGTCAGTGCTCAATCTGTCTCAAGTTTGCAAACTGCTGGGCATTTCCACAAAAGTCAAATCTGAGGGTCAGCGTGGAGAATCTGCAGCCTAAATTTCCAAAGGACATGACCTCTGCCACCAGTCTGAGGATTCATCTAGCTGCATGAGCTTGGTCAAGGATTTTGGGTCTGATTGAGTAGAGTTATAAATGAAGATGCTGGGGCTGGAGAGGTGGCTTGGTGGTAAGGGTGGGTAAGGTAAGCATGAGGACCTGACTTTCATTCCACCATCCATATAGAAAGCACAGTGTGACAACATGCATTCCTGTAACCCCAGCTCTATGAAAGACAGACACAGGAGGATTTCTGTAGCTTAATGCCGACCAGTCTAGCTCCCTTTTCAGTAAGAGACCTTGTCTCGAAAGAATAAGCTGGAAAACCACATTCTCTGGCCTCTTGACATCCACACCAGTATTACGTCCATGCATACATGAATACATGCATACATGTACCCCACTCACACATATACATACATACATACATAAAGAAAAATGGCAATAAGAACATTTAAGAACTATTAATATTCATTCAGTATTCCATGTATGTCAAGCTTGTGACGAACATTTCAGGTATTACATCTCAATTCATCTTTATAACACTTTTGTGAGATGGATATTGTCCTGTTTGGCAGGCGAGAAAAATTGAGACTGAAAGAACGTGGAGATCTTGGCTAGAATCATTTACTTGATAATGAGTCTAGAGTGGCTTTGTAGGGGAAGCATTCTGTCAGTGTTCTGCCTATCCTTTAAAGAGTACAACCAAAGACTGGAATTTGGAATAATGAATGTCTTTTAAATAGTACAACCAAAGAGACTGGAATTTGAAAAAATGGACATCTTTCTAAAAAGTACAACCAAAGAGACTGGAGTTTGGAAAGAATGACTCCTTGGAGGTATTGTCTACCACAATCCTGCATAGGATTGGAAAAGCCACAAACTATCCTGAAAAACACCCAGCCAAGCTCTAGTCCTGAGCAACAGTACATGAATTGTTTCAAGGGATCAGAGGTCGAGAGCCCTTACTTTAAGACTCCCGGGGAAAACAGAGGTGAGGCTTAGCACTAAAACACAACTGAAAAGCCATGGATGGCTGTTCTAAACCAGCCACAAGATAGGATGGTGAGAGGAGCACATTAGACATGTGGCCATTCAAAGCCTTTATCAAAAAGACAAAGAATCAACAGGATATTCCACTTCAGCCTGCACTGAACTGAAGTAATTTCATGTTAAGGGGTGGGATTTCTCATACAACTCAGCCCCAAACACCAGCCAATAACCCAAAGCTTACGCAGAAGCGGGAGTAGTGCTCTCCGTACCAGACATGATGGGCTCACAAACGGTCTGTTTGTTTTGTTGTTTGTTTGTGTTTTGACTTGGCAACTTTCTTATTTCAAATAGGTTTTAGCGTCTGTCGCAATCCTGTGTGATTCTACCCTATTTCCAACAGATTCCAGGCTTTGCACATGTTTTTGCTTTTCTTTAAGCTAAATACCAGTCCTTGACAGGTACCATAATTCGGCCTTCACATCATCCAGAAATCATCAAGTCGAAGGGTTGGGTAAATATGTTCTCTGTCATCCTTTCCAGAAGGCTAGATGTTGGTCACTAGGGTACATGGACTGAACGGAAGTGTTTTCTAAGGTATAGAATCACAACACACCACCTACCTCTAAAACAGGCTCAAAGCTTTTTGTATACTCTGGAAAATCATTATTTGTCTCAATGTTAGGTGTAGTGAGAAAGATCTTAAAATGGAATGGTGTGTAAGTGCCACCTGACAGGCCATGCCACAAAGTGCAAACTTACTGTTTTTCAGCTGGTTGCTGTAAATTCATGTGCAAACAGGATCTTCTTTGTGACTAAGAATGTATTTCATAGAACCTGCACCTTTTTAGCATCCAATTTCTTCTTCCCACCAACAGAATACACTGTGGCACATGAGACCTCATTATCACAGATTGTAAGAGACCATGGGTCAGATGATGGCCCCATAGCATAACCCTTCCTGTGGAGTCTAATTATATTCAGTTTGGCTAAGTGCACATTATTGAACTTTTGTCTGATAACGTTAATCCTAATAACCTAGTATTTGCCTTCACGGATTTTAGTAAATAGCAAATTAGGGAGAAAAAGCAAGAAAAAAGTAGCAATATGTATGCCTTCTTTATTTTTAAGTACGATTTTTACTCTGTTTTTATCACTTGAATATACCCCTGGAAAGCTGCTAAGGTGAGTCTGCAAATACATTTGAGGTGATCCTAAATAGAAATAATCTTAGCTAACTCTTAATGGGGAGTCTGGAGTCAGACTACTTGTGTCCTGTTTTTGTTTGTTTGTTTGTTTGTTTGTTAACTTCCTGTATAGGTGATCTCTTCATTCTTTTGTATCATTACCCACTCATCATAATAGCCCTGCTACCCCCTACTGAGAATTAGTCGAGATTATCTAGCTCATGCCAGTGCTTACCACGATACCTGCTGTACAGACATATCTGGTGGGCAGCTATCTTAAAACTCAACTAGCAAAATTAACAAACCTACCTGAAAGTGAGGCAGAATGGAAACCTATGAAAGTAGTGTGGGAAGTTTTTTCACAGTGGACCATCCTAGCTGTGATGTAGGCTGAGAAGCTGGCCTGAAGCAAGTTTCCCATAGGCTAGACATATGTGCATATATGCACAGCAGCACACACAGAGCTTGAAAGCACATTAGAGATTCTGGCTCTCAGACTCTGCTCTAGAGGTCCTCTGTGTGTGGAAGCATTGAGGCTGAAGGTCAGTGTTGGTTGTCCTTCTCACACTCTGTCTTAAGACAAGGTCTTTCTTGACCCTGGAGCTCATCCAGTGAGCAGCAGGGGCTCTCACATCTCTGCCTCCTCAGAGCCGAGGTTACACTGCATGCCACCACTGCCAGCTTTTTCACACGAGTGATAGAGGTCCAGACTCTGGTCCTCGTGCACAAGCAGCAAGCACTGAATTGCCTGAGCCACCTTCTCAGACAGCCTCAGACACATTCGCTTCTGGAAACTTTCAGACCCACTCTTGTCCTCTGACACACATAGCAAAAAAGAAAAAGAAAAAACAAAACCAACACTGAAGATAGGGAAGTGTATGTCCTCAAAAATTTCCCACTGCAAGAGAAAAAGAAATCTACAAATGTAAAACTGGAATGTGAATCGAAAGTATGGTAAAACTGACAAAATGAATAGAAACAGCTAAATAAAGCATGAGACATAAGTTATGATTCAATTAATATTTATGTCTAGACAGGGAAAACTCCCAAATATTTATTTCACAAGATTGAAATAAAAACCCAGAGAGCATATGATCACTTTCTTTGGGAAGTTTGGAGCTGACATCACATGTTCAAGTTTACAGAAAGCGTCATGATCACAACCGGGGACGTAGCTCCTTTGGTAGAGTGCTTGCCTAGCCCGCATGAAGCCCTGGTCGACTGACTGGAACATGGTATAGCCTTGTTTGGTGGCACAAGCCTCTAATCCTAATACCCAGGAGGTGGAGGCAGGAGGATCAGAAATTCAAAGGTCATCATTACTACACAGTAAGTTCAAGGCCAGCCTTGGTGGATACACCCCTCCCAAACCATTCCCCTGAAAGTTAGCATGAGCCTCTAGGAAGGTTAGTTTTTTTTACTGTCAATTTGACACAATCCAAAATCATCAGGGAAAAGAGACTGAATAAATAGTTGTAGATCAGGCCGGCCTTTGGGCATGTCTGTGGGAAATTAAGTTAATATTATTAATTGAAATGGGGACATACACTATAAATGCGGGCGACACCATTTCATGGGCTGGGCCCTGGGCTGAATGAAAACGAGAGGGTAAGCAGAGCCAAACCATGCTTGCGTTCATTCTCTCTCTGCTCTCAACTACGCATGCCACTTACTGCTTCAAGTTCCCCACAGTGACAGAATTGTTAGCTAAAGTAAAACCTTCACACACAAACCCCCAGTTTGCTTTTGTCCAGGTATTTTAGTTACATACCAAAAAATGAAGTTAATGCAGCTTCCATGTTCATTCTGGGATACTTTCACACAGAAAGATAGAGAGATAGAGCTAGGAAGGCAGGCAGACAGACAGATGAGACAGAGCTGGAGACCTGCGGAGAGAGTGGGCGCTTCATCCACACCTATCCGTTCTTTCATGTCTGACTGGTGCCTTAGGCACCTGCTCAGAATTTGCCCTCCAGAGACAAAGAATCTTTGAGAATGAGCCTGCAGGAAAGCAAGAACAGAGAGGAGAATAGATGGTGAAAATAAGAGCCTCTGTTATCAATTTCAGAAGCCTCATCGCATGATTCTCCCATGGTGATCCTTTCCTTTCTAACTTTCTAAGACAAGCTATTAATTTGCTACTGTTCCACCAAGGAAATAAATGGCTATAGGATGGAATAAATTACCAAAGGTCATGTGCCTGAAAAATGGTGTAACTAAGATCCCAACCCAAGTCTATCTCCGGCTTCCCATCTAACAGTAAAGATGTCTATGAATCCAGGACTCACCTCGCTGAGTAATGGCTTCTAATTTGTAATTCCAATGCAATATTTTCCCCACCTTCACTTCCCATGATGAGTAGGGAAGGAAAATGCTAAAGTTAGATGGAATTTAAGCTGTGGCTGTGAAGCACAGGATAATTTCCTCCTTGGTATTTTTGAAGTTCTTCATGTGAACCATCTGTTGCCGGCTGACAGATGGGTTGATATTTGACAGAATAATGGGACTTCAATTCTACAAAGGCATAAGGAATACTTGACAAACAGCTCTTCTCACGAACCTGCGTGTGAATGCCACTTGCTCATTTGAAAAAGGGAAAAGCTGGTGGGAAGGAAGTGTGAGAGATAATCATAACCATTCTCCTAAACAGAAAGGTCCCACCATTTCCAAAGGTCAAGTACAGTAAAATATGCCTGTTCTGGAACCATATAAAACTTACGTCTACTCACTTAAAGGGATGTGCAGGGGAGGTTATACAGAGAAAGCTAATGAGAGCAAAAATGAAAGAATCTCCCATTCCTATATGCCAGCCTTTCATTCTCTTTCTGTCCAGGCAGCATAGTGATGAGGAACCCAGGTGCCGTCTGCAGGGCTAGGTGGCCTGGCTCCCATTCAGTTGTACCAGCTCTTCTGAGAAAAACACCTCCAAATTCCCTGTCTTTACACTGTTACATGAGGCTTATTGTAGCTAGAAGAAGTGTTAAAGCATGCGTGTGCACACGCACACACACACACACACACACACACACACACACACAGAGATGCCTACAGAAGACCAATTCATCACCTTAACTTGAGTTGTAAAGTTCAAGCCATATTTGCTTAATTTTCAGAAGCATGATTATACTTCTAGAAGAATAGCAGAATATATATCAAAACACAAATCATTTCAGCTAGATTATTGGCCAGTGTCACTGAGCAAGAACAAATTAGATCATCTCCTCTGAAAATATATCATCCTTACTATCATCATCTTTGCAACAATTTAAATATCCTGATTAACATGTTTTATATGTTTATTGCATTTTAGTCCACACACACAAAACCCTAAGAATGAACTCCTGATCTGTCACAGATGTGGACACTGAAGTGTGGTAAGGTTTGTGTTCTTGGGCAGGTTGCTTTTCTGCACTGCTGGCCATGCCTATAAGCTCTCCTGTGCTCTACTGGAGAAGCCAGTGATGGCAAATAATAAATGCAATACTTGGATTAAGATTTCAAGGAGCATGTGACAGGCTAAGTTTGTCTCAGCAGTTCCTTCCCACTCTATTATTACATAATTTGGAGGAGTGAGCTGTGTATTTTAGAGAAAAACTGACCAGTTTAGGAAGAGGACAAGTGCCAGGTTAGACACATCTCAGCTAAAATTTCGCAGGGTAACTCATTTGTGGTCACTTTCCACAGAAAACAGCTATTTTCAAACACAGGTTAGTAGTGGGCAACTTAAAATGTTTAAACAAATAAGCAAATTACTTTGGATCATGAGATTCCTTTATTATTAATTTCTCATCTGTCCACCATTGTATGGATAGATGAGGCATTTTCTGGGTGTCTGTATGTGTGGCACCTCAGACATTCCAGAATGTGTGATAAATTGTGAAATGGTGGCTTAGTCACATGACAAGAAAATAGTGAAGACTCAGAGAGAAGATGACACTCAAGTCGGGGTGACTGTGGGCTCTCCTAGGCTGTTGAAGATGAAGTGCCTATGTCCTAGGCTCTCTCCACATGGTTCATCTTTATACTGCCTGACATCTGGTATTTTGCAAATGTGTATAAGATTCCCAGATGTCTCATGTAAAGATGAGGGCTGCTTACCTATGTGTTAGGATTTTCATCCAGCTGGTTCAATAGCAATTCCCAAAATATTTTGGAAGTACTAAACAAATATAACTTAAGAGATTGACATGTTTTCAATAAGATCCCCAAATTTCCATACTCATCCTTGGTTAACTCTGCTGACATGAGTCCCTCTTAATTACTTTTATTTTTATTAATTACAGCTTATTCACTTTGTATCCCCCCTGTACCTCCTTCCCTCCTCCCCTCCCAATCCCACCCTCCCTCTTTCCCACCCGTGTCCCTCTCCCAGTCCACTGAAAAGGGAGAACCTCCTCCCCTTCCCTCTGACCCTAGTCTATCAGGTCTCGTCAGGAGTGGCTGCATTGTCGTCTTCTGTGGCCTGCTAAGGCTGCCCCCCCTCAAGGGGAGGTGATCAAAGAGCAGGCCAATCAGTTCATATCAGAGACAGTCCCTGTCTCCATTACTATGGAGGCCACTTGGATACTGAGCTGCCATAGGCTACCTCTGTGCAGGGGTTCTAGGCCATCTCCATGACTGGTCCTTGGCTGGAGTATCAGTTTCAGAAAAGATCCCTGTGCCCAGACTTTTAGGATCTGTTGCTGTCCTTGTGGAGCTCCTGTCCTCTCCAGGTCTTACTATCTCCCACTTCTTTCATAAGAGTCCCTGTACTCTGCCCAAGGTTTGGCTGTGAGTCTCACTCAACATCTGCCTCTGTACCCTGCAGGGTAGAGCCTTTCAGAGGCCTTCTGTGGTAGGCTCCTGTCCTGTTCCCTGTTTTCTCCCTCCTCCAATGTCCATCCTCTTTGTCTTTCTGAATGGGGATTGAGCAGCTTAGCCAGAGTCCTCCTTCCTCATTAGCTTCCTTAGGTGTACAGATTTTAGTATGATTATCCCATATTATATGTCTAGTATCCATTTATGAGTGAGTATGTACCCTGTGCGTCTTTCTGCTTCTGGGATACCTCACTCAGGATGATCTTTTCCAGTTCCAAGCATTTACCTGCAAATTTCATGATTTCCTTGTTGTTTTTTTTTATCACTGAGTAATATTCCATTGTGTAGATGTACCACAATTTCTGTATCCACCTAAATTATTTTTAATAGTTGTTTCACTTCTGATGTAGAAACTTTGGCTTTTTTTTTAGTATTTAATAATATTTGTGTCATACCAACGGCCAATTATTTGGGAAGAGTTCGGTTTCCTGTATAAGCTCTAACATCACCTAGAAATATTTAACAGTGCTGGTTTAGGCTCGCTAACTTCTAGAGAGCCCAGACTCAGAAAGACAGCAGTTTTCTTTTGTCAAGATCCAAACACTCAGTGTGTGCTGTGCTCACCTTGTCTGTTGCTTGGCTTCCCGAGATGGAGATGGCTACAGCGGGGTGACAATGGAGAAGTGATAGGCTCAGCAAACGCGTCCGCCCCATCACAAGACGTGTGCAGCTGATCCCAGCATCTCCTACCGTGCACATGACCCAATGGCAACATAGACCCTTACATAAAGCATTCTACTCTCTAGGGTTGGCTAGTCAGGGCCCCCACTCATTTTTTTTATAGTTTGGCAGAAGTCAAAACACTAAGTCCTTTCATTGAAAAGTTATTATCCCCAACTGCAATTCCACATCCTTCTAGGATTGTCTGATTTAAGGTCTCTCTCCTCTGCCACTGGAGGATTGGTAGGAGGTCTGTTGTTATTAACAGTATTTATTAATAATCTCTCTATATGATACCTAGTAGATTCTCAACAAATGTTTAAGGAAGAAATTGATAAGCTTACCTGATTTATTGCCATTAATCCTCACTACACGAGGCCAGTACACTTCTCTATGCTACGCACTTCGGCTTATTGTATAAGATTTTTTTCTATGCTGGGAACAATTAAAAGAAAGTATTTATCCACGTTTACCCAGGCATTGTGGCACACTCCTATAATCTCAGTGGCAGGGTAACTGAGGCAGGAGGAGTGGGGATACAAGTTCAAGACCAGCCTGGCTATGGGATGATACCCTGTCTCAAACCAAAACAAAAGAAATGTGAACTTTCAGGAACTGAGACAAAAACCAGGATAAATTCCTTTATCCTTGGCAAAAGAACTGTAACATTTCATGCCATTTTTGCTTCCTTATAAATAGGAAACTGAAACTTAGAAGTGTCCCATGGCCAGCCAATAAGAGCTGGACTATGACCTCAGAGCAGGCTAATAATAATTTATTGTGAGCAGCTAATTTACTAACACTGCTTCTAATCTGTTCTAAAAGGCTTGTGCTGTTTGTAATCAAGTAAGTCAGGATCAGTTGGAAATCCGATGTGGTCTCAGGGATGCTCATAGCACTGCAAAAACCAGTGAAACTTTCTGGACTCACCAAACAGCTGGGAATACCTCTCTCTTGCACCAAGACTACAAAATTAATTGTCTATGACTAAGCTAAAGGAGCAGAGACAGAGGATGAGTTTTAAAGTTTCTGTTTTCACAAGGAATGTTAACAACATGAATTAAGAGTTCTTGGTTCTGCAGCTGAGCAACAACAAACCAATTGGTGAAGCTCTCCAGGAACCATTTGGAAAACAAAAAGTGTTACATGCCAGTCGCAATGCGATTTAGCTCAAAGAGAGAAGCAGCAGATCCCTGCACTGACTCACAAGCACAAGGTGCTTATGCACTTGATAATCACAGTGCTTGAGTAATCCAGAGCCAGCATCTACTCCATCTTTAGTTTGCACAGTTCTGATTAGTCACCGCATGCCCGTGCTGTGCTGTATCAGTTACTTTTCTATTGCTGTGATAATACACTTTAACCAGACCACGGCAACTTTCAAAAGGAAGGGATGATTTAGCTTTACAGTTCCAGAACGATAAGAATCCATTATTGCATGGAATTGTGGCAAGAACAGCTAAGACCCCCCTCTCCTACAGCAAGCAGGAGGGAGAGCCGGTATGAAACTTTAAACTCAAATCCTGCCTCCAAAATATCCTTCCCGCAACAAATTCATGATTCCTAAGCCTCCCAAACAATAGCAACAACTGAAGACCAAGAATTCAAATGCCCAAGATTATGGGGAGCATCTCATTCACACCACCACATGTACAAACTGTTGCATAAAGCATCCTAGGAGATGTGGAGTAAGCCATCAAGGTTGAGAATGCTCCTATTTCATAGCAGCCCCTTCAGTCTATGCCATCCCTACAGCAGTCAGAGTAGCACCCAGCCTAGAGTGGAAAGGCGATAAATCTTGGTCAGGCTGGGAATGGCTCACTGGAGTAGCTGCTGAACAAGTGGGTTAGAAGAGTTTGAATTTCCAGGACACAAGTAAAAAGATAGGCATGGCCATGTTTACCGGGAACCTTGGGGTTGTGGTTGGGGGAGACAAGATTACCAGTGCTTCAATGAGAGACACTGTCTCAAAGGAATAAGGTAGACAGTGATAGTACGCATATGTGAGTGCACACACATCACACACACACACACACACACACACACACACACGGACCTATGGACATATAGGATTATAAAAGAGACAAACTCAACAATGACCAATGAACAAATCAACCTGATTAAGAGTGAAACAGATCGGAGTTTGGTACCCAACTCTGCCATTAAGTAGCTAGTCTAAGTCTCTCCTTTTCTTGTTTGGAAGACAGAATAGAAGCTGCTCCACAGGACTGTGTGAGAATGAATGAGATAAAGCAGGCAAAGGCCCTTCAACATCAACCCTCACACACATTGTGCACCACTAAAGCTGGTCATGATATAAGGAATGTCACCTTCCAGAGAAAGCTACAGGCTAGAGCGCAGAAAGCCTTGGCTGTGATCAAAGCTTAGCGCCTAACAGTCATGACCTGTTCAGCAAATCACTTAATCTTTCTCCTCCTTGACTTTCTCATTGTGAAGTGGGTCAAAAGAAGAATTTCAAACCATTGTGAGAGTTTAAATGAGTAACTCATAGCTCAGTAGCACATAGAACTGGTATAAAAAGTTAGTTTATTTATATGGCCAGCTGGCAAACAACTCAGAAAGCAATGTTCTTCATCATTTTTGCATTAGGCATTTGCTTGAGTTCCTGACCTGACTTCCTTGAATCACTGACCTGGAAGTGTAAGCCAGATAAACCCCTTTCTCTACTAAGTCACTTTTGGTCAGAATGTTTTATCACAACAACAGAAATCCAACTAGAAGAGTGACTCAGATCCAGAGCCCACGACTGCTGAGGATTTGGCTCTGATTACAAACTTTCTGACTTCATGTTTCTTCTCTCTAATAAAGATTAGCAAACTTGATGGCTTGACCTTTTTTACTTAACCTTGAGGATTTTTCTTAACAGATTTGGAACAGGAAGCCTCATTTCTAGCTCCTGGATTTCTGTGGAGACTTGAGCTCTCTCAGGAGGTTTCTGCCTCTTCACTAGGGGATTTGTCACTAGAGCTTCTAAAGTTTTGGGGATTAATGGTATTTGTCAAAGCACAGTGTCAAAAAGAGGGGAGAAAACTCCACAGCTGGTTTCAAATCACATAACACACCTCTCTTCAAACTAGATTTTGGTTTTTTGATTCATAAGTAAGAATAATACCCTGCTTCACTGAGTTGTGGTAAAACTGAAATGAACCAAGCATCTCATGAGTCCTGGATGGATGTGGGCCTCTAGTTCTAGTCCTCACCTTCCCCATATATTTTTCCACATAACTATCCTGATTACCATTTACCCTCCCTTGATTCCCTTCAGTTCCTCCTCATCTCCCCTGACCCAAATCCAGACACTGCTTCCTTTTTTCTCTTCCTCTTCTCCCTTTCTGCTTATATATCTTCCTCTCCCCTCATCTTCTCTTTCTTCCCTTTCCCTTGTCTTCCTTTCCATTTTTCTTCCTTCCCTTGCCCTCCTTCCTTCACTCTCCTTCCTTTTGCTTTCTCCTCCCTATCCTTCCTTCTCCCTCCCTCTATTCCTTTTCCTCTTTCTCACCCTGCCCCTCTCCCCATCTTTCTCCTTATTTCTACATACTCTTGCTCAGTAAACAGAGGCATGCAGTCATTCTTTCCATTTCGATGATGCAAACAGCATCATTTGACCCTGCAAACAGCGTCAACTCTATTGTCTGTGGCCCAGGCTAAATGCAATTCCTCCTGGGCAGCACCACTATGGGATCCTGTCTCCTTGCTTAAGCTGCCAGTACAGAGCCAATCTACACTTTACTTACACTGCCCAGGGACTCAGAACAAGATAAGGTATTACTTTCTTCACTGTGGACACAAATGCACTTCATCTGTTAACTGTAGATCTGAGGTGAGCTCACCAACAGGCTAGCACTACTTGGAAGGTGAATGAGTAGTTGGAAGATGTTTAATATGGATTAGGGTGTACTGTGCACGGGTGTACATGCCACACCAGTGTGGACAGTTTTTAACACTTTAGTACGGTTGCATCCATGAGGGTGGCTCAGCAGGTAAAGAGATCAACTGCACAGCCTAATGACCTGAGTTCAATCCTGGACACCCATATCGCTAAAGGAAAGAACCAACTCCTACAGGGATCCTCTGACCAATATGTGTGTGCTGTGGCATAGCTCGGGTGTGTGCAGTTGTGGAGTACACACACACACACACACACACACACACACACACAGGTACACACACACAAAATCTCCTTTAAAGTGTAGTACCCAAAAGTAAAATACCATATTAATAATTTTTAATTTGGTTATATGAAATGATAATGTTTGATATACTGAATTTAACAAAATAATGCAAACATTTATTGAAAATATTTTCCCACATAACTATCCTGATTACCATTTACCCTCCCTTGATTCCCTCCAGTTCCTCCTCATCTCCCCTGATCCAAATCCAGATCTTCCTGTCTTTCATTACAAAACAAACAGGCTTGTAAAAGATAATAATACAATCTAATCAGATAAACTAAAAACTGTCTCATCAGAGTGGACAGGACAAACAGAAGGAAAAGATTCCAAGAGAAGGCACAAGAATTGGAGGCTCACTTGTTCACACGCTTAGGAATCCCATAAAAGCACTGTCTGTACACAGAGGACCTGGTACAGCACCATGCAGGTCCTGTGCGTGCTCCTTCAGTCTCTGTGAGTTCATATGAGCAATGACCGTGTTGATCTCTAGGACCTTGTTTTCTCAGTGTCCTCCAATTCCTTTGGCTCTTACACTCTTTCTCCCTCCTCTGCTGTGGGCTTCTCTGAGGTTTGAAAGGAGGAATTTGATGGAGACATCCTATCTACGGCTAGGAGTTCCAGGTCTCTCTCTCTCTCTCTCTCTCTCTCTCTCTCTCTCTCTCTCTCTCTCTCTCGTGTGTGTGTCTTGCTTTGCTCTTCCTCCTTTAAAAACCAAAGTGAAGGCTCGGCCTTCCATTGAGTAGCCATCTTGCTGGTTTCTCTCTGACTCCCGGTTTAGACGCACTCTGGGATTTCTGGAGGATGGATTCACATAATGAATCCACTTACACTGAGGAAAAGGCTTACTCTTTGGATTAAACGGCTTCAAAACTAGATCTCTGGTTTCCGCCTTCCACCTTCCCGATGGTGAGTGCTCTCTGTCACGAACAATTCCACATTTGGCTAAGGCTGAGGATCTGGCTTGCTTCCATGTATGTGGACCTATCTGCATTGCCCACGTGGCACGCCTGGGTTGGCTACCCAGAGGCTATTTAAGCTGTGGGCTGGCTTTCCCCAGGGTCCGAGGATTGTTCAAGGTTCCTGAATAAACTGCATTGAAAAAAAAAAAAAAAAAAAAAAAAAAACTAGATCTTGAAGTAAGTGTTAACAATACAAAAAAAGAAGGGAAGGAAGGGAAAGGAAGAAAGTAGAGCAAAACCCTCACCAGACGAAGCAGATACCAAAGACACTGAGCTGAAATGTTGGCAGTATTTGCTAACAGGTAGAAATGGATTGATCACTTATGTTTATCAATATTCCATGAAGAGATAAATGGGCTCATTCTACCTGTGTCTCAAATAATGTTCTCTTACTGAATATCTCTCTCTGTATGACCCCGAGTAATCCAAAACCAGCATTTTATTGTATTAAATCTACAGAAACCACCTTGATAACAGCAACTTTTGAGGGCAAAAAAACAAAACAACTCTTCAAAGCAAATGGAATCTGGTCCAAGTGCAGCCAGGCTGTGCCCTCTTAAGAAAACTCATGTTTTGTTTCACTGAACCGACACTTTAAATGTACTGCATGTTCGCATTCAGTGTGTCAGAGTTCTGCAGGTACAGAATGCGACCAGTATCTTCGAGTCCACTTACCAACCATTTAACAAACCATGGACAGTAGATTATTTGACCATCTTGGCTGAGATCTTTTGGTGGCTAGTAATGTCTTTTATGACTACTTTTGAAGACCACTCAGATCTCAAGCAGTGATGACTTGAAAGATTGTTGTACTTTCCATATGGCATTTTATCTCTTCAATGGAGAGAACCAGCCCGGGGAGGACCAACAATGCATCCGGATAATGAATGTCACAAAGCCATATTCCACTGCACAATCTCCGTTAGATAAAGCAGGAACAGTATCTGCAAATAACTGAATTCTCATCTATACCTTCATAAGAAAGTCACTACCCACGCTTGAGCCACATAATTCTCCTGATCAGAAAATGGCTTCAGGCACAGCCTTCAACAGGCTTTCAATAAGAGAGATAATTAAGTCATTCCACATTCAGTTTAACTGCAAGCTTTCTGATCAGCCTATGCTAACAAATGTCGTGTCTTAGCATTTGTAAATCTGGCTTAGCAAAGGTCCTTGGTTCCAAAGCCTTTGGCAGCTATTTCTAGAAAATACCCAAGGTATATTATTTTCCCTCTATTAATGCTGATGTTTTCAGCCTTCTATTTCTGACAAGCTGTAGTAGATTATCATTTGCTGTGCACATGTAGCTCTTTCTAAGTCAACCATATTTGAAACAAACACACATAATTTTCTTTGAGTGAAATAATTGTTTTTAAAAGAAAATTAAAGAAGTAGGAAGTATGTAGGTGGAATCCAAATCATTTAGGTGATACCAAATTGTTGAAAATTTAGAGGCTAGTGATTAAAATAGTTATGTAGACATCAAAAAGCTCATCATACTAAAGCCCACGATGAGCTACTGCAGTCAAGCCAAGTATTAATTATTCCACACTTATGCATCTCTACTCCAGTTTCCTCATCAGTAACACAGGGCCAACGCGAGGAGGCGAGGCTAATAATGTCTGAGGGGTCATGTCAGGATACCTCGTATGTGGGAAGTACCCAGGGGCTGTGAGGAAGCACCAGTAGAGATCACCTCTGACCTCCTGTGACCTCGTGTGTGCGGTGATCTGAATGAATCCCTTCTGGGGACTTGCTGCCTCCTGGCTTGAGGCCGAATTTGGCCACAGGGAAGCCTCAGCTGTAAGCAGGAGAAAGAGCAGAAAATGATGTCAAATATTTGTCTCTTCTCTGTAAGGTAGCCTCCAATTTATTTTATACCCAAATCCAGAAAAAAAAACTCCTTTCAGGCTAAGGTGTTCTTTTTCTGGCAGAGGTGCCCTGTCTTCCAGTCATTCCCAGTTACAGAAAGTCTCCCATTAGTGGTGCTCCTGTTTGATGCAGTTACTCTTCACTGTAAAGCTTCTTCTTATTTAATCTAAACAGAATCCCCACCATTGCTGAAGGGACAAGCTGCTTTCTGTGGGAAAGCCACTGCTATTTCCAGTCAGGGTCTCAGACTCACCGCCATGTTACACTACTTCTAATATTGTTCTTAATGTTTATTTATTTAAAATTAAGTATAATTTATCTCTAAACACTATTACTGGCTAAATTATCATAAAACATTCAGAAACATTTGTAGAAGTGGGACCATAGTGTACATTCATTCTCTCTCTTTTCTTCTTTCTTTTTTCTGCTCTCTCTCTCTCAACAATTTTTAGCAGTATTTTCTTCTGCCCAAGACCCATGAAGGAGCAAGGTAGATAAAGTTCATGTCCTAGAACTGAAATCATATTTGGAAAAATGGGGGGAGGGAGGTAAATGTATTTTCAAATTTTGAAAAGTGCTTAGGAAATAAAAGTTGAGGCACAGAAATAAAGGGTGCACTGTTAATGAGGACGTGAAGAATGAGGCTGGAAGGGATAAGGAGAGACTTTGTATAGGCATGTGTGGAGGAGAAAGGCCCTACAGCAAGAGGGGCCTGACTGTTCCACACTAGTTTCTATCCTCCTGCTGTGGATTTAGTTCATAAATAATCACTGATCAATGCCTGGTGCATCATAGAGAAAGGTCTGCCCATAAGATACATAGTTTTTACTTAGGATAAAAAAAACTAAACAATGAAAATTTAAAAAAAAAATTGTACACCAGATCATAAAAAGGAAATTGAGAAAACATTGAAAATGTGACTAGGAAGTTGACTTGGGAAATGCTATCCATATGTGCATAGCAAGGCAGTACCTGGACAGGCTGAAATTCAAGCAGGGATTTTTAAAGGCAAAAAGAAGCAAGCTCCCTGGTTATATGCAAAGGGACTGTCTTGGGTGAAATTTCTGAGTTGTGTGTGCTTCGGGTTGGCTAGAGTACAGCCCTATGAGTTTCCTAGAGAGGTGAAAGGATGGGTCAAGAGTGCAATTCACAGCAAAAGAGAAACCACTCCATGGTTTTATAGGAGCCTCTGTTTGATCTTTTATATTTATTCTCAGAGAGGGAGTGTCACTGGCGAGTTTTGAGCAGAGAATGTATGCTCAGCATTGGACTCACACTAAGTACACTCTACCTCCCATACTGGCAATAGGCACATATTCATAAATCTCATGCAGCAATTATTTGAAGTCATTGAGCATTGTCTTCACCATCACAAGACACAGAGCTAGCTTCCAAGTTTTGGGGAATTGTTGGAGTAGTACCTTGTTCAAAAATCTCCACTTTCCCACTTGCATAGAGATGAGTCACCCAAGGTAGATGCATAGCCAGTGGCAGCTCCTGTCCACAGCTGCATACTGCTTGTATTGTCAGTGTTGCTTTTAGGGGGTAATTATTAAGGTTTTCATTTCCTGGCATACTGATAAACATTATTTACAGTAACTCATTTCATCCTCCAACTATGTGATGAAAAGATGCATGGAACAGCAGCTTTTGACCTACTAGAGCCCAGCTGCAGAGGCAGGTAGGTACAGTCTGCCTAGGAACATCTGCACGAAATATCCCTCAGCATGCTCCAAGTTCTACCTACAAGGCTGCTCCATTTCCCAGGACCAGAAACCATCTATGAAAATGATAGAGGCCTTGAAAAAGGAAAACAATCCCCTTAAAGAAATACAGGAAAATACAATCAAATGGGAGAAGGAAATGAACAAAATTGTTCAAGACTTAAAAATGGAAATAAAAGCAATAAAGAAAACACTATCTGAGGCAGTCCTAGAGATGGAAAACTGAGAGAAGAGAACAGGAACTGGAGACACAAGCATCAATAACAGAATACAAGAGATGGAAGAGAGAATCTCAGGTCTAGAAGATACGCTTGAAGAAACTGATACATCAGTCAAAGAAAATGTTAAATCTAAAAAGTTCCTGACACATAACATCCAAGAAATCCGGGACACTATGAAAAGATCAAACCTATGAATAATACGAACAGAAGGAGAAGACTCATACCTCCAAAGCCCAGAAAATATTTTCAACAAACTCATAGAAGAAAACTTCCCCAACCTAAAGAAAGAGATGCCTATAAACATACAAGAAGCTTACAGAACACCAAATAAATTGGACCAAAAGAGAAAATCCTCCTACTATGTAGTAATCAGAACATTAAATGTACAGAACAAAGAGAATATTAAAAGCTACAAGGGAAAAAAAAAGGCCTAGTCACATATTAAGGCAGACCTATGAGAAGTTGACCTGACTTCTCACAGGAAACTCTAAAAGCCAGATTGGCCTGGGCAGATATCTTACAGACACTAAGAAACCACAAATGTTATCCCCAACTACTATAACCAGAAAAACTTTTAATCGCCATAAAGGGAGAAAACAAGATATTACATGAAAAAAAAATTCACAGTTTCTAACCACAAATCCAGCCCTACAGAAGATACTGGAAGGAAAACTGTAACCCAAAGATGCCAACTAGACCCAAGAAAACATAAGAAATAAATAACCCACATTAACAAAACCAAAAGAAAAAAAGCTTTCTCTCTGTGTGTGTCTCTCTCTGTCTATCTGTCTCTGTCTCTGCCTCTGTCTCTCTCTCCCACCTCAAACATTAAACTGAAAGGTATTAAAAACCACTGGTCATTAATATCTCTCAACATCAATGGCCTCAACTCTCCAAAAAAAAAAAAAGACACCAACTAACAGAATGAATGCAAAAGCTAGATCCTTCAAGCTACTGCTATAAGAAACACATCTCAGCAATAAACATAGATATTGCCTCAGAGTGAACGGCTGGAAAAGGTTTTCCTCGCAAACAGACCCAAGAATCAAGCTAGAGTAGCCATTCTAGTAGCTAATAAAATAGACTTTCAACCAAAATTAATCAAAAGAGATGAGAAAGGGCACTTCAAACTCATCAAAGGAAAATCCACCAAGATGAAGTCTCAATTCTGATGATCTATGCCCCAGACACAAGGGCAATCACATTCCTAAAAAAAACATTGCTAAAGTTTAAATCACACATTAATAGTGGGAGACTTCAACACCCTGCTCTCACCAATGGACAGATCACCAAGATAGAAACTAAATGAGAAATAATGAAACCAACAAATGCCATGAATCAAATAGACCTAACAGATATCTACAAAACATTTCACCAAACATAAAAGAATATACATTCTTCTCAGCACCTCATGGAACCTTCTCTAAAATTGACCATATACTCAGTGACAAAGTAAGCCTCAACAGATACAGGGAGACTGAAATATCCTCTTGTATCTTATCAGACCACCATGGATTAAAGTTGGAACTCAACAAAAGAAACAACAGAAAGCTGATTAACACATGGAAACTGAAAAACTTCCTTCTCAATGACCACTGTCAGGGAAGAAATAATGAAAGTAAAGACTTTCTAGAATTCAATGAAAATGAAGGCAAAACATACCCAAATTTATAGGACACAATGACCATACTGCTAAGGGGAAAGTTCATAGCACTAAGTGCCTTCATAAAGAAACTGGAGAGTTCTCATAGGAGCAACTTAAGAGCACACCTAAAAGCTTTAAGACAAAAAGAAGCAAACATAGCCTGACTGCAGAAAATAATCAATCTCAGGGCTGAAATCAGTAACTTAGAAACAAAGAGAAAAATACAAAGAATCAATGAAAACAGGAGCTGGTTCTTTGAGAAAATCAACAATATAGACAAACCCCTAGCCAAACTAAAAGACAGAGAGACAGTATCCAAATCAAAAAGGGGGACATAACAACAGACCCTGAGGAAATCCAAAGAGTCATTAGGTCGTAGGAAAACCTAAAGGAAATAGATAATTTTCTCAGTAGATTTTACTTAACAAAGATAAAGCAAGATCAAGCAAGTAAATGGTTTAAACCATCCCATAAACTTTAAGGAATAAAAGCAGTCATCAAAAGTCTCCCAACCAAAAAAAAAAAAAAAAAAGGCCAAGGCCAGATGGTTTCAGTGCATAATGCTTCCAGACTATCAAAGAAGAGCTAATACCAGTACTCTTCAAATTATGCCACAAAATAAAAACAGAAGGAACATTGTCAAATTTGTGTTATGAAGCCACAGTCACCCTGATACCTAAACCTCACAAAGACTCAACAAAGAAAATTTCAGACCATACTCTCTCATGAACATTGATGCAAAAATATTCAATAAAATACTTACAAACTGAATCAGATGTAGCCAAAAGGCAGCTCCATGTGGGTTCCCTAGTAAGGGATGAAGGGGCTGTCTCTGACATGGACTCTGTTGTCTGCTCCTTGATCATGTCTCCCTGGTAGGGCAGCCTTGCCAGGCTACAGAGAAAGAGGATTCAGCCAGTCTTGCTGAGACCTGATAGGCTGAGGTCAGCTGGTAGGGGAGTAGGGCCTCCCCTTTCTGAGGTTTAGGGGAGATGGGTAAGGGTGAAGAGGGAAGGAGAGTGAGACAGGGATGAGATGAGGGAGGTGGCTAGGATGGGGATGTAAAGTGAATAAATTAAAAAAGAACCACGTTTTACCATGTTCCTTTGCGCTGAAAGGTGCTTTATCACTTTGAGTTCAGTGTTCCTACTTCTTTGTTGCCTATTCGTCTTTTCTTTGTTTAAAAAAAAAAAGATGCTCTTATTTCAACCTACAGGAGTAAACTATGGTCTTAGGGAGAATAGCAAATTGTATAAGAAAAGTATAAAATTAAGGATTCAAGTCTGGATCTGGCCACTTTTAGAGCTGAGATTGTTTAACTGATGCAGGAGATAAATTTTGCACCCCCCCCCTTTTTTTTGCAGTGTACTCCTAAAACATAAAATGTCAGATCAGGTTCCAAAAGCACAGTATTTAGTTCTGTGACACAGATCCTTGAATTTGGTAAGACACACACATCCTTGCAGTTAGTAAGGAAGTTAATTCCTCCTCAGAAAAGTGTTTCACTAAATTAAGCAGAATCTTAAAAAATGGCTTTTGAAAAACATTTCAATATATCCTTTTTTATCTTTTTTTAATTTTATTTTTTAAATATTAGTTACAGTTTATTAATTTTGTATCTCAGCTGTAGCCCACTCCCTCATTCCCTCCCAATCCCGCCCTCTCTCCTTCATCTTCTCCCTGCCCCTTTCCAAGTCTACAGATAGGGGAGGTCTCCTCCCCTTCCATCTGACCCTAGCTTATCAGTTATCTTCAGGACTGGCTGCAATGTCCAGCTCTGTGGCCTGTCAAGGCTGCTCCTCCCTGGGGAGGGGGGTAGGTCAAAGAGCCCACCACTGAGTTCATGTCAGAATCAATATATCTTTTTTACATGTTTATTTATGCAGTCATTCATTCATTCATTCATTAATTTAGGTGTGTGTGTGTGTGTGTGTGTGTGTGTGTGTGTGTGTGTGTGATAGTGTACCCATGAAGGCCAGAGGACATCTTACTCTAGTCAGTTTTCTCCTTCCACCATGTGGGGAACTCACATGGTCATCAGTCTTGGCAGCAGGCACCTTTAATGACTGATCCATCTCACTGGACCTTGAAAACCTCTCTAATGTATTTGCTTTAAAAAGGGAAATCTTAAAGCAGATGTTGAAGGTGGTATACTACAATTAAGCACACAGCCCCTGGAGACAGATGGCCAGGCTTAGAATCCTGGCTCTTCTATTAATTAACTCAGGCTTTAGGAAATGTATTTAACATCCTAGAACATCAGTTTCCTCATTTACAAAATGAGAGCAGGATTAACATGTGTCTCACAGTGCAGTTACCAGGACTGAGTTAATCCAAATGAATCTGGAATAATACTTAGTGCATAATAACTGCTCTGTAAATGTTAGTTTGACATAACTTTCTCTATTATCCAATTGAAAGGTCTCACAGAATCCTATGCTTATGTATTTATTAATTGAGAATTTCATACATACTTGAATAACAGAATAAGAAGAAACAGGTACTGACCTGGAAGCTATACCTCTACGGTCTAGATTTCATGGGTGATATGTACAGTACTGGAGGAGAAAAGCAACAGTCAATCTTACCTAGTTGTGAACCCTGCAAACTACAACAATAACTGGTCTGGCAAGATGTGCTCACTGGAGCAATAATGGCATTTATGTCATCGGAGTGACTAAACACTTTCTGACTGGATTTAAAGCCTGCTCCACAACATGAAATCTATGCCATTATCAAGCCAAGAACCTATGGATAGATAGATCATAGGCCCTAAGAGAAAACCTACAACTATTATTCTGCTAAATAGACAGAATCCTATTGTTTTTCCTATCCCACCGTACTAGCACTGAAAGAAGTCTGTTTTTAATTGGATGAGCAATGTCCTGTGCTTGGAGCTATACAACAACTGTGCCCCTAATAATAAGTTACAGTGAAGGACATTGCCCTGCATGTTCTTATCTCCTGTAAGGGTTTCCTCAAGACTTTTGCACATTACCCAAACCATAGTATTTGAATGCATGAATGAAATCAGACACTTCATATTTTTTCCTTGGAAGGTGTAACATCAGTAAAATGCCAACCCTTCTCTAACTCATCTTCAGATTCAAACCATTTCCAACTATGTAGGTGGAATAAAGGCCCTGCAAAGATGTCCCCATCCTCATCCCCATCCCCATCACATGACATGGCAAGAGGAGATTAACACTGCAGATAGAACGAAGATTGCTGAGAGAGCTTTCAAATAGTGAGGCCCTGAATTATTTGTGTAAGCCCAATGTAACCATGAGGCCTTAATAGTGAGAAGGAGGCAAAGGAATCTTGTCAGAGTGATTCAACGTTGGGAAGAAGACGGGGCATTGCTCCTTGAACACAGAAAAAGACTATGAGCAGTGAAATGGATAGCCTTAACTAACAAGGAGAAGTGAGATTGGCAGATTCTTTCTAGAGACTACTGAAAGGCCTAAAGGCCAAGCTAACACCTTGACTTTACCTTGGCAACCCTTGTTTTAGACATAATAATCTATCAATATGTAAGAGTAAATTCATTGCCTGAAAAACAAAGAATGAACTAAGGTACCAAATTGACTATGAACCCAAAATTGATAGCTGACTTGGTTCATATCCAGTCACTAGGTGTGACTTTTTCTTACCAATGATGAAATAGATATAGATGCTGTATGTGTTTGATTGTACTTTAAACCTCTGCATCCTTCCAGAAAGGACTTAAGGGAACTTACAAGGATACACACAACCCAAAATGAAAAATGATTAGATATAAGAAGGAAATAAGAGAGAGTTTGGGTATAGTAACCAGAAACAGGGAATACCACATGTCCTAGAAACCCCATGAATGGATCACATTTTGACCATAAACATTGGTGAGCTGACATTGAAGAAATGGAACAGTGAACTACATAACCCGCAAAAGCCACTGGAGCAAAAGAATAGTTTCCCCAAAGATTTAGCCAATCATAGTTGTGAGACTTCTAGAACATACCCCAAAAGGTCGCATGTAACAAACACTAGATCCAGACAGCATCACTGGCGGGTAATAGCTTCCCCAGTGCAGGCCATGAGTCTTGTTGAGAAGTCATGCAGGTATACCTGAGTAAAGGGCAATACAGGCAAAATTCACCATATTCCAAGGGAGAAAAGCATGCAGAGTGCTCTGCTCGGAAGACTGTTGGTGTTTCCCATTTTCTAGTGTTCTTTATTTTAGATAAGAAAACATGGTGTGCTTAAGTAATCACACTTTGATATAGCAGGTCTAAGATTTGTCCTGTTAGGGTCAAAGTGTCTAGGGTTAAGACTCCCATCTGCCACAGACACCCTCCCAAAGAGGATGTAAGAAATATCCCCTATTAGAAGTTCAGAGACATTTCTCTGTCTTCATTTTGTTAATTTTTGAAATTACATTTATTTATTTGTGTGTATGCATGTGTACACTTTTTATATGTTACACCTCAGTTGCCTTGGACCTCAGTTTCCTTATCTTTAAAATGGTATAAAGATACAGTATAGCCAAGCCAGGTGTGGCAGCACATGCCTTTACTCCCAGCACTCAGGGAGGCAGAAGCAGGCAGACAGATCTCTGTGAGTTCCAGGCCAGCCTGGTCTACAAAGTGAGTCCAGGACATCCAAGGCTACCCAATGAAACCCTGTCTGAACAAATGAAAAACTACAAACAAACAAACAAAAACAGTATAGCCAACCTGGTCTACATAGTGAGTTCCAGGACAGCCAAGACTGCAAAGAAAGACTCTGTCTCAAAACAAAAATACAGTATAAATGATTGCTATAAACATAATTCTAAACCTATAGTAATCAAAAAATATAACAACTAGATCTGCCCTCTACTTAATTCAGTTCCTGCCATAAAATAGATAGTAACTATATTTGTTAAATTAACAAATAGGTAAGTGAATAAATATTACCACTCAAGAGAGTTTGTCAATGAGCAAATGTCTCTAGATGTCATCACACCACAGCAACTAAGAACTTGGGGGTGAGTAGTTAAAATGCCATCAACACATGCAGAATCTCAGGGAAGCTCCAACCATTTTCTGACTTATCTTACTGTATGCAAATAGGAATGCTTATAAAGTCCTTGGGTCTTTCCTCAGATAGAGCAGGTTTTCAGTAAATAACAATGTTGATGAGTGTGGTGGCTCATGCCATTAATCCCAGCATGTGAATCCCTGAATTTGAGGACAGCCTTCTCTGTATAAGCCCTGGACAACCAGAACTACAAAGAGAGATCCTGTCTCAAAAAACAAAAACTAAATAACAATATAATTCTTTATCTCATGTAAGCATAAATACACAATCACCAACCTTTATTTTTTTAACAGTTCCTCTTGCTATGAATCTTAGAATTTTCCAAAAACACAAATAGCATTTGCATAAATTAATAGATTTTTTTCTGGAACTCACATCTGTTTTATTTTTCCCATTTTCTCTCTGCATAGGATTTTATCGTCACTGTAGTCTTTTCATTCTTGTGGTTGGTGGGGTCCTCTGCCTGGGCAAAAGGACTGTCTGATGTCAAAGTGGCAACAGATCCCAAGGAAGTCTTGTTACTGATGTCAGCCTGCAAGCAGCCCTCCAACAAATGCATGGCTGTCCACAGCCCTGTCATGTCCAGCTTAAACACATCTGTGGTAAGTATTTGTTCATCCAGGCTTGACTTCTCAAGTCTTTATTTGCTGGTCAGTGATTAAGTGAAACACCCCAAAGCCAGCCACTTCGGACATTTCTGCCTCCAAAACTAGGCCAATCAAAACAAGGAAGTCTCACTGAAAGGGCAAGATGATATTTTAGCCTTCAAAATATTCGTTGTCAAAACCCACACACTGTAATGTTGCTGATTATAGAGTTTTTAATAAAAACCCAGCAGGTATTAGCAGCTGTAGCTTAGATGACAGTCAAGGGAAAATTCTAAGCTGGAGCTGATATAAAACCTAAATGTTAAGGCTGGAGCCTGCTAGAAGCTAAAAAGAGTATTTGTTAACTCAGATGTTTCCTAGAAGAAAAACAGTTTATTAAAGCCACACATGGAATATACCAAATTGTTTGGAGAAAAATATGCAGGAGGAAATGCACAGCTTGAAAAAGTACTTAACATAATTGTGTATCTTCTCCCTGCTCCAGTTTAGCTTAGAAGAGATGCACTAAAGTAGTTGAACAATCAAATATTGTCATCAAGAGTCTGGGCCTTACAGGAAACGAGGAATACTAACAGTTGGAGAGAGACGAAATTGTATTCCTAACTTGTAAGTGTAAGCAACTGTGCTCGTCCACGGAAAGAGGCTGTGTCTGATAAAGACGAGCCACAATGTCGGCCAAGAGAAGCATTTACTGAGCAGCGGGAGGCTCAGCTGTGCCGCTCTGCAGCAAAAGTTAGGAATAATTACCTTGGCTGCAACGTTAACCCGTGTCCCTGCAGCTTTCTGAAATTCAATCAGGGAAGGCAGTTACACAGAGGGCAAGGGTTACTCCACTGCTCCTGATTTTTCCATAAATCTTGCCTTAGAGAAATAGTAACCATGGAAATTACCTATGTACTGGATCTCACCTTCTTAGACATTGCTGGCCACATTGTGAATGCAGCTTTGAAGTATGCATTAATATACATAGTGATGTTTCTTTAACTTGTTTGTAGTCAGTGTTGAAGAAATAAGTGTGAGTCTGCTTTCAAAACTCAAGAGAACAAATATAAAATTGCTTGACATGTTTAACAATCAAGCAAAAATGCTGTTCATCAACTGGTAGCTTGATAGCCCATCTCCTAGCAAGTATGACATTCCACATGGCCTGCCAATTCCTCTCATGTTCTAATAAGCTCTACACTGGAAAGCAGGACTTAGCAATGACGAATAACATGTTCTCCTGAAACTAACAAGAATGTGAGCATGTGAAAGGAGAGACCTGTGGGGTTGTCACTATGTCCTTGATAGTCCAGGCTCTGGCAGTGCTGCCAGAACAGCTCAGACAGACTGATTAAAGCAAAGCTTAAAGTGTCGTGTCGTTAGACCCCTGTCTGGGACTAATGTCGGTACTCATTGAACTATCTAGACTGAACAGAAACTGGCTCCAAATTCATCTTGAAAGTGATAGATTTTGGAAAGATAACGTGAACCTGCTGTGGCCTGAAGAGCTGAGACTGAAAGAATCTTAAGCAGATCTTCAACTCCTGACAGCAGACAACCAAAATATTCCCTCTTTGAGTCACTGAGTAGTAGTAACTTTTACTTTTACTCCCATTTTTCTCCTCCAGTGGAAACATTCCAGGGCAGACCTCAAGCTATTAAACTAAAACTTCACAGTGCAAGGAAAATAAATTGTGTATTACTATCACAGGGGAAGGGATATTAATCAGTCAACACAGGTTTTTGAATTACAAACATGCCTGCCTTCAAGTCACATTGAGCTAGCTCAAGCAAAACCCAAAGATAATGAGAAAAACTAGAGGTATCCCCCTAGAGTAGAATCTAGGGCTTCAAGCTGGAAAGCAGTCAAGAAAATGGGTCTTTCATGTTCTTCACTGCTCACCCTGTGTATGCAATGTCTGTTATGTTCCCTCCTTTTCCAAATAGAGTTTTAATGTTTTCCTTGTGATATGGGAGAAGGTAAATACCTGCCGTTTCTAAGTGTCTATTTCGAGAGAAACTGCTTTGGCCAATGCGATGGCTCAGTGGGTGCTGGTGCTCACTGCCCATTTTTGATTAACTGATCCCCAGAACTCACAAAAAAGGAGGAGTGGAGAACAGAGAGACAAAATTGTCCTCTGACTCACACATGTATACCACACACACACACACACACACACACACACACACACACACGCATGCCCACACATGCACACGCACATGCACATTCACACACATATGGGGTGGGGGAAGAGAGAGAGAAAACACACATATATTTTAAAAAGGAAACCATTTGGACTGAACTTCCCTCACTCAAGTCCAGTTACAAATGTCTGGCTGAGAGCGGCGCATCCTTCTGAGGTCAAGTGGTCACCTCACTCATCACTTGTAGCTACAGGCTGTGGGACTTTGAAGCATGGCTCACTGACATCACCCTGCTGGGCAAGGGCAAGTTCTGAAGAAGGAAGCATACATGCACTATGATCTGTGGTGTATACAAGGAAACAAGGTCAAGAAATGATAATTTTTTTTAACTGTGCTGGTAAAATTATTTTCGTTGGCATTTGTAACTTTACAGTAGCCCCAAAGTACAGGTAAAGTGTCTGGCCATTATAGACGCAGGGAGATAATGTTAATGATTCTGAAAAAGAGTTCTGGATTCAACTACTGTAATGGTAGAGCTGAATCCAAACTCTCCTAATACTGTTTCTATTCAAAATTGCTAAAGGCACAGTCTTTATTGGAGCAGTCTTCAGGGATGGGTCCTGGCTCCAGTAAGCACCAGTTGAGTGCCTTTATGAACAATAAATCTGCTCTCTAAAACCCCTATGTCACCATCTGAAAACTGGAGACAGGTATACAGCAGTCCTTAAGACTGCTGACAGAAGTTAATCCATGGGGGTAAAAACACTTAGGATTCTGCCCAATCTGTGGAAATGCTGAAAACATGTAGAACTGGGTGTTCATTTCTTCTATACCGTTAAAGGAACAGTAGGGGGAAGAAAATGTAATATCTCAGGTTTTATGCAGTCTTCATTAAATAGAACTATGTTTTGTCCATGATTTCTGTTTCCAGCTTTACTGCATGTAAGTTGATCATCATCTTTATGAATATCCACATTTTATGTCTCAATTCTTTCTCATGCTGTGTACAGGCTTATGCCTTGTTTGTGATGTCCCCACATCTGAGCGTAAATACAATTTTCTCCCAATTTCAAATGAAACAAACAGCAGGACTCAAAGGCTTATGTGTCCCTATATATCCCAGCCAGTGAGGGGTTGGGTACCTCCATGACAGTGATAGGGAAACAGTGTTCCTTACACACCCCAAAGGGATGCTCTGCATTCTTAAGTTGGGCCTCTTTTTAAAACTGAGTAGTAGCAAGGAAATAGGTAGTAATCAAAACAAGCAAACACATAAAAACACATCTCTAGGCAGAACCATCCCTTCATATTGGAAGAGATCATTTCATAATTTTTGATACATATATTGGTATATACTTACAATGGTAGAATTAAATCAAGATCTCTTTTTCTAATGGAAAGTATCTTAGTTACTGTACACATGATAAAAATGCTGTGTGTAAAAATTTTTTTGGTGGTAAACTTATCCATTTTGATTAGGCAACTATTACACATTATTTATTTATATTTTATAGCTTCCTTGGCAAGCAGCCTATGGCTCTACGTTAATGTTAAAGGAAAAACAATTTACAGTGGAAAACAAAGGAGGGAAAAGAGAGGGAAGTAGAGAGAAAAGGGGTTTTGCTGTATCAGTCTTTAATTTGGTCAATTGGAAGCTTACTTTGTTGTAGTTTCTCAAAAACATGTCCTCACAACCAAAGATTGCTTCCATTTATGTGATGGTGACAGTCAACTGAGTACCATCCCCTACAGCTATAGGATGTGATCTGAAGCACTTTTACCACTTATTGCTTGCTAACGTGTCCGCCATTATGTATGTCCACTGGAGTACTCTCGCCTATCCCCCCAAAAGGGATAGTACTGTCATTTCACTGCCATTCAGCTTGCTATCAGCTGGTGCTGTGAAATACTTGCTGTTAAAATACTGAAATACTGTAGTAATAGCCTTGATCTAAGCCCTTGCATCTCTGTACATTTAAGACACCAGCATCACACACACACACACACACACACACACACACACACACAAACACGCACACACACACCACCCTAGCAAATCAAGAAGCCATTCTACTGGACAATGTCATGCTGGAGTGGTAACCAAATACAACTCAAATGATGTCACCAATATCATCCTGTTTTTGCCTTTTTCCCAATAGGGCTGTTAAAATAGATTGACTCTCACCTAGCCAACCAATGAACAGTTGATATATCAGGGAACTGTTACCTAAGCCCTACCAAAAACAGCACATTTCATGAGGGAAAAAAAAGAATTTACATAAGAAAGCCTCACACCTATTTATTTATTTATTTACTTTTATTCTCTTCTGTGTCCTGCATTCTGTTTATAACACAGTTTTAGCATTTACTTCTGAAGGAGAGGGGCAGAGGTCCAGCTGTTTAGAGACTCTCCTTCCATGTGTGCAAATATGCAAGTGTTCATCATTGCTTGTTCAGTGCTTGTGTGAACCAACTCATTTGGACAAGGAGTATCTCTAGCCCTAAAGAGATGGGGACCTTCTCAATTAGTGTACTGAAAATACTCAATTATACATGACTTGACTATTGCCTTATACAAATTAAGAATGGATAATTTGTGAAGATAGGAATGGCTTTGGTGAGGGCTCAGACACTGGAGCAGACAGAATAGAGTTGAATCCCAGATCTAGTCTTCACTTTGAGCCAGATTATTTTTCTTGCTGAACTTTGTTTCCTGGTCTTTAATATATACATATTATATAGTAATGCTGATCTCTTAAACTAAAAGAATCAGTATATAAAAACCCTTCATGTAGTGCCTGGTATATAAAAGAGTTCAGGAACTCCTAGTCAAATAGTGGTTCCAGGTGAAAAGTTTCAACAAATTCAAATTGAAAGTGAAGGTTCACCTATGGTACTGCGAAGACACTGTGAGTGGCTTGTCTAGAGTTTCTGTCCAGTCATTTAACCTCTTGCTCTGATCCTCCTTTAGGTCTTTGGGTTTTTGAACTTTATCCTCTGGGCTGGAAACATCTGGTTTGTTTTCAAGGAGACTGGCTGGCATTCCTCGGGACAGAGGTACCTTTCCGACCCCATGGAGAAGCACTCCAGCAGCTATAATCAAGGCGGGTACAATCAGGACAGCTATGGGTCAAGTGCTGGGTACAGCCAGCAGGCAAGTCTGGGGCCATCTTCTGACGAGTTTGGCCAACAGCCTAGTGGTCCCACTTCCTTTAACAATCAGATATAACCGAGTGTCACCCAAATTATTCTGCCGATAGCCTCACCACCTTCTATTTCAGTAGCAGAAGAATTTTTTAAGAGTTTCGATCAATTATTAATGCAGAGAATGTTGAATGCAAATCAGAGACCTGTAGTCCTCATTAAGGCAGAAAGACCCGCGTGGTGATAAATGGTACTTAGAAATAAGATGTCAGGAGGAAATATATTATTCATCACAGGCGGTAATTAGAAGTACCTTGTTAAATACACAGATACTTTTATGGTCATTTTGTATGTGTGTTGAAATAGTAAAAGCATTTTGTAGCTTAAAGTCTCTAGTATGTAATGTGTACAAAGTAACTTAAATATATTGAGTTTTCCTATCCGTTTTGATGCAACAGATGTTTTAATGGTTTCTAGAAGACTGTTTGATGAATCACAGCATGCATGTGTTACTATTTTTTAGTTTAGGCCCTTTAGGACGGTAAATCTGTTTTAGATAATTATTCTGTACTGTTTTCACCTGATGAAACAATGTTTATATAATTTAATGCATGAACAAGCATTGTCTCATACAATAAACACTTGACTGTGTTTCTGGAGATTTTTCAGTTTGCATCACGACTTTGTCAAGCAAGTGCTTAAGGACATGTATGTACTCTACTTTGTAGACTTTGCAAGTTTGACTCTGACTTTACCCACGTTCTGGTTGCATTTTAACTGAGGTCTGGGAGGTTTCCCAATGTACATAGTCAGTGTTCTGTATGGTAACTGCCCAATATTTATTTGATTTGTTGAGTAAATATTCACATTCTTGTAACTTTTTATTGTGTTTTGTGGCCCTTATCTTGTGAGCCACAAGTGATAAGGCCAATGACCCTGTGCTTGTAGGGTGGCATTTTCTTAGCATCAAGAGAGGCAGGTACCATAGTTTAAATAATACTAAGAAATGTGCTCTGTTGTCCTTTGTGGTGAGGCAAACATTTAATTTTGTTTATTTTTAAAGCAAATATGTTGTTCAATCCAATTATTAGAAATGTCAAGTTATAGCTTAACAGAGTTTACTGATGTGCATTTGTGTATGCATAAATTAAGGATGGCTCCTCTATGCCGTTTTATCCCAAAGAGGGTTCTCCTGAACGGTTGTCCAGAACATATTCATTATCAAGAAAATGCCAATCCTCATTTCAGCATCTTAACTCAGCTGAAACCACAAGGCCCAACAGGAAGGGCACGCTGAGCATCTGTGTTTCTAGATAAAGTTGATGTACAAATTGTTTGTGTGCTCCATGATGTTGGAAGCAGTTTAACACAAAATAGCCTGTCTTGAATACTATCTGTAACAAGTTTCTGAAATCCTGTTGGATATGTCTGTATTGTGATACCTATTTGACCTCAATAAAGTTGTTGCATACACTCTGGCTGAACAGTGAGGAATCATAACTATGGGTTCTCCTTGGCTTTAACAGTGAGAGAATGAAGGTTAAACGCAATGCTTCTAACATTCTTGCCCCTGTCTCCTGCCCTCCCCACTTTCGCTTCCTGATCCTGGTGTTCTTTGCTTAGTTAACCTTTCACCTATTCTGACCTCCTTGGTCCATATCACTGCTCAGCTCAAGTCAAGGATGAAACAATGGCATGACAGAGCAGAAGCGGGTTCTATAACAAGAAGCCTGTGTTTTATTAGGAGAGAACTGTTAAAATATTCACACCCGTGTTGCACTGTGTGCTGTGGAGGCACAGGCTTCCACAAAAGCATCTGTCTGAGCTAGTCAGGGAGAAAGGGAGAGAAGCTTGACACTTGGGAACTACCACACTAGAGGAGGACAGGGCTGAAGGAAGCATGCCACCGCCCGAGTAGAGCGGGCGAACTTTAGCTCTGATGGTAGGAGGCAGGAGGGTATTTAGAGCTGCCATAGCACAAGGACTGAGGAGGCTTCACAGCAGGTGAGCATGCCTATGAGTGCAGGGATAAACACTACTTGAAGGCCGTAGTTAGAACTTCTATCTTTATCGGAAAGAAACTTAAGGAAGACACTAACAGATTTGGGGGGGTGCAGTGGGGGCCACTATGAGACTAGTGTTTTGAACGGATCTCAGAAGCTGTAGTGAAGATAATGAGTTGCAAGAGAAGACAGAAAGCCTTCCTGGCGCTGAGGACATAATGTTTAGCCCTCAATGCTAAGACCATCTGCTTCACAGTGTGTGGAACGCAGGGCTGACTGTCGTGGGCCCGTGCCTCTTCTGCCTTGATTTTTAGGTTACTAGCTGAATTATACTGCTTCTCTCATCCCAGTGCAGGAGGAGGAAGCGGCTCTGCTTCATACACAGTCACAAGCTCTCCAAAGCTCATACCCCACAAGGACAGACTATCTGTCACCGGTCCAAAGCTCTTTGCTACTTTGATAAATAGAATTCCATGACGAAGATCCAGACATGCTTTCGCAGTCCTCTGTAGGGTCACATTAAAACAATGTCTTAATCAAACAGGGATTTCGCTAAACTAGTTTCAAGGAGCAAGACAAAGATTTGGCCTTTACGGAGGAAGAAAAATGAAGAATAATCAGAATAGTCAGTAGGCCTAGGACCACCAACATTGAATGTGAATTCTCAGCTTCACTGCCCATTGATTGTTTCAAAATGTTAACAGATTTTCTCCCTTGGAGAGTTGAAGCACACAGGTAGGAAGGGGGCCCCGGTGAACAGACCTTCTAAGTTAGAATTCCCACCATGCCATTTTCCTGACTCCTCTTTCTTCCCTAACAACTTCCCTGAATCCCTGTGACTTCTCCATACAGGTAGTCTAGGAGCACCTGCAGGCTGGATGTATAAGAATGCTAATACTCCAGGGACCACCTAGGAGGCCATCAGCAAATGCGCCTGGGAAGACATTTAACTTCTCACTCAGTGGCTCTTGAGGGGAGGAATACAAACTCAGACGATTGATACTAGGATGGAAGCAACTAGAGCAAATCCTGGCCCACAATGTGCAATCCAGATGTGGGAACTCTAAACCCAGAGCCTCCGACAAAAGCAGCTTACTTGATGGGGCTCTAGGAAGCTGGCCAGGGTGTGGAATGGGAGAATGAAACAAGGAAAGAGTGAAAGACAAACGTGCAACAATAATAAACAGGTGAATCCCTAGTGTTGCTGATGAAGGCAGGAGAATCTCTGTCCTATCACAATCTCAGAGCAGTACTGCTCTGGAATTTTCCATCAAGAAGTAAGAAATGGGTCTGCGGTGTAGCTCTGGCCAGAGTTCAGTTCCCAGGATGCATATGAAAGTGGAGCCTGGTGGTGCACACTTTTAATCCTAGCACTTGGAACTGGTGAGCCCTGAGGCTTTGTAGCCAGTCAGCCTGGCCTAGTATGATGGTTGTCTCAAAAAGCAATGTAAAAAAAAAAAAAAAAAAAGAAAAGAAAAAAAAAAAAACAAGCAAGTAAAATAATCCAAAGTATGCTGCTAATGAGCAATGATCCCTGTAGTTGCTCTTCATCTTCTACATGTATGCGTATGTTCATGCAAATGTGCAATGCTCCTCACACAAAATTATTTTTTAATTGCAAAAGATATCCTGAAATAAAACGTCAAAAATAAAGTTTTAATCTATCCACTTGCAACCTCCATTGGTGGTCTGCCTACTGACAGTGATGTTAGAGGCCAGGGGTACATGTGGGTAGACATTGAACACTTCAGACCATGGGCCAGAGATAGGAGCCGGACATGAATCCTTCTATGATCCCTTCCAATTCCTGGTAGAGTGAACATAAAGAAGGAAAAAAAGAGAACCTTGGAGATTCCTGCATGATGGGGGTCACGGTCAGCATGAGCAGGAACTATCCTTCAAGCTGTGGCTGAAATTACAGGGCTCACTGTGCGAAAACAATATAAAAGTGTCACAGTGCCTGCTTCACTGGTCACCACCATTACTGTTACTACTCAGTCTATGAAACAGGACTGTAAATGTTCCCCCGCATAGACTGAAGATAAGAAATGATCTGGTTGTTTGTGGAAAAAAACTAATGAACTGTATGATAACCAGTTTTTTGAGGTGATTGACTTTGCAAAGTTAAATTAAGCAATAGGAAGAAAATCTACTTCAAACTGATAAAACATTGAGATTTTTATAGACCAAACTCATTGTTCTGAGGTGAGAAAAGTTACTATTGCTGCAATCTTTAAGTTTATCTCAAGATCAGATGACTTAGACAACAGAAAATTAAACACATAAAATGTGCAAGAATAAATTTGATTGACACTGATAAAAAAATAAGGGGTAGGGAAAGGGAAATGGCAAGTCAGTGATGGCACCTCTGAGGAGATCATTTTAAGCTGAGACTTGAAGGAAGACTTAGGCTTGAGGAGAACATATCAGGGCAGAGGACAGTAAACCCGGAAGTCTAAGGGAGTGTGGGGAAATCACTCAATGCCTTTAAATTCAGAACAACTAGTCTAATGGTGCTAAGACATGCAAAGGGACAGGTAAAGATGTAAGCTGAAGAGTTGAGAAGAGAGAGATTATGGAAGGCCTCGGATATAAGAAGAGACTTTGTTCTAAGAGGGGTGGGAAGCATGGGGCTTCCTGCAATGGGGAAAGGACCCAATTCAATTTCTCCTCTAGCTGTTTCCTGGCTATGATATCTTACTATGTATAATATCAACACTAAGAGAAGATGGGAGAATGGTGTGTGGGATTCTATATTATTTTTGAACTTCTTATAAGTGGGAATGCTGAGAGTAGGCTAATCCATTCATGAATCCGTTCACCAACTATGTGCTGAGCTCCTAACACATGCCAAACATGGCTGGGTATATCTTCCTTTAGATTTCAGGTAGAGCTGATTTGAAGAAGACAGGCTGTGTCCCTGTACTTGTGAGTTGATAGTCTGGAGTTGTTCAAATGGGGCCTATAAAAAAAAAAGAAATGAGATAAATTCAAATAATTAGAAAAGTGTCAGAGAAAGGTGGCAAAGTATGCATCCTCACTAGCTTCCAAATAATAATCTGAAGGCCAGAGCTAACGTGAAGACCCCATTAGCTTTTAGGTAACTCAGGTAGACATCTGTCTAGGGGACTTACATGCTGACAGAAGAGCAAGTCATTTATGTAGAATATCTTGTGATGTACAAAAGTCATGCATCCTTGATTTTATTTGCTCCTTTAAACAACCTGCAAAGCAGACTGTTCTCTTGTGAAACTGAGTGTCTTAAGTTGAACTCCCCCAGGAGGAGATTCTATGTCAACAGTTCAAGGGCAAATAAAGGGTTAAGAATGAGAGGCAAAGAAGGAACATTGCTGGGGCCAAGGTTCATTCCATCAGAGAACAAAGTGGAAGACAATGCAGTAGTCCCACTGAGAGGGAACTGGTTGCTTGGGAGGTGAGACAAATTCCCTAGCACATTTGTGCCACCCCATGCCTCCACTGTGGTCAAAGGAGAAAATGCCATAGGGCATCTCAGGTGCTAATAGCTGGAAGCCAGAATGTCAGGGAACATGCAGTGGTCGGTTCTGAGAGGACCTAAATGGACCCCTAGAGTGTCTGCCACTGAGGTTCTGTCACATTAAACAGTTCAATCAACTAGAGGCGAGGAAAAAGAGACTTCAGTGTTACTCCCTTTGCTCTCATCTCTAAAAGGTGATTTTTCTACTAAACTACCTAGTTTATTTAATGTTAATATTTGACTTTGGCTCCAATGCGAATTATGATTTTAATAACATCTGGAAGGTAGTAGCTAACATTATTGAGGATGTGCAGTGAGCTAATCACTTGGCTAAACAAGCATTTAACCACAACATGAGACTAAAAATGCTCGTGCTCTTTCTATATAGTTCAGAAAAAACAATCTTCAAACCAATCAGGAAGTAACAGCATCCTTGTGAGCACCTTCACTAACAAAAATAGTCTTTAATTACTACTATCCTCTGATGTCGTTCTGCACAGGAATGCTATTTAGCTCTCTGTACGTGCTATCCTGGTTAATGCTCACAAATGACGCCAAACACAATACTGTTTCATACTGACCAAGCAAGTTAGAAAACTGTTCTTACTGAAGATTAGGTAGCTTGTTAACAACCATAGAGATAAAAGTCTCCAAAACAACTTGAATCAAGTCACTGTTTGAGGCTTTCTAGACCCTACCTTTCCAAACATGGCTGCCCATAGGGGAAAAGTCACAGACCCTCAAGCATTCCTTTGGGCTTGCTGTAAGGACATTCATCTCCTAGTAGCTGGAAGAAAAGGTTCAATCAGAATCATTTGACAATGTGAGTAAGTCTATTCTGCATTCACTGACTAAATCAACTCCATCTTTGGGACCTCGGAAAGCCTAGCTAAACTAATGCTGATTATTTCTCTTGCTTCAATTGAGCCAGAGGCTTTCGAGCCTTTAGTTTTTAGCTGAGTGCCTCTCAGGACCTTCCAGCAGCACATATCTCCAGGGAAATTCCAGCCATGGATTCTTCTATACCAAATGGTGACTGACCTCTGTGATATATAAAACAAAGGCCAAGACAATAGAACAAATACAAGCTTCCTTGCCGGAAGTCTTGTCTCTCTCTGAGATGAATTCTAGCTGAGCATTTATTTTCTTAATAGAATTAAATAACCACTGTCTGTGTCCTGGTTTATTGAAGAAAACAGTGTGGACACTGATAATCCTGAGAGGTTTCCAGTGGTGGAGAGGTTGCCCACGAGCCTTTGGACTTTCATGTAACATCGCTTGACCTCTGCAGCTTATAAGGATCTAATTGATGAGTGCCGTGAGCTACGCACGCAGGCGCCTGTGAACTGAGTGTGCTCTCCCCACTTCTTGGAACCACTTTCACTTGACCTCTCACCTGCTTCTGCATGAATTTGGTGAACACAAGAAAAGCAAACACTGAACAGTTTCCATATTTTAAATAGTCCCTTCTTTTCTGTAAACTGGCCTAGCTCAAGGCTATTTGTCCCTTTCTTTTTTTCATTTAAACAAATTTAATGTAATTGGTCCCAACACTTGTTTTGCTTTAGATTTTGACATATCCAGTGTCTCACAAGATGACTAGAAATTGCTGCTCATTCTGCGCATTCTTTGTTACCCTTGTGTCTCACGATACTACAACTTGTACGATAATTTCACAGTTGTAAGAATGCTTGAGCCAAGCCTAGATGCTTGGCACCATACCCACATTTTTCACACTGGCAATTGCCTCAGATGAAACTTGTGGTCAGATCTTCATTCTGGGAGTTCAGCAGCACATGGTATCTTTAGGCATTGGTAAACACA
This sequence comes from Meriones unguiculatus, assembly GCF_030254825.1. Lineage (NCBI taxonomy): Eukaryota > Metazoa > Chordata > Mammalia > Rodentia > Muridae > Meriones > Meriones unguiculatus. The sequence goes on from NC_083357.1 coordinate 28,713,362, forward strand.
CTCATTGGCATTATGTGTAAATGGATCTTCTACATTCTGAACCGCAAGGCGCGTTAGCTTCATGGCAGAGCTTGCTTTTGCCACTGAGAGCAGATTCTGTGATCCTGAGAAACTCTCGGATCATCTCTGGGTTTCCAACTCCTCTTCTACATAAAATAAAGTTCTTGACCAGTAGTGTTCACTTGCTGCCAAATTACTACATACTTAGAAGCTTAACCCAGGCACATTATCTTTACTTCCACAAGCTGGAACTCCCATGGAGGTCTCCCCATGCTAGAATCTGAGGACCAAAAGGCTTATATTCTTTTTTGATGTCCTGAGTGAGAATCAATTTCTTTGTCATTTCCAGCTTTTGAAGGTTGGCTATATTCCTTGGTCTTGGAGTTCCTCTCACCTGGGATCTTTTAAGGATCTTTGTGTTCACATTAATCCTGACTGTATAACCTGGATACTCTCTCAATTTCAAGGTCAACTGATCAGCAGTTCCATTTCCATCAGTGGTTAAATTCTACTTTGATGTTTCATTCAAACTCCTTGTTCCAGTGAGGTTGAGACATACGGCCATCTTAGCCCTCATCTCACCTACCGTGTTGTCCTGAAAAACCAAAGATAAGGTGATACAGGGTAGAGGCTGGAGAAATAGCTCAAGGAAGGAGAGCACTTCCTGCTCTTCCACACAGCCCAAGTTCACTTCCCAGGACTTACTTTCTGCAGTTCACATCTGCCTATAACTCCAGATCCAGGGAAATCCAGCACTGTCTTCTGACTTCACAGGTACATGTACATATGCTGTGCACACCCACACAAATATATATATTTGTATATATATATCTTTAAAAATTATACAAGGCAACGTTTTTGTAAAAGACTTAGTCTTGGATAGTGACGATTAAGACTGGCAGTTGTTTCCGTCATTAGCTTGAACCATTTTGTTAGGAATCCATGAAGATTTGTTCATTCTCCCAAATGAAATGTGTCACTTAGGGATGCTGTCACACATACATTTCTGCATCCACACAGTACTTGCTTCAACATTGCTTATAGACCAATGGGAGAGCTTCCATCTAGATATGAGATGACATTAGGTCTTTATCTACTTGCCATTTACATCTCCTTTACTCAGTTATCAGTTCTCTGCAACCATGAACCCTTGCTGGATCACTGCATGTCTGTACCCTCCCTGCGGCCAGAACAGTGCCTGGAGCATATCAGCACTTGAACATTTACCAAGTAAGTACTGTATAGTATTGCATTATACAAGTTATTCTATGATTTCATAAAACATGCAAACTAATATAAGGGTTGTGTTGACTACATAGGAAGGAGAAAGATCTTTAGTCTCCTGAGGAAAGTTACCAATATGTTCACTGTGGTCTTTGTGGCCATATCAAAAGGGCTTCCTTCATCACAGGGCCTGAAAGGCCTGTCTCTTGGGGGCTCAGTTTCAGAATGTTCTGTCTTGTTACCCTATGATTGGGCTCAGAAAAAAATATACCAAACAGCTACTCTGGACTTCAGACTGAGAGAACACAGGGAAGAGCAAACTCAGGGAAAGTGTTTCCCAGAAGCTCTGCTCAGCCCACAGAACAAATACACCAAAGAGAATCAGTCCTCCCCCAACCCTGATGCTGACACTTAACCAAAAAGATCCAACTCCTGTAGCCTTTAGCCTCAGTTAGCCAGATTCCTGGCTTCTGTCACCTGGAAAAGGGGCATTTCAGCCTCAATCATCTGCTCCCTCTTGAAATTTCATGTTTTCCATGACATATATGTGTGTATATATATATACACAAAATTATGTATGTATATAAATAATTTGTGGAGTTTTTTTCCCCCTGTTACTTTACAGTCAATTTGATTGTGCAGATTCAACTACTTTCAGGGGAAAATTTTGAACATTGCTGTATCTAATAACATGCTGGATATAATAGAAGATGCCTGGACAGTGAATTTGCACAAACTACAAGCTTAAGCCTCACAAGGAAAAGCCCTGGGCTCATCTAGCAGGATGTCATTTATTCATTTTTTTTTGACAGTTTCCATTTTCCTTTGATTCAGATTCCTGAAGGGTTCACTGGGGGCTTGAAGCCTGTGTAAGTGGAAAACAGCAAAGCTAAGACCTTAAAAGGAATCTCTCACACTACTTTTTCAGGTTCTCTTTGCCATCACTCCCCATTTTAAAAAATACACTGCTAGATCTCCTGAAGCCTTCATCCAGAGGAGTAGAGGGTAAAGTGGACATAGATTTCACTCTCACAACTTCAGAGGGGATTTAGCAAGCCAGCACATCTCTGGATGTAGAATGGCTGCCTCCCTCCCATGAAGAACTGCCTGCAGACCCAAAGGCCCATTAGCGTGCCTGTGAACAGCCTGCCCAAATAATCAGGGGTGGGGTGGCAGCTGGACCTTCCTTGGATGGACCACTCCCTCCTTCCCCAAGAGAGTTATTTGTTTTGACAACTTAACTTGGTGGTCATTTCTACCAGTTCTCCTACTTCTGATACTCTCAGATTGCATCCCTAGAAGCAATGATAGCTCTCACCTTCCTGTAGAAATGTTCTTTGAGAGGTGATTCATGAAGACAGTGGTGGTTTAATCTATGGAGTCTCCACTGAAGGAGGAAATCCCTGCAAGAGGGCAAAGAAGTCAGAAAAATTGTACTGTGTGTAAAGCAGGACATGACCACATGCTGTGATACTAAAATGTCCTTTAGAGAGAGAGAAGGCTAGGAAGAAAGGCTGTCTAAACGACATCCTTAAAGCCAGTGGTAAGGTTCAGCTACACATATGTGCCTGCGCTGCTGGGGGCAAACACATGAACAGGATGAGAACGTGACTGAGTGTCAAACCTCACTTGAATCTAGGTTCCACCACTGTTTAGTTGTAGGAAAGTGTTTGACTATACTTTATGTCTTCTCAACTATAATGGTGTAACAATAGAAGCATCCCCAATGAGGAATTGTGAGCATTGATCCTATGTGTGGCAATCACTTCGAATAGTGTTCGTCACAGCAAGTGTTTAAGACCACCAAATTTTCCAATTAATTAAATTATATACCAGAGAGATAGTTCTTTAATGGCTCAATAATACTCTTTCACATGGATATACCATAGTCAACTACCTAAAGTGTGTTTGGAGAGATATGTGTGTGTGTGCATGGGAGTATGTGTGTGTGTGTGTGTGTGTGTGTGTGCATGCACACACACATGCGCACATGTAATATCTTTTTATCTTTCCTTCACCTCCTCATCTCTCAGTAATACTGTTACCCTCCTGCTGTCTCTATCACCAGAGAATCAATTCTGTAGTCAACTATGAATTATTTTATGTCCTTAACTTAACCTCACCTTTTCTCATATGCCTGAGATCTATTCTTCCATCTGTTGTCTACTTCCTGCTGCCTCTGAACATCTCCATGATTCCCCCTCACCTTCCAGGAAAACACTTGTCTCTAAACATAGCAGAACTACCATTCTGTGGCTTTTTGGACACCCTCCTGCAGCTAAACCACCTCCTTCCCATGATTCAGGCTCCGTACTTGTCACTTCCTTTTCTAGGAACAGACTCAGCTTGAATGTCATCAGAGAAATGGTTCATGGTCCCATTGCCTAAAGTTGCTCACCAGCTTAACCTGCCATCTCATGTTACCCCATAATAATGTATCAGACTTCTTTTTCAAAATCAGTGATTTTGTTTAATATGTGTTGTTCAAACATCAATTTCTTTGTCAGGTTTAATGATTCACTCTCACTAACGTGGAAGCCTATGAAGGAAAACACCCTATGGGTAGCTCTTGGCAGAGTGCCTGGTATGTAGTTGGCACTCAATGTGTGTCGGTTTATTGCTGCCAAATGATGACTGACTCTGAGAATGAATGAGCAGATGGGTAAATAAAAAGCTCAGAAAGCAAGACTTTCTTTAAACCCCCAACTGTAAAGAGATGTGTCCACAGTGTTCCTTCCAAAAGTAATGTTCATTCTAACTCAGATAGTTTGAGAATGTGGTATTGTATGAAGAGAGGGAATTCTTGGTCACCACCTATGCCAATGACTGTCAGGTAAAGTTACTGGGATGTCTACTAATTTTTGTCTGTGTGTTATTTTTAGATGCTTTGTGTTGCCCGTGAAATGGCACCTTAAAGCAGGCAGTGGGTTTGCTCAGGCAAACAAGCCATCTAACAATTTGTCATTGTGACAGGCATGGATGAGTTCAAGAAAATTTGCTGGTACCCTACCTCCCTAAGTCATGTCCCAGAAGGGCATATATTTTGTTAGGAAAATTAGAAACCCCCCAAATAGATTCTTCAGTATATTAATACCTCTGTTCAGCTCAAGATTGGATATTTCTGTTTACAACTTGGTTATCTTTATTTGTGTCTGTCCAATTTCAAACGTGCCAAGAGAAAGACATATTGCTAGCTATTTTTGAGTTTTAAAATAACAATTTCATCACAGTATTTTTAAAGCCCTGGATACAATGATGAGATTGTAGTTCAAAATAAAGTAAGATCTCCAAAAACAATAAATCATTTTGATGTAATAGAAACCCTAATCTTTCCAGATTGAGCCACATTCTCCTCACATGGATGCAGGTAGGAAATTCAAGGCACAACTGTGGACTTCCATGCAAATTAGGTTCAAACTTCAAAATCAACAGAGAACAATCTTCCATCTAGTTTGAAAAAGCCATGTGCTGGAGATATGAGAAAATCTGTGAAAAATGAAGGTCTACGGTAAGGAAAGGAGCCCTAAATCCCTGGAGAAAGAAAGAACTGCATACAAAGAGACATTTCATGGAGTAGCTTGGAAAAACTACTTGCTTGGTTAGAGAAGGGGGCAGCCAATAGCTCCACCATGGCCGTAGCAAATGCTCTAAACACTGGCAATTACAGAGAGAATCAGTGCTTCAGCATGTCCCCCTTCCAGCTGCCCAGGAAGTGCTCAGTAAGAGGCAGGTAGCAGGCACACAGGCTCTGAGCGGTCCCCGGTGGAGAGGGAGGGGATGCCAATCACTCTGTCTGGTTTCCATCGGACACCTATTTGAAGGATTGTGCACTTGTTCTGTGCCTCATGCCCTAAAGGACTGGACACCATCTTGATTCTGTATGCAAATCATGTAAAGATTTTTCTTGAGAAAAAAAATTGTATCGAATTCAGACCAAGGTGCTTAAAACTAGAAAAAACAAAACACAATAAAACTTGTCAGATGGACATAGGAAGAAATAGGAAGGTAATTTTCATCCACCCATACCTCTGGGTATTTAGTTTACAAAGCATGCAAAAAATATCATTTATTCAAAACATTGAGTTTGAATGCATCACTTAAAGGATATATACTCAACCCTCTCAGACAATGGTGAAAGTGAGCCCTTACTCTCCTAAGTGGCCATTGCAGGAATGTGGGCAGTCCTTCTTGGGCAAGCATCTCCTTCAGTCTTCTTTCCAAACATCTATCTTTAAGCTGAGATGAGTATTCTGAGTATTCTTGATGATCTCTTCACCCAGTGGACATTAAAATTCTAAATTAAAAGTTCGTGGGTTAACCAAACACACTCTGGCAGTCTTTTTGTGATGGATTACTAACAGAAATAAGCCTAATTTTTTTCCTTTTCTATCTTAGTTGATGAGCTAACAGGCACTCCATAAATGAGTGTGTTGGCTGTGTCACTGTGATTACATGGCATGCTTTATTCATGAGAGGCCACACACTGCGCCAGTGGTCATCCAAGCCAGTTTCAGCTTCTCATAAGTGCCAGAAAGGTCCATACAATGACAACTACTACCAATAAAGTGTTCGACATCCTTATTCAGAAACTTAATTTCACTACCTCAGGCACCGAAATGCCTTAGGCCATCTGCTGGCAACGCCACTGTGCAGGGCGATGGCAAGCACAGTGTTCCCAAATGTCTTCACTCATGCCCAACTGAGAGGAAACAGGCCAAGGAGTGGGCACACTGATTGGGCTAAGATATCCCCAGTGCTCACTAGCTCTGCCAAAAAACCCTCAAAGAACTATTTTACTAAAAATAAACAAACCACTGAAAGAAGACATTATATAATATGTATGTGTACATATATATATGTTATGTAAAGCAAATAAACAAGAGGGTCTAATTCTGATTTATTGGGTTTCCCTAAAACCTGAAACTCTTCTATGCTACTGGCATGCCAACAGGTCTCATGGAAAGACAACTTGTACAAGAGCAGATTAGGTGATCACAACAGAAAAGGGTAGGCGGAATGTGGGTGCAGATGGGCTGGGAATTAGATAAGTACACACATAGATGATTAGACAGATGTACATCAGGATGTGACTATGCCTCCATTGGAAGGCAAGGGGATATACACAAATGCTATGAGTTCCATAAAGGTAGATTCTCTTGCGAATATAAGACACATAAAGACCATGTCTGCAGCGTACATGCTCTTGAGAAAGTTATTAACCTTTCTGAGGCACTGCATGAATGCATAGTAAATCTTTAAGTAGGCTTGTGTTTCTAAAATTAGAGAGAGATTTTTAGACATGAGAAGATGGGATAAGTTTTTTTTTTTTTTCATTTTTCCTGCTAAATACAAATAAGGCCATAGGCATTGTAGATAAAACAAATCTGACTCTAAAAGAATACAGGCAGGCTGTCAGGCTCAAACAGCCTTGCAGCAGGAAATAAGCAGAGTTTCTTTTTGCCTCTTGCACCTCAGCCCGGTGCTAGGGAAACCAGCCTCTAGAAACACCAATGGGTCAGACAAAAGGAACTTTAAGGAACAGAGCAGGAAAGCAGCAGCCTAGGAGACCAGAGAAAAAATGTCTAACAAACACAAACTCTACTGCAGTTTAGAATCATTCCAACCAACAGTGTCATGCTCCATGATATACTTACTCTTGTCCACTCTCCAAGCTGTGGCAAGAGCCCATGGTTAGCCCACCAAAGCAAACATTCAGTCAAAGGACCGGTAAGGAGGCCAGAACCCTGGTTCTTCAATTGCAGAAAGAGCTGCTGCATGCCTGCAAACCCAGGGCTCTAGAGGCTGAGAATGGAAGACTCGGAGCTTGAGGGTAGCCTGGCTTATGGATTGAGATTCTAAAAAAGAGAGAAGACAGAGACAGGCAGGCAGAGAAAGGGGGGATCAATTGCAAAAGTTTTTAGTCTTAACCCCATAATGTTAGCAGACACCAACCTAGAAGCACTTCCTGCCTTTGGGGCTGTGTAATGGAGTGCTACTAGAGTCAAGGTCAGACTCATGCAGGCTCCCTGGTTGTTGGTTCAAGCTCTGTGAGCTCTTATGAACCCAGGTAAGTTGATCCTGTAGGTTTTCTTGTGGTGTCCTTGACCCCTCTGGCTCCTTAAATCCTTCTTCCTTTTCTTCCACAAGATTCCTCTAGCTTTGCCTAATATTTCACTGCATTCTCTGCATCTGTTTCCACTAGTTGCTGGATGAAGCCTCTCTGATGACAATTAAGCTAGGCACCAATCTATGAGTATTGCAGAACATGATTAGGCATTATTTCCCTGAACTTTTTATTTTCAGTTGTGTTTGGTTCTATCCTAGGTCTCTGGGTTATCCAACCTCTGGGTCCTAACACTCCAGGCAGTGTCGAGGCTGGGCTCCCTCTCATTTCATGGGTAACAGGTTAGACCAGTCATTGGGTGGCTACTCCCACAATTTCTTTACCAGTTTTACCACAGCATATCTTGTAGGCAGAACAAATTAAAGTATGAAAGTTTTGTAGCTGGCTTGATATCCCAATCCCTCCACTGAAAGTCGTGCCTGGGAGACAAGGAGATGGCCAGTTCAGGCTCCATATCCCCCATGACTAGGAGCCTTCACCTGGGTCACTATTGCGATTACAGGGAGTTTGGGTTGCGCTAGGTATCTAGCTCATCCCCAAGATGCCCCTGGTTCCAGTTGTCTCTCCCAGGACTCTCTCCGTCCATCCTCCCCACTATCTGATCCCTCCTGTTCTTGTCCCCATCCCTAACCCTCACCCCCCCCGTCCACCCATGATATCTATTCTATTTCCCCTTCCTAGGGAGAGTTATGCATGCCCCCACCCTCACCTTGAGCCTTCCTAGTTCCTCAGTTTCTCTAGGTCTCTGGATTTTAGCATGCTTACTCTTTCCTTTATGGCTACTATCCACTGATAAGTGAGTACAAACCATGTGTGTCTTTCTGCTTCTGGGTTACCTCACTCAGGATAATATTTTCTAGTTCCATTCATTTGCCTGCAAATTTCATGATGTCCTTGTTTTTAATAGCTGAGTAGTAGTCCATTGTGTAACTGTGGCACTATTTCTTTATCCATTCTTCAGTTGACAAACATCTATGTAGTTTCCAGTTTCTGGCCTTTATGAATAAAGTTTCTATGAACATGGCTGAACAAATGTTCTTGTGATAGGGTGAAGCCTCTTTTGGGTACATGCTCAGGAATGGTATAGGTGGGTCTTGAGGTAGATCAATTCTCAAATTTATGAGAAAAGGCCATATCAATTTCCAAAGTGGTTGTAAAAAAGTTTGCACTCCCACAGCAATGGAGGAATGTTTCCCTTGCTCCACATCCTGTCACTTGGGTTATTGGTTTTAACCATTCTGACAGGTGTAAGATGGAATCACAGAGTCATTTTGATTTTCTTTTCCCTGATTGCTAAAGATATTGAACATTTCTTTAAGTGCTTTGCAGCCATTTGAGATTCCTCTATTAAGAATTCTCTATTTAGCTCTGTACCCCACTTTTTTTCCCTTGTGTTCAGAGCATAGATGTTAAAAATTGAAATGTCATCTTGTTGGGTTTTTCTCTTTGATGAATGGGTGATGTCCTTCCTTAGCTCTTGTGATTAGTTTTGGTTTGCCATCTATTCTGTTATATACTAAAGTGACTACACCAGCTTGCTCCTCAGCTCCATTTGCTTGGACTCTTTTCCAACCCTTCACCCTGAGGCAATGTCTGTCTTGTATGCTGAGGTGTGTTGGAGGGGTGAAGGACACCACAAGAAGACCTACAGAGTCAACTAACCTGGGCCCATGGGGGTTCACACAGATAACAACCAACCAAAGAGCACGTGTGGGCTGGACCCAGACCCCCTACACATATGTATCTGATGTTCAATGTGGTCAGCATGTTGGTCCCCTAACAATGGGAGTAGGGGCTGTCTATGCCTCTGTGGCCTGCTCCTGGATCCCTTCTCCCTAGTTGGGTTGTCTTTTTAGGCCCCAGTGGGAAAGGATTGCTTAGTCCTGCTTTGATTTGAGGTGCATGGGGGGGGGGTTGGTACCCCTTGGGGCCTCCTTTTTTCTGAGAAAAAGAAGAGGGGGAAATGGAGCATTACTGGGGAGAGAAGAGGGAAGGGACTGAGATCGGGCTGTACCCCGTTTTGGGGTTATGTGGTTTGTTTATGTATACTCTCTTGAATTCTTTATTTAGTTAAGAGAGGAAGATAGTCCTCTTTCTATATGAAGTTGGTAAAAATATTTTCCCATTCTGTATGTTGCCATTTTGTCATATTGTTGGTGCCCTTTGCCTTACAGAAACTTTTCAGTTTCATGAGGTCCCATTTATTTTTTATTTTATTTTTTAATTTTTTATTTACTGTTTATTACAATTTATTCACTTTATATCCTGACTGTGGCCTCCTCCTTCATCTCTTTCCTATCCCTCCCTCCCTCTTCTCCTATGCCCCACCCCTAGTCCACTGATAGGGGAGGTCTTCCAAAGACCTCAACATAAAACCAGTTACACTAAATCAAATATAAGAGAAAGTGGGGAATAGCCTTGAATGCATTAGCACAGGAGGCAACTCCTGAACTGAACTCTAACCGCACTTTAGTGCTTGAGACACTTGGACTTGAGGTTTTTGCAGTGTGGTAGATATGGATCTATTTGCATTCTTCTACATGCAGACATCCAGTTAGACAAGCACCATTTGCTGAAGATGCTTTCCTTTTTCCATGGTATAATTTTGGCATCTTTGTCAAAAAATCAGGTGTCTGTAGGTGTGTGGATTTACACCTATGTCTTTGATTCTATTGCATTGATCAACCTGTCTGTTTTTATGCAATACAATGAGGTTTTTATTAATATACTTTTGTATTATAGCTTGAGATCACGGATGGTAATACCTCCAGAAGTTCTTTTATTGCACAAGATTGTTTTTGCTATCCTGGATTTTGTGTTTTTCCATATGAAATTGAGTATTGTTCGTTCAAGGTCTATAAAGAATTGTGTTGGAATTTTGATGGGAATGCATTGAATCTGTAGATTGCTTTTGGTAAGATGACTATTTTTACTATGTTAATCCTACAGATCCATGATCATGAGAGATCTTTCCATATTCTGATATCTTCTCTAATTTCTTTTTTTAAAGACTTAAAGTTCTTGTAATACAGGTCTTTTACTTGCTTGGTTAGAGATACCTCAAGATATTTTATATTATTTGTGGCTATTGTAAAGGGTATTGTTTCCCTGATTTCTTTCTCAAATATATTATTTGTATATAAGAAGGCTATTGAGGGGGTTTGTTTTGTTTTGTTTTTTTCATCTTGTATACAGTCATGTTACTGAAGGTGTTTATCAGCTATAGGAGTTTCCTGGTAGAACTTTATCTTATCATCTGCAAATAATGGCTCTTTGACTACTTCCTTCCCAAACTGATTCCCATTAATCTCCTTTAGTTGTCTTACTGCTCTAAGCAGAACTTCAAGAATTGTATTGAGTATATATGGAGAGAGTGGACAGCATTGTCTTGTTCGTGATTTTAGTGGAATTGCTTTGAATTTCTCTCCATTTAATTTGGTGTTGGTTACTGTATATTGCATTTATTATGTTTAGATATGTCCCTTGTATCCTTGATCTCTCCAAGATTTTTATCATGAAAGGGTGTTGGATTTTGTCAAAGGCTTTTCAACATCTAATGAGATTTTTCATGTGCTGTTTTTTTCTTTCAGTTAGTTTACATGGTGGATTACATTGACAGATTTTTATGTGTGGAACCATCCCTGCATCTCAGCCAGGGAAATACTAATAAGACACAGCAGGGAGACAGAACTCTCATTCCCAATTAAATATAATCTGCCTCCAGTGTCAATAGAATCCAACTGGTGGCTTAGATTTCTACCTAGAGCTGGTAATCACAAGGCTGACTTTGCTATGGTGGAAGAAGAAAGAAAACTATCTAAAATGGAAAAGGTGGTGCAATAGTAGGGTACCGTAATTCAAGCACTGGAGTGCAGAAACAAATGGATCTCTGTGACTTGTAGTCACCTAGCCTAAACAAATCATCTAATCTAGGATGGTCAGAGACTCTGCATTGAAACCTAAAATGAAAAACAATAAGGAAGACACCTAATATCCAGTCCGATCCTTCACATACTCTTCCACACATGAACATACATGCAAACCATCCATCCCTATTCAGAGCCAAAAATATCTTAAGCTGAATGACAAAAGATCTCAGAAACTACCAGGGCCAAGATGACGAGGAGGTAGAAATTACATGACAAGAATTTTCAAGTAACCAAGAGCCAGAGGTCATAGAGGACCTGAGAAAAGCACTCTCATCTGGCCCTGACAGGACCACTATACTCTAAACTAGTGGCAACTGTGGTTGACTGTGTGTGTCCTGTACAAGGTCAAGCCAGTCAATATTCTAGCATAAAGGGGAGATAAGCTCATTTGCCGTCACCTCTGAGGAGCTATTGACAGATGATGACTTCCTTCTGGGTTTACCTTTAAGGGTTGCCCAGACAGCGCAACCAAGCTCCAGGGGTGGCCTTTCAACCATGAGTACATATGACATGAAGTGAGAAGATGGGAGTGGATAGGGGTTCGAGAGGACGTGAAGAAGTGGAGATGAAATTATCAAAGTACATTGTATTAAATTCTCAAAGATCAACGAACGTGTTATATTAAAAATTTAAATATTATATTAAAATGTTTTATTAGCAGTTTCACGTGTTCAAGTTATAACATTTAAATATTGTCAGCAAGGAAACAAAAGATATACTGAAGAGCCAAGTGGAAGTTTATAAAACAATGAAAATTTCTCAACAGCAGAATAGGGGAAAGAGGAAAAATTCAGGAAATTGAAGTAAAATTAAAATATACAATATATACATTTGTTAAAACAAACAGTCCTGTGATAGTCCTGATAGGTTAGGGTCAGTTGGAAGGGGAAGAGGATCTCCCCCATCAGTGGACTAGGGCAGGGGCATGGGAAAAGAAGAGGGAAGAAGAATGGGATTGGGAGGGGTGAGGGAGGGGGCTACACCTGAAATACAATGTGAGTAAATTACAATAAATTTAAAAATAAATTAAAATTTAAAAATGAAATATTAAAAATGAATAAATAATTATAAACTACACACACACAGAAGAAAAACATGGAGACTTGAGGGAAACCTGAGGGTATAAAACTGTAACTACAATTGTAACTTTTACCTCTCACCAAAGTCCTGGGAATAAAAGAGAAAAGTATTCTGTTGAAAAGTACTATGAAAAAAGCAATGACTGATAATTCCCCAAATTCAATAAAAACATAACTTTATTAGTGCCAAGACATAAAGTATGCATATAGTAGTATTGCCTGTTTTTATGGAACCTTGACACAAGCTAGAATCATGGGGAAAAAAACGAAGCCTCAATTTTAAAAAAAGTTCATGCTAGATTGATCTGTGGAATAGCTTGTGGTGTGCTTTCATGGTTGATGTGGGAGGAACCATCTCGCTGTGGGCAGAACCACCCCAGGGCCGTCCAGTGGCCATGGATGCCAAGAAAGCAGCCTAAGCAAGCCAAGAAAGGAGCACTCTTCCATGTCCGCTGCATCAGCTCCTGCCTTCCGTTTTCTTCCGTTTTCGGCTTCTGCCCTGACTTCCCTCAGCGATGGACTGTGATGTGGACCTCTAAGCAGAGACAAAGCCCCTCCTCCCAAGTTGCTTTCGGCCACGATGTTGCATCACAGCAATGGAAGCCCTCACTAAAAAAGAGCAATGACGCTTTGAAGGTGGAGAGAAAGAAACACTGCATGCCTTGAACAGAAAGAAACAAAGAATGTCAGTATATACCTCATCAGAAAGCTCGTGACTCAAGAAAAATCAGACATTTTTTAAATAATGAAAAAAAATCAATGTTAAATCCTCTAACATGTGAAAAGATCCTTTAGGAATCAAGAGAAGGCCTCTAGTGTAATGGTGACATGCATATTATGGGAATAACCAGCTGATTTTTTATCAGATCTGAATTTTGCTCCATAGGAAGGAGCTCATGCATCAAGATGAAGTTCCATGAAAGGGGAGGCTGCAAAAAGTAAGGTGAACCTACTGTTTTTATGTTGTTGATTTGACATGAGATCAAACTGACTTAAATACTTATGTTTATACTCATAGACGAGTGCTGTCGTCAGCCGTAGCAGTTAGAGCACAGACTTCATGATTGATCAAGCGACTGTTGGGTAGGCAGTGAGACATACAGATCCCCGTGCCAAGGATCAGAGAGCACTCCGGAAGAGGGGAGGGAAGGAAGGAGTTAAGCCACAGGAAGAAAGACCATGAAGTATCCTTTGTGAGAATGACAGGGTCATGCCAGTCATGAACTCACAGCAATTGTGATTGCCTATGCAGGGTGCACACAAGACTAAACTAGGAAACATTCCGTCATAGATGGGGGAGGGGCTCAAGAGGCCTGCTCAGCCCAGGGAAGCAAGCAACTGTCTAGGGCTGTTGGAAGAGAGGAAGTCACTGTCTTCAGGAGCATAGGAACTGATGTTACTCATACTCCAGGGGAAGGGTCACATTCATGCCCACCCCACTGCTCCTGGTTCAAATCAGAACGTTAAAAAGCAGATGCTGAGCCTGATGGGCAACTGTTGGGCAGAGTGAATGGAATTTTATTTAAGAACTGGGAAATAGTAAGATCTGGAGAGGACAGGGTCTCCACAAGGAGAGCAACAGAACCAGAAAATTTGAACACAGGGAACTTCCCAGAGACTCATACTCCAACCAAGGACTATTCATGGAGATAACCCAGAACCCCTGCACAGACGTAGCCCAGGGCAGTTCAGAGTCCAATTGGGTTACATAGTAATGTGAAGAGGGACTGCCTCTGACATAATCTGATTGGCCTGCTCTTTGATCACCTCCCCCTGGGGGGGAGCAGCCTTACCAGGCCATAGTAGAGGACAATGCAGCTACTTTTGATATGAACTGATAGACTAAGATCAGAAAGGAGAGGAGAACCTCCCCTATCAGTGGACTTGGGGAGTGGCATGCAAGCAGAGGGAGGAGGGAGGGTGGGATTGGGAGGGGAGGAGGGAGGGGCTTATGGGGGGATGCGAATGAATAAAGTGTAATTGATGAAAAATTAAAAAAAAATAAAATAAAATATTTTGTAGTTAAAAAAAAAAAAGCAAAACCATAAACAAAGCAAAAGCCAGGATAAAAAGGGTGTGAATGAGGAACTTAGTTGGGGTAGGAGGAGGCTAAGGCGGGGTGTTGGGATGAATGTGACCAGCATATACTGTATCATGCAAAACTGTCAAAGAATGAATTACTAAGAGGGAAAAAAAAGAAAGCTCTTGCTGCAGCAAGACCTGACGCAGACCCGGGAAAGTGGTAGAGATGTGAAATGGAGCTGAGGAAGATGAAGATGTGGAAGATCCTGTGGACCACGGATCAGGAGAACCACAGTAAAATCTGTTGAGGGCCTACATCTCTCCTCATGCTGTCATCTCTGGAATGAAGGCGCTTTGGGCCAATGGATATAAGCCACAGTTACTCTGGTAACCCAGCATTCGCCCATGCCGCATGCACAGGGCTCTAAAGAGGTACCAAATTCAATTACCAAATTTTCTGGCCTGCAGAGTGCTCTAGATAATAACTTGTATCATTTTTGTAAATAAAACATCTTCTTAAAGAAAATCTACACATTCTCAAATGGAGGAAAACCAAAATAACATAGCTTCAAGCATACTCTAACCCTAGCACCTGAGAAATGGAGAAAGGAGAGCACCTGCAAGTTAGAGGTCAACCCTGCATACAGAGCAAGATGGAAACAAACCTTGACCAACTAGGAAGAGCCTGTCCCAAATGTACATGAAAGGAGAGAACAGGAGAGTGGAAAGAAACAGATTGCCTCGTTTGTCATGCATTATACAGCTTTAATTTTTAAGGTCCTGTGGTGTTCACAGGAAGATAGACACAGGAATCATCAGAACAGAATTAAAAAGCCCCAAACAGATGCAAACAAAGACAGACCAGCTAATAATTGTTTCTGAGGTGTATTTTCTACATTATCGGTGTGTGCAAGCATGCATATGGGCATGTCATGGTTCATGCATGGAGCTCAGAGGGCAATGTTTGGAGAGTGGTTTTCTTCTTCCACTGTGAGTTCCAGGAATTTAACTAGGTCCTCAGGATGGCAAGACAATTGATAGACTCTGTATAATTCCATGCACAATATATCAAATAGATAATGTTGAAGCAATATATTCACTTTTAAATTTTTCAACATTAAGAAGTATTTTCAATTTTTTCCAACAGTAAGTAACACAATAGGAGTGCAAGTTAAGTGTCGGCTCTACAGGAGTTGGGAATTAGTTATTGATGTACAGGAAAATGTATTATAACTGGTGTTTAAATTTTAAAACCACAAAGGAATAATTAAGACTATGTTTACAACTTTTTGTCTTAAAGTGTAATTCAAAGAAAATTATGTAAAAGCAAAATGTACTTTTAAATGGAGTATAAAGTTAGCATCCATGCAAACGCAGTCAAATAAAAATCTATTCCAATGCCAGGGTGACACTGAACCCATCTAATTGTAGACCCATCTTTAGGGTCTAGAGTTTAATATTACTTTGACAAAGCTGATTTTTTACAAAGTTGGATGAATGTAATGATAGCCTTTACAATAAATAGTCCTAGAGCCATTGTACACCCATCCGTGCTTGGCAGGGGGTGGGGACAGGAAGAGGTATTCCTAGACCTCACACTTTATAAAAAAGAAAAACTAAACTTTTGAAACTGTAAGCCAGCCCCAACTAAATGTGTTCCTTTATAATATTTGCTTTGGTCATAATGTCTCTTCATAGCAACAGAAACCCTAACTAAGACAAAAGTTGGTATCAGAGACTGACGTATTCCTATGAGAGGCCTGGTCATGCTTTTGGAATGTGGATTTTGGGACTTTGGATTAGGAAATCCGTGGAATGCTTTAAGTACCACTTAATGAACCAGCCTAGTAGGAACATGCAAGACAGTGATACTGAGAGAATTTGAACTGTGAGGCCTGCTTCAAGAGGTTTCAGAGGATAAAAATTTTAGTATGTTGCCTAGAGATCATTCTTGTGATATTTTGGTGAAGAATGTGGCTGCTTCCTGCCCTTGTCTGAAGAGCATGGCCGAGACTAAAGTGAATAGATTTAGATCAATTTCATTGACAAAGGAAATCTCAAAACAGACTAGCATAGATTCTATCCTGTGGGTCACTCTTATGAAGAGCATTTTGATCAAATTTAGCAAGCTAAGAAAGGAAAAATGCAAAATGTATGGTTCAAGGATTAAAGGGGCAGCAGGAAGTGGAATTGAGCTAAATCCCATGTTCAAGGAGATAAGCAGGTTAAAAATACTAAATGGAATTAAGGGAGTAGAAGAAACAAACTCCCACCCAGCTAGGTTCTCATCCTGTGAAAATGGTGTTCCTCAGAGGACATTACCACCAATTCTAAATTTACAATGTGTTTGCTGTTTTACAAGAAATGTTGATATCATGTTAGGCATTATTATGACCTTGTTAATGTATATGTATTTGTGGTTGTACAAGGAATAGTTGTATCAT
Source organism: Meriones unguiculatus (assembly GCF_030254825.1). NCBI lineage: Eukaryota > Metazoa > Chordata > Mammalia > Rodentia > Muridae > Meriones > Meriones unguiculatus. The sequence continues at coordinate 28,730,184 of NC_083357.1, forward strand.
GTTAGGTGTTATTATGAGCAAGTTATTGTTTTCTTTTGGAGGTAAGGATATATGACTGTGTGTGATGATTGTGATGACTGTTCTTGGTTGTCAACTTGACTGTATGTGGAATGAACTACAGTCCAAAAGTGGAGAGCTCACCCATCCAGATCTTGCATCAGGAAGATGCCTTTGATCTGGATCTTGAGGCTGGAAGACACAGGCTTCTTTTGATTTGTATCTTGAGGTGGGATGACACACTTTTGATTCAAATCATCACATGCCTTTAATCCAGATCTCAAGGTATAGTGGCTACGCTTATAAAGATCTATAATGAAAATGAATGAAAGAAAAGCTTAGGTCCAGGCATGGTTGTACACAACTTTAATCCCAGCACTCAGGAGACAGAGGTAAGCAGATCTCTGAGTTTAAGGACAGCCCGGTCTCCAGAGCAAGTTACATGACAGCAAAGCTTAGGTACTGAAAAACAAAACAAAACAAAACAAAACAAAACATTGAAAACAGAAATCTGATAATGATATAACTGAACGAGGGGGCATGTACCAGCCCCAGCAAGTAGCAGAACTTGGGAGCTTCAGCAATGTGATTTTGGCTTTAAAATTAAGGACAAGATTTCTCTCCATGACAAAACGAAAGTAGCTGAAGCTAGGAATGTGTCGGGTGTCCCTGCAATGAAGCCCAGAGAGGCCATTGTGTGGAGGGGGTTATGAAATCTCCCTCTGTAACTAAGGAAAGTTGGTGAGGTAAGGTGTGTGTCAGTAGTGTCACTGCATGGAAGCCTAAAGAAGCCACTACAGGAAGTTGTGAAGGTAAAGCCTGGATTGCCTTGGAGGCCCCAAGAGGTCAGACTGCTAACAGGAAGCAGAACCAGCCCAAGAGAAAGAAATGTGCTGCAGTCAACAAAGCTAAAAGTAGTTGAAGATCTGAAGAGCATTTTGACATCAGACATGGAGATGTTTTTTCTAGCTGTTTTAGCCTGTAGCATAATCATGGCCTTTTTGTATTCAGCCTACATTTTGAGCAAAAGATGAAATTAAGGTCAAGTTCTTAGACTCTGCTTCCCAATGTTATTAATAATGCTGACAACAAATAATCCTTCTAAAAGGTCATATTAACCTCATATTTACTGTGACACAATGGTATCTTTACTCATGCTCTGTTACCTCTGCACTTGGCTGCAGTCTGGAAGACCCATAACCATCATCTCATTTACCACACTTAGGACCAATCAGCTTAAAAGCTACCTGATAACACTTTGTCTAGTTAGCCAAAAATGGAACAGTGCTCTACCTGTACCTTCTGCACTTGGTTTCCTATAAAAGGCCTACCCTAAGATCAGGTTGGCATCAAAGTCCAATTTGTGGCTCTGATCACAATCAGTCATGGAGTGTGCACTCAATAAACCATCTATATCTAACTGAGATTGGTAACTGAGTGGTTTGTTAGTTATGCTTGGACTCTAACCGTTTTCAGTCTTGCTTAGTCATGTATTTCCTCACTATGCTCCATCCCCATGTTTTGGAACAGTAATGTATGTCCTGAACCATGATACATTAGAAGTATGCAATATGCTTTTTGATTTTGATATTATAGGGGATTACAGTGAAGAGATTACAAGAATCTCAGAAGAGACTTTGAACTTCGGACTTTTAAACATTGTTGAGACTATGATAGACTATGGGGACTTTTGAAGTTGGAGTAAATACATTTTGTATTATGTTATGGCTACAAGCCTATGTGGGCCAGGGAGTGGAGTGTGGTGGTCTAAATAAGTACGGTTCCCATAGACTAGGAGAGCTATTTACAAAACACATATCAGACAGAAAAAAGTAACTAGACTATGATAAGCACTTTTAAAAGCCCACAGGTTTTTTGTTTTTTGGTTGTTTTTTGTTTTTTGTTTTAATTAGAAATTTGAGGAAAGACACACAAAGTTCCTCCTATCCCTGATATCTGCAGTGGCAAACCATGTTCAGTATAATTGACTAATTAGCAAAATAGATACTAAAGCTAGAAGCTAACATCACTGCTTGCTGATCAAGATGGCTGAAAAAATGATAATGCCACAATCAGGCAAGGTTACAAGAGAATGCGTGACTCATATTGCTGCTGGTGGTATACGTGGTACAGGGAGACCAGGCATATCCAGATCACTGTAAAACCAAACCGACCTCTACAATAAGATCGAGCAATCACATGGTAGGCAGGGCATCTGTCCTCTAGAAACTAAACTAAAGTTCACTCATTGACCTGCTCATGAGTATTTGCATCAGCTTTACACATAATATCCTGAAACTAGTAAGAACGTCAGTGCCACTGATTGAGTGAACAGTGAACCAAACAGCATTCAGCAACCTGGAAAGCAGAGGTGAAAAATTCCAACCCCAAAGTTATAAGCTCCAGAACTCTGTTTATAAAACATTCCTTGAAGAATGGGATTATAGAACTATACAGCAGATTGAATAAGAGCTCAAGAAGGGTGGAGGTGGGAAAGAATGAGGCTTTGGGGAGACAGCATAATCCGTCACCGTGAAGACATTCACGGTGCTTTCGAAGGTATTACCACGGAAGAAACTGAGCTGACTCTGTTGTTTCTCACAACTGCATAACAATCTATAATTATCTCAAAATTAAACATTAAAAATTTAAAGCTGCATAGGACATCGGAAGGAAAATAACTATTACTGGCAACAGCAAGTACAAGAGCAATCATTATCCTGCTAGTACCAGTCATTATTGCCTGGACCCAGACAGCCTTGTACTTCTGCTGCCTTCCTGTGAAACATTCTCCAGACACTGCAATTCTTCTCTTCCTTTTACTCTCAGTCTTTGGTCAAATGTGGCCTCAACACACCTTTCCTAGCTCTACTTCCCATTAATACTTTATGCTCCCTCTTCCTATTCAAGTTTTTTTTTTTCTTCTTGGTATTAGTTGTATTTCATACTCATGGTTTAATTTGCTGATATCTCTCACGTGTTCTAGATAACCTGTGTGCCAGAGGAAGACAGATGTCCGGGTCAGTTTTATTCATTGTAGCATTACATTGCTTTTACTAAGGGCAGACATGAAACAGTTGCCCAGAAAATATGTTTTACAGTTGAATTTCAAAATAAACTATTTGCACTGTAGGGTAAAGCTGCAAAGGTGAGTTAAGGATATGCATTAGTGCAAAAACAAAGATAAGTTAATGTTCGAACAGACCGAGTTTTTCAAACTATTTGAACAATTTCTGTAACTCAGCACAGAAACCAACCAACCACCTTTTTAAGTGGGCAAATGATTTGCATAAATATTTCTACAAAGATATAAGGTAGCCAACAGGAGAATGAAAAGGGGATCCATTTTCCAGTTGTGAGGAAAGCATAAATTATAACCAATGAATTGCCTCATTAGAAAGGCTACTCTTAAAAAATGCTAAAAAATAACCAAGATTTGGAGAAATCAGAATCCTCACACATTACTAGCAGTTAAATGGCTGTGATGCCTAGATACACGTTGCAGGGTGGCTGCTGTATCACACATGCGTGTAGGTGGCAGAGAGGAGGGAGGCTGTGTCTATGTTGAGTATTCTGACTTACGAATATGTAACGTTCCCTGGGAAAAGCAAGCCTGAGACCACCATCAGTCCACTGCCAGGGGCCTGGATAGGGAGCCAACCTGAGAGAACCACTAACCATCACTGCACAGGCCTGGAGGGGAAACAAGCCAGGAGAGGAAACAAGCCAAAGTTTAGAAGAACCAAATTGAGACCACTGGGCCCAGGTGAGAGTGAGCCTAAGACAGATGATCCTCTCTTAGAGCCATTCAGGTGGGCCTGGCAAGGACCAGGCCTGAAAGCCCCCACCAGACTAGCACCACAGGTCTCAGGCAGCTAGCCTGACATGACTACCAGCCGGTGCTGGACAGGCCCGTTGGAGTGGAGGGCAGACCATGCCTGAAATGACCCCTGTCTAGCACCATAATGCACGAGTGGGGCAGGGCACTCCTGAGACCACTGAGATGACCCCAGATGCTCAGAGATCCTGAGCACCACCAGAAGGAGCAAGTATGTGGTAGAAAATGGAACAAAGAGAGAAATAGAACCATGTGGGCACAATGAAGAAGGGCAGAACTGGAGACTCAAGGCTAGTGAGGAACAGCCCGATATGAAAAGCCAGTGATGGCTCGTAGGACCATGGTGGAATCCTGGCCTGTGCAAACATCTGCGGCCACATCTGGGTTCATGGCCCTGCAGTAGAAGAGGTATGTTATCACCAAAGTCCTGACTGATAGTCCTTGTCTGGGCTGCTGCCCAGGAACATTTTGATGTCTGAAAGATGAGCAGACCTGGCCTCACCCCTCACCTGAGCATCTTGGGGGAGTTACTCTTGGGGCATGAAAGCTGGGGATCTGGACTGCTCAGTTTCATGACAGAGGGAGGGATACCCTCACCCCCTCACCCTTGCCACATGTGGCAGGCAGGAGACCTGGCCCTGGGGTCCTGAGAGCAGGAGAGCTTCCCTGTCCCTCACCAGCCGCAACACTGGGGAGAACAGACCCTGAACCTCACCTGGGCAGTACAGTGGAGCTGACCCAGATAGTGCGTGTGTGGGTGAGCCAGCCCAGAGGGTGTGAGCATGGGAGAACTGGCCCTACGACTTGCCTGCTATGTAGCAGCAGGGACAGGGGAGCAATGTCCTCCCCTACCCTTGCTCCTCACCACCTGTGACAGCTGGGAGAGCTGGCCCTGGTGTTTTGAGAGCAGGAGAGCTGTCCCTGCTCCTCACTTGCTGCAGGACTTAAGAGAGTGGCCATGCACCTTGCCTGGGCAGCAGGGTAGATCTAGCCCTGGTTGTGGGGCATGCTGGTGAGCCAGCCTGAGGACATGGGATCTTGAGAGCCAGCAGGCTGACCAGCTCCATTACCTCTCAGGCCCAGATCTAGGGCTTTGAATTGGCTCACCCCAACATCTACCCCATTGATGTGCTTCTGGCATGCATGAAGGGACTGGTTCTATAGATCCAAAACTACAGGGTCCCAATGACACAGCCACAGCAGAATATCCAAGAGGAGTCCCTGTGAAGATCCAGTATTGATAGAGTAGCAGAAGCCAGACGCCTCGAACCAGACCAAGGAGTCATTGCAATGAACATTTTCAAGCACAGAAGTGTGGACAAAAGGCTATACTGTGGGACACACTAAAACTTCCGTGATGAGATTTTTTTTTATCTTTTGGGGGAGGCTGCAAGGGTGGACGGTGGGTAGGAAGGAGGGGAAGATGAGTGGGATTGGGGTACATGATGTGAAATTTACCAAGAACCAATGAAAAGGGTTTTTTTAATGTTATAACCACTATCAAGAACAACAAACAAAAAAACTAGCACTTTAATCATTATGATTTAAAACAACATTATTTTTCATCCCAGCAATTTTACTTATAGTTACGTGAAACTGAAAGCAGGTACTCGAACAGTGTTTGCACTCTCGTGCTCATGGAAGGATCAGATCCTCGGCAAAAGGGAGGGAGACACAACCCAGACCAAGGAGTTCTATGAATGCATCAGGGTAAACGAAATGTCAGCACACATATTTCTTTACATTGTACAGGTTAATATTCAGCCCTAAACACACACGGTGTAACAACAAAAATGAACCTTGAGAATATTGCAGTAGCTGGCAAAGCTAATGGTGAAAGTCAAATGCTGTATGATATCACCTGTAAAAGATGTCTGTGGCCGACACGTTCATGGAGGTGGAAGGTGGAACGGTAGTTCCAGGAGACATGGGAGAGGAGCAATGTTAAATGAACATGAAATTCCAGTCTGCAAACTGAAAAGCTCTGTGGAGATGGATGATGGAAATATATGCATTTTTATTTAATGCATTTTATTTAATTTAATGCTGCAGAGTCACACACGAAAGATGGTTAAATTTTAAATAAATAAGTGTGTATATTTTACCACAACTTTGTATGTGTTTGTGCTGTATGTATTGTGTGTATGGGAGTGTGGTGCCCACGTGTGGAACAAGGGATAACTTAGATACTGGTGCTCGCCTTCCACCGTCTGTGAGACAGGGTCGCTTGTTATTTGCTGCCAAGCACACCAGGACAGCTAGCTTACAGGTGTCTGGGTGTCTTCTCCCACGTAGCCAGAGGAGCACTGAGATTACAGACACACACTCCCACATGAGGCTTTAGGGAGGTTCTGGGGATCCAGGTCCTCCTACTGTGGAGCAAGTGCTTTACTGAACTAACTCCTGTGTTTTTCAAGTCCAGACAAAATAAAGAACCAAAACCCAAAACAAACCAAACAAACAAACAAACAAAAATCAGGGCCTACTTGCACTGTATTAGCACTATATCCATAACATATAAAATTTTATATGTGTGTGTGTGTGTGTGTGTGTGTGTGTGTGTGTATACACATTGGTAAATGCTAGGCTGCAGGATGGGCATAAAATTCATATAAGAACAAGCTTATGTTTCTTTAAAACAAATTATAGCTAGTTATATGAGCAGCAGTTTCATCTCCTGTTAAGATCAAAGTAGACAGGGAATGAAGGAAGCGCCCATGTGGTTACATAATACATGCCATTGGAAGGAGACTTGTCTGATTGCAGAAGAGTCTGCCCCTGCAGAAAATACTGTGCACTTCTAGCTTTCTTCTGCAGAGAAAGAAATGAGCTGACTGCAGAATCATGGAATTAGATTAAGTTCTGGGAAGAATCAATACACATTATTCAAATGCCCCAAGCCCAACTTTGTAGTTTATTTAACAGGATTTATGAGAACAAAATTGAAGAATTCAATAAATTAAATTATCTTATACCCACTGGGAATAAGAGGACTCTTCACTAATAGAACTGAGAACTTATTTCCTGGAGAAGTAAATTCTTGATTATAAGGGGTATTCCCACCTCATGAAGAGAGGAACACTGTCCAAAAGCAGAGCCAGGGCAGCCACAGAGAGAGTGGAGCAGAGCTCAGCACTTGGAAACAATAGTCCTGTTTGGTGGGAGAGAAACATCGAAAAACTTAATTAAGAATTTCACTGGCAAAGTTTTTAATAAAACTTGTTTACATGTGGATTATACTCATAAGACCTCCTCCATCAAGATCTAGAGTACTGTCCTTCCTAGGGTCACCTTACTCTATTAAACCAAAGTCCACTCTAGAGACCACCACCATTTTAACTTCTATTACCATAGATTAGCTTTTCCTTGCTTTGTGAGCTGTTGGAAAATAAATGGAATCATACTGTGTGACTACTTTTTAATGTATCTGATTTTTTTTATTCAACTTAATGGTTTGGCAGTTTGTTCATGCTGGTGTGGATATCTGTAACTTGTTTGTTTTTACTGAACACCATTCCCAAGACCACCAAACAGCTAAAAAGCTAATAAGAAGTCCTTGATATCAGTAGTCATAAAAAAAAAAAAGAATACAAAGGAGGACCATGCTGATGACAGAAAGGCTCAAGCTCTACAGGTGGCAGTGCTAAATGTTGATTAGGAAGCAGATCTCGGGGTCAGGATATAAAGTGGAACCAATCCTCTGCAAAACGATGTGGTAGTTTCTGAGATTACTAGGCCTTACAGCCCCACAGTCCCATTCCATTCAAATGTCACTGTGGAGAAATGTGGCAATGTGTATAGTGGGTCCCGACCCAGAAACAACCCAAATTTCTATAGACCAAAGAATGGATATAAAAAAGGAAAGAGCACTGGACACTGCAAGTACCTAGCTCAGTGGCTGACACATTGTATTCCAAAGTGTCCAGTTTCATAAGCAGGATAGTAAGTCCTGAGACAAAGTGATTAATTTATGGTCCCTTCTGAAGAAACAGAAGCTGAGAGCTTGAATCACACAGTCAGAAAACTCCATACTTAAATCCCTACTCTTATTATCTATGTGGTTTTAGACACACCTGGATCTCCAACTGTTTAAGAGGTTTGTGTTTTGCAAAAACTAAAAGGGCTAGTTAAAAAGCACTCTAAAAACTGGAAGGGATCAGTGCAGGATAACATGCAGCATTTAAGATGCTTCAAATTAATGTCACCTATCATTATCATTAGGCAGAAAGAAAGTTGCAAGTATTTATCAAGCAGGTCATCCAAGGTGCTAAATAAAAATAAGAAGTGGGTCAGGGATATGGCGGAGCTTAAGTCAGAAAATTCTGGTCATATTTCTCATTAGATTTAGATGCCCAAATCATCAGTAAGAGGCAACATAATGTAATAACAAGAACTTCAAGTCTGAAACTCCAGAGCTTCAGGTTTGAATCTAGTCTCATCCATTGAGGATGAAATAGAATTTTAGGTAAGAAATGTAATCCTTCTAAGTTTGAATGCCAGCGCTGGTAAACGGTGACAGGCCTTCTTTCAGATGGTTGTTGTGGGTAACAAAGAACTTCGCAAACGGTTAGCACAAATCCAATTAGCCAAAGCTCGGAGCTTTGACAATCACAGTAACTGAATGAGAAGCCGTGTCTACTTGCGTCTCTCTTGGGACAAAGCTGGTGTGTGTCTTTTCAGACAGAGAGCATAGTGACTCTGGCAATGACTTTTAAATCCCTATTGCTCTCTTCAAGAATCTAGGAGTCCTTGTACCCAGGAAGCAAGCACACATGAAAAACTTGGCAACATTCTAGATACAAATGGCCTCAAACAATACATGAGGCTGCAGCTTCTGGATCCCACTGCTGCCACCTTCATTTCAGGTGGTCCTCTGTGCTTGCCAGTAAATGCACAGTCCCCTGTCAAACCCCATCCCCACCCTGCAGGCTGCCTACACAGTTCCTGTTCCCCATCTACTCATTATACCCAACACACTGTCTTCACACTGCCCCAAAGTGCAGTTGACTGGGGAATTTTTTTAATAATTTTTTTTTTTAGCAAGATAGCTTAAAACTGTCTAGTATAAACAGTCTAAATGTTCCAGAATATTATGAAACTCTGGGGTAGGAAAAATGGCCCAGGACCACCTGTCTTTAGACGAGTGTATTTGTCAAAAGTTGCCAGCCTCATTTCAAACTCAACAGGCCATTGATACTGCAGATTCCTGCTATTTAGTTTCCTCACATCACCTCCTTTATCCCACTATTTTGGGCCATAGTTTGTCTCTCCTATTCCATGCCCCACAGTTGCCTATGCCCCAGGCAACCACTCCTGCAGTTACTTCTGTAAGTTCTTTGCTACTAGCTTATTGATGGGCTTAGGAAACCAGAGGCACAGACTCAGATCAGAGTGGGGGAAATTTTATGCCAGCCCCTCCCTGCATTACTTCTGTTACAGCAGTGGCTGCCTCCTGCCAACAGCAGACTGCCAAGTGGTCTCTGCTCCAAGAACTCAGCTCTTCCCAGGCACCCAGCTAGATCCCAAAATCTATCAAAGGTGTCTTGTCAAAGAAAGCAACCCTAAGCATGCTTTGTTTTAGGTTTTTGAACCAGGGTCCCACTCTGCAGCACCACCTAGCCAAAACAAAACAAAACAACAACAATATATATAACGATATTGTTGACATATATATATATGAGACTATGTCCTTCTGCCTCTGCAGTTAAGGTGCTAGGATTGCAGGCCCCACCACGACTGGCCTAACTCTAAGGCTTTGATCTGAGCAGTGGAATTGGCTCAGTGTCAACCCAGGCTCACAGGAGCAGTGTGGAGTAACTGGCCACCTAGAGGTTGGGTTGACCGTGAAACGGGCCAGTGTGAGCAATTACAACTGTAGAACTAAACCAATTCTTTCCCTCCTTCCAAGGTTTGCATAAAAACTGTTAAGGGCTAATGAAAAGCTAGAGGAACAAGAGCAAAAGGGAACCCATGAAGAGAAGCAGGCATGGGCATCAGTCAACTAAGTACTTCTCATGTAGACAGGAGGACCTGAGTCTGCCTCTCCCCTAACAATGTGAAAAACCTGGGCACAGAAGTGTGAGCCTATAACCCCAGAGCTGTGTCAGACAGCCTAGGAGTCCCAGGATCACTGAGAAACCCTGTCTCAAAAAATAAATGGTGGAGTGGACGGTAATCAAGGGCACTCAAAGTTAACCCCTGGCTTCCGCATGTGTGCACACGTGCACACATGGATACACACGTGCACACATGGATACACACACACACAAATAGACTTTTCAGAAAGAAGCAGGCAGCTAAGTGGTGCTAAGGATGCCTTTAATCCCAGCACTCAGGAGGCAAAGGCAGGTAGATTTCTGAGTTCGAGACAAGCCTGCCTATGAAGGGAGGGCCGGGATGGCAGGGCTACACACAGAAACCCTGTTCTGAAAAACAAGAAAATAAAAAATAAAAAGAAGCAGGCAATGGGAGTGATATGGTCATACTGACTGTGTGGTAGTGACCAGGGACAGCGGTGACAAAGCAGTGTCCTAAGGCCAATGTTAATCCTGAGTGATAACTCTTCCAGCTTCCCATTGTTTTCTCAGATCACCTCACCGGTGACCTCAGCAGTTACTGAATGTGGCATCTCCAAACTAGACTAATTCACCTGAGATAATGGATCCCCTGTTCTCACAGAAAGAGTTCTAAAACTACCAGGGACAAAACAGACTTTCTTGCATTCACTCTGTTCTCCTCTCTAAGGTTACTCTCATGGAAACTAGGGTGATCTTTCCAAAATGTGAAGCTACAAGGGGGTTCCCTTTATTTTGACGGAGACGCAGAATTCTGCACTCTGGTCTGCATGTCTTTGCATAGTCTAGCCACCATTCTCCTCAGCTTCCATGAAAGCTGCACTCCATCAGTCACACTGAAACTTTTAATTCTGTGTTCTTTGCATGCATGATATCACAGTCTTGCCCCGAACAAAAACCACTAGCCCTTGAACCTAGTCAACACCTACCCATCAGGTGTCACTTCCTGAAGGATGCTTTACCTGATGGCTGACTGACCTCTTGACATCCACCTTACACAGAACAACCAACCCTTTAACAGCAACCACACTTTAAACACTTCCCTAACCAATATTAGTCATTTCAGCAAACACACTGAACCAAGATTTGTGTCAAATCTCGATCCCTTTCACAGTGTGTCCACAGAACCATGCATAGCACCTGTTCCACAAGAGACTACCAAATGTTGATTAAACACATGAACGATCCAGTGCCTACACAGTAACAACGGGAGAGGTATTCAAGAGGTGTTCAGTTGTCATGGAATGAGCAACAACAGTAACAGTGAGCAGGTGATTGTTGCTTAGGAAGCACCAATGCAAAACAGGGAAGCAGGAACATGGGAGGCTGTATGCCCAGCACGCAGGACCACGAAATCCACTCGAGAGGAGAGCCCGGTCCTTCTGAAGCCCCTGCATCTACTTCAGCACCTTGCAAAATGCCTAAAAGGTCAGTGGCATTTTACTCCCCTTTCCCGAGTTTCAGCAAACTTGCAGATGTAGTCCAATATACTCATATCCATAACTTAACAGTCAGGATATTGAAAGCTTGCTGTCTATTGCCCCCCAAGTGCAGATTGAAATTAAAATGGAGAAACAAAGAGAATAAAGTTGAAGCTTTGCCTGCGAACTGGAAAGATAGAATTAACACAGAAATCTTTGATTGCCTCTTGAGATATATTTGCAAATTAAACTTGGTACTGATTTCTACTATATAGCAGTCTTCGAAAGAATCTGTGATGAGGGAAACTCTCACATCGTTCGAATATGGAAACTGGTTCTAACAAGTGAACAAAGTTCTTTTTCATAGAATTCCACTTAGGATACCAACTTTACTTCAAATGCAGTGTTGGAACAGCTAACAAGGGCAAGGTACTCCGTCAGGAAAGAGGTGGGGGATGAAGTGCAGGGCTCTGGCTTGTTAGGGTCACTTACTAATGGAGGAGACAGAAAATCGATCAGGGGGAGAAAAACTAAGAGGTGCCACATGGCAAGTGCACACGGTGAAAGGAGAGAAGGTAGCACCTCCTCCACCCTGCGATACATCATCACGGTGCCGAGGTTTCAGGAAGGGGGGAGGGGCTCACCGAGAAGAGCCTGGAGTGCTAACACATGGGAAAGGTAGGTGGCCAGTTCTACAAGTGAGAAAAGTGGATCTTCCCCACCGGGAAAGCGGTAACGCCTCTAGTAGTTGAGGCCAAACACAATTGCAGAGCTTCCTCCTAAGGAAGGGTCAGAGTAGTTCACTGGTGACCTTATCCTGTCATTCTTGTCTTCCAACACTCGGGGGTGGGAGATGTGAAAAAATGTGCAAATTTTGATTCACTGCTTATAAAGTAACTGCCCTCTTTTTGCTTCCCATGCGGCAACTTTCCATTTCCTTCAGATTAGCAGGTGAAATGATTTCCCAAATACGTACCTGACACATAGCTCCCACTCACTTTGCTTTAGAAGGCTCTAAGTTTCAGCATTCTCTTGTTGTAACCTTGGACATAGCCTTACCTTCTCTCTCTGACTCTTCTCTCTGGCTTCCAACTTTGTGCCATTTGCTTGAGTTCTTGCATCAAGCCATTTCTCTTCCTTCGGGCCTCAAGCACAGAGTTCCCTCTGCCTGAAGAACTCCCCCGTCTCTTTCACTGATCCCATTGCCCTGACTGTAGACAAGGTTAGCTCTTCTCTGCTCTTTGCATGTATTTCTGTTGCTCTGTACTGCACTACCTGTCTAATACCTGAATTTTGCACTAGACATTAAGCTGCAAGAGAAGATGTCTCCACCCACTAACACGTCTCACTCCCGGGTTAGGTAGGTAGGCTAAACAGCTAGAGCAAATGCACTCAAAGGCTTAGCATTTTAACTCTTCTATAAACAAGCTTTTATTTTTTCCTTTTCCCTCTGAGTAGAGTTTCAGGTCTGTGACACCTTGACTCCCAGCAGCCATGTAGGAACATGGAATGATGGAAGCCTCACCATCTATGAGTGGTTTTCCAGTGCTAGGAAGCAGTGTGTCCTTCCACCTTCTCAAGACAAGAGAGGCTCCCAGCACAATGGTCTCCTTTGTCCCTTTCCAGTTGAAGAAACTTAAATACCAGGGTCACATAAGATCCAGGATTTTGTAGATATGTGGGACAGGGCCAACCTTGGTCATGGACTTTTTCACTGTGTGGTAAGTACTTGAGTAGACACAAGGAGGAGCCATCTGTTGAAAATAATAATTTAAATCATTGATTGCTTTACACAGAGATCAGTGTTCAGACTCAAAAGTCACTGTTTCTTTTATTTTGTTGGCAGCGTTTCAATATCTAAACAACTGTCTTCAATAAAAGGTAAGGAATGGAATGGTTGACGTGTGTTTCCCCTGCTCCAGAACAGCAGGCCCAGAGTTAAAATTAATAAGATCAAGAATGCCTGAGATGTGAGAGAGTTCTGGAAACTCTAACATTCATGGAATTCATCTTCTCTCCATGTTACTTGGACTTCTGCTCTTTGAGTGTTTAAGGAGAAGTGATGTAGGATAAGTACATATGTGTATTTAATACCAAGGCAGTAGAGTATTGGGGGAAACTGTTGGCCAGGGGAGTAGTGGGTGGGGTCTTAGTAGCTGTCAGGTCTGTCTACACTACCTGAACATGCTTGAGCGGATGATCGGTGTTCTGCAAGACTCCACTTTTTCACTTGCAAAAGTAACTTATATGAGAAAAAAAAATCTAAACTGAGGTGATTCTGGCACTTCACAGTGTTGTGAGTGGTGTTTCTACAATACTGACTGTTGGGATCAGTAAGCAGGCACTTCTATGGCCAGCCCCAAGGGACTTTATAGACCAGTTATCAGGCAGTTGTGAAGACACCTAAAGCCACATGCGCATGTCCCTGGGTCACCCTATAAGAGAACTGGGGCCCTCCCCTTTCACTGTCTCTCTTCCTTCCTCTTCCTCTCTCTGTCTGTCCCTCTCTCTGTCTCTCTGTCTCTGTCTCTCTCTGTCTCTCTCTCTCTATCTCCCTCTCTGTAACCCCCTCCCCTAATAAACCTCCCGAGTGGAACCGATCTCGTGGTGTGATTTGTGGACCCGAGTGTAACCTCTACAGGCACCCATTTCCTAACACTGACTTGTTAGAAAATCACCAAATCCAGTGCTTAATTTTTAGTAGCCTATGTTCTAGGGAAAAGGAGGAAGAAAACATAGAAAATGAAGTTATCAGTTCAGTTTAACATGCATATTGCATGTATTTCTGAGACCCACAGCATATCAGGGCCCAAAAAAAACCGTAAAGTAGTTACAGTGTTGTCACTGTGTTGGAATGTTCTTTTGGAATGTATATACCTTACCCTTGTTCATTCAAATGCTGATTTCTCTCCCCCACTATCTGGTTTTAATCCGGACATTGCTTTGTGATACTTATTCTAAGCATTACCTCTCTCAAGTTTGTGTAAACATGCCACCATTTGTTCTCTAAAATGTCAACTAAAACAACCAGCCACAATGTTGAGCAATGGAGAGGATAGGGTGGGACATCCTGATTCAGAGCGGGAGGAGAGGAAGGAGTGGGAAGCAGAGGAGGAGGAGAAGTGGCAGGAGAGAAGCTGGGAGAACAGAGGCTGGAGGAGAGGTCTTATAATGACGTGGAGAAATGAACCGGACCTAAGATATCACTAAAAGCAAATATAATGGGTAAAATCTGAATGGTAGGAACGATGCGGGCTTGGAGGTTTAGGATGAGTAACTATTGCCCAGCATTGTGTTCTAGCTTAACTAAATAAATCCTAGTCTCTGTGGTGGTTTGGTTATACAGCTGTTTAGGGATTAACTGCAGCTTTACTGAAAGATATATCAATAGAAAACTTTAATAACCAAATACAACATCACTGCTTTCAGAGAACATGAAGCCTGAACCTGCGCTAGGGAGCTACTGGGGCAGTAATTAATTTGAATAAAAATTATAAAATTGAAAAAAATTAATAAGCATAGGGTATAAAATTTTTTACGCACTTTTAGTGTTAACTACCTGTTGGAATTTTTAATATATTGGGTTGAGTAATATATATTATTAAAATCAATTTTACTCATTTCTTTTTGGCCTTTTTACTTTATGATAAAGTTTTAAATTACAATTGTGACTTGCGATGTATTTCTTTGGGTCACACTTATCTAAAAGACAACTGAGACAATACAAAGTTTCAAGTGTGAGAGTTTTAGAGATGTCATGCTCAGTAGATAAGAGAAGTACGACAGAGGGACCTGCTGCCCCTTTTTAAGGTTTAGGAAAGCATCCTGAAGAATACAATGGCCTGAAAAACAACACTTAGACATACTGAGCATTAGAGAAAGGAGCCAGTTTGTTTTCGTGACTGCGTAATTTACTTAATCACTCTACATTCCAGAAGATAAAAGACTATGCATGTTTATTGTTAATAGTCTATAATTATTGTGGTGATTATCATCAACCCACTACCATATCAATAAAAGACACAGACACTGATAGATTTTTAATAAGCCTTATTTCCTTTGGGGCTCGGCAGATATTAACCCCCTAAACTATGTCTTTATCTCCCAGTCCCACACCCCATGCCATTTGCTCTAATCACTCCTATCTGGGAGACTTCCCATCCAAAACAATATAAATACTTGCGCATGCTTTCCATCTGGGCTGCTTCTCTCCGGCCACACTGATCTCAGAGTAAATTCCTCCCAGCCACATGGTTCTTTATCTATCCCGTGGCTACCCTGTCTCTCCTTTGTCTCTCCCCTTCCTGTGATCTTTCTGTCTTCCAACCCCTTGAACCTTGGCCATGTCTACCTCTCTTCTGCCCTGTCTGGGTGTAGAAATTTTACTGGTCAAATAGGGATTATTTGAAGGCAAGTTTACACAGAAACATTTGGAGTACATGATAGTCTGCTTGTAAAAGACAGCAAGCAGACCTTGAGGAGCGAAATAATTAACAATCACATACAAAGTACCAGACCATGTCGTTATATCTCTATGCCTCGGTTTCTTCATCAGTAAACTGGACCTACGTCAAAGGACCGGCACTCACATTAAATGAGTTGAGCCACATCCACTACCCAGGAAGGAGCGTTCACTACTGTGGCCCACTACAGTGAGTGAGCACTCCAAGAGGTCAGCATTTTTCTGAAATTGTTCACTGTCCTGAGCCCATAATAAATGCTGGATGGTACGTACATGTGAGCTGCATAGAACAGGAATGAACTGTGCATAGTTCCAAATTCAGTTCAGTGGCCTACAGCAGAGAAGCAGGTAGCACAAAGGAGTCTGGAAAAGCTGCCTTTCAGCCATCCCCATGCCCAAATCCCTAAGCAAGACAGCCACAAGACAGCCTTTGCTTTTGTAACCCCACATGGCCCCTTAAAATATGCTTCACATACTAATTCATGAGTCTGTATGAGGCAGAGTAAAAGTTAGGTGGCATCCTGCTGGGTTTATTAAGGGAAGAAGCAAACTGTGAAGACAGGACACAAAAAAGGCCTTAGGAAAATATCATCAGTGTTGGTAAGACAAACAACTCTTTGCTGCCTCTTATTTTAAATATTTCCAGTTCTGTTTTTACCATAAGCATATGCTATTTTACAGTTGGGAGAAGAATGCATGCTATCTTATAAGGGAGATAGGATAAGAATGTGAAGTTGGATAGTCCAGATGGAATCCCAACTCAGAGAACAACCACACTTGAACCCCACCAGGGCTGGGAGATGCCTGGCTTCCACCACCAGCAGGGATGACTTTGCATAGACATATTCCAAAGTCGGCTTTGCAGTTAGACAGACCCTCAAGCGTTCCTTTCCTCATCTGTAAGCATGATAACTTTACTATCCTTAATCTCTGCAAGCATAAGATCCTAGTATGTAAATCTAAGACACAAATAGTACCCACCCCTGCGGCTTTGAGGAAGAATTAAATAAGATGATGTTTGAAAGGCACCTGGAGCATATGTAGTAACAAAGGAAGATGCCCATCATTATTAAGGCACTCGCTCAGAGCCTGAGGATTATTCCTTCCTCTCCAGGCAGGCACATCCAGCAGAGCATTGCCAATTGCCATCCTCCAAGCACAGGCTCAGACTCAGTAGAGAAGCTCCTCCTACAACGTATCTAGCTATTCTTGAATACTGATTAATAAATCTACCAGCACAAGTTATTCATGTACTCATTTTCTAAAGAATTAAGATAATGTGTTTCATCCAGGCAATTGCTTCTTCCAAACAAGAGTGCTTACACAGGATTCATTCTTCAGCATCTTAAATTTAAGGTTAAAATTGTGAAAGTTAGGACAACCTGAGATAAAAGTACCACCCAGTGTGTATACATGTGCACACATGCACACATATGAACGGATAGAGCAGGAGCTATAAAAAAGATGCACAACCCCCCGTCCTTAGTGAACAGTGACACGTTAAGCACTTGAGACATAAACGTTGGCTCCCGGAAGTGGCAGAAGTTGGTGGAAGAGATAATTAGGATGGAGCAAGAGAGAGCTAAGAACAGAGGGTCATTTCTCTGAGGCTGATATCTTAGGAAAGATAGCATGTCAGACCTGGATAAGCAGAAGCTATGAGCAGAAAGCACAAATCCCAAGAGCATAAAATTGAGACTCTGAAAACGGAAACGAGACCCACGAGGAAGAAGTCAAAGTACGTTTTATAGCCAGTCACTCGACACTTATTTTGCAAGGCTCCTGCTTGAAGCTAGGCACTGTCCAGAGGACTGCAGATTCAAGAGGAGGCAAGACAGGTAAACAGCACCCTGAGTACATCAGCTCGTGCTTTTGACATTTCCTTCCCAGTGCTCTGTCACCAGCAAACCCTATCTGTTCTTCACTGAGGAAATGATGGTGTGGGGAGAAACCTAGAGCTCATTGATTTTAAAAATCAACTTAGATTAGCAATGGCTGCCAAAAACCAAAAACAACGCTTTGCCTCCACCGTGGTCTTCAGTGCAATTTGTATTTAAAATCCCAGTAAGGTTTCTGAAGTGTACTTTAACCTTTATTTGGAAAGAAAAGGCCCTAGAATAACCAAAACAAGGTGGGTAATGGCTGAAGTAACCAGAGCCAATCTCTTCATTGGTAAGATTTTGTTTATAGCTATAGTAACCAAGATAGTGTAGAGTCAGACCGTAGACTAGATCAGAGGTATGAAAATGCACATATGATCACATGTGCTCAAACTCTCTCTCTCTCTCTCTCTCTCTCTCACACACACACACACACACACATTTACACATTTTTCTCCCCCCTCTTCCTCCCCTTCCTGTTGCCCCCCACCCCACAGGCTCAAGTGATTTTGTATTAGGATGTTGAATTTTTTACCAATACTTCTTGATTTGTTTTTTTTTCTTTTGAGCACCACCTATTCAATTCATTAACCCATTTATTCATTGGTTGACTTTTTAAATTGAAATTTGAAGGTTATAGACATTAGTGCCTGTCAGACACAGACTTTCCTTCATTCCGTAGGCTATCACTTCAGTCTGGAAATTGCTTCTCTTACTGTACAGAAATTTTTCATGTCAAACAACCACATTTACTAATTTTTAGGATTATTTGATGCGTTATTGTGGTCAGTTTCAGAAAGTTCTCAGCTGTGCACACTTTTAATCCCAGCACTCGGTAAGCAGAGGCCAGTAGGTCTCTAAGTTCAAGGCCAGCTTGGCCTACAGAGTGAGTTTCAGGACAGCCAGGGCTACAGAGAACCTTTCTCAAAAGAAAAAATAAGTTGCCTGTCTTTATCTAAGTTTGGATCTTACATCAAAGTTTTTTTTTCTTTCTTCTTCTCTCCCCTATGCTGTTGTTGTTGTTGTTAATTTTATATGAATGGCTTTTTCCTGCATATCTCTGCATACTGTGTGATACTGACTCCTGTGGAGGCCATAAGGGGGTGTTATATGCCCTGGAACTAGAGATGATTGTGAGCTGCCATGTAGGTGCTGGGAACCATACCCAGGTCTTCTGAAAAGCAGCCAGGGCTCTTAGCCTCTGAGCCATCTCTCTAGCCCCTCAAGTGATTTTTGGCAAAAGTAGTTCAATGAAGAACCTTACTTTGAGTCACACACATCACTCAAAATTGAATTGGGATAGATTAACTTAAATGGAACATAAGGGATGTTTTTCGGAGGAGGGAAAGGTAGAAAGAGAAATCTTTTAGGAGAAAAATAGGACAAATGCTTCCCCCAAAATTAGAATCATCAAAATAGAATACCTCTTCCCTACATAAGACCCTGCTAAGAAAATTTTTACAAGGGCAGGTGGGACATCAGGAAAGATGGTTTGGTGAATTAAAAGCCCTTGGTATGCAAGCCTGTGGAGCTGAGTTCAGTCTCCTTGTTAAAGGAAAATGGAGCCCTGAAGTTGCTTACTGACTCCCCAAACACACATATCGTGGAACACATGCTTACACACACACAGTGTACGTGCACCTGCATTAAAAGAAGAAATTTAAAAGATAATCTATGGACTAGGAAAAAAGGTTTGCAAATCTCTTATTCCACAATGACTTATATCTGAAGGAGACAAAGAATTTCCAGAAATGAAAAATGTTAAACCTTCCATTTGAAAATGGGCAAAGCCCATTAATAGACTTCAATAGATATTTCATCAAGAAATGTACACAGATGGCAAATAAACACAAAAAAGGATTTTTAGCATCATTAGTCATTAGAAGGACAAACAAAAAGCATGCTGAGATATTATTAACACCTGTCAGAAGTGGCTGCAATATAAATAGTGACAGAGACAAATGCTAGAAATGGAGAAAAACTAGATTTTTCATGGATTATTAAAAATATAAAAGTCAGATACTCATGTATATTCATATATATCCTCTTGATACATATGAGTGAAGGTCACATCTAATCTGGTCACCTCAGTGTGTTGAGCCTTCTTCTGAGTATTCTTTGAGCCCATGATGGCTGTATATTGCCTGGAAATAAAGCTGTGAGGCTTGTTTCTTTTCCTCTTATTCACTCAACAGCGTTGACTAGTCCTACTCTGTAGCACTGGCATTGGTGCTGCTGGTGATACAGGAAAAAAACAAAGGCTTGGCTCTTGGCTTCATAAAGAGTGTTGTCTAGCTGGAGATAAGATAAACACGGCATAGCTGTAAGGTGTGATTATCTTATCCTAGCAAATGTATTGGTGACTAGGGTAACTAAGGTAACTCACTTTACAGAGTTGTTCAAATGGCTCTTTTTGCGTCTCTCTGTGTGCACTGGGTGTTACCCACTGGGACAGAATGAATTAGCACTATCCTCCCTATCAAGGATTCTAAATCAGAGAAACTACTGGAATATCACATGTTTGCAAAAAAATAATAAAAAAAAAAACTGTTACAAGCGTTACTATGTCAGAGCTTGCCCTGATGCCATATCCCTTTATCATATTCGCAAAAAGTGACACCATATCTAACACAAAATATAAATTGTGCAAGAGTAGGATTTGCAGTCTTTACATGAGGTGTCTTAATATCAAAAGCTGAGCTCAACATGCAGTAGGTGCTCTGTAAGTATTTGTTAAATAACTGAAAGAAATTACATCTCAGAAAACCAAGGCTTAGCGAAGTAATGGGCTTTCCTAGGTCCACATGGCAAGCAGGTGTCAAATATCAGCCTAAGTAACTTAAATGCTATGAAAGGGACTTTTGTTCTACATTTCTCAAAAGCACAGCATCAAATAATCTCAAATTCTACTCTATGAAAGGGGGAAATGTGCTCTAGTACTAGGTCACAACACGTGCTGGAGAGGTTGTGGAGAAAGTGGAACCCTCCTCCATTGCTGGTGGGAATGTAAACTTGTACATTTGGAAATCAATCTGGTGCCTTATCAGACAACTAGGAATAGTGCTTCCTCAAGATCCAGCTATATACCACTCCTAGGCATACATCCAAAAGATGCTCAAGTACACAAGGACATTTGTTCAACCATGTTTGTAGCAGCTTTATTCCTAATAGCAAGAACCTAGAAACAACCCAGATATCCCTCAATGGAGGAATGGATACAGAAATTGTGGTACTTTTACACAATGGAATACTATTCAGCAATTAAAAATAAGGAAATCATGAGATTTGCAGACAAATGGTGGAAACTAGAAAAGTTCATCCTGAGTGAGTTATTGCAGAAGCAGAAAGACACACACTGTATATACTCACTTATAAGTGGGTACTAGACCTATAAGATAGGATAAACATACTAAAATCTGTACACCTAAAGAAGATAAACAAGAAAGAGGACCCAGGGTAAGATGATCAATCCTCACTTAGAAAGACAAATGGGATGGACACTGGAAATAGGAGAAAACAATTAACAGGACAGGAACCTACCAGAGGGCTTCTGAAAGACTATACCTAGCAGTGTATCATCAAAGCAGATGTTGAAACTCATAACCAAACTTTCAGCAGAGTGCAGGGAATCATATGAAAGAAGGGAGAGTTAATATGACCTGGAAAGAACAGGAGCTCCATAAGGACCAAATTTATTTGGGCACAGGGGTCTTTTATGAGACTGTGTCTCCAACCAAAGACAATGTATGGATATAACCTAGAACCCTTGCTCGGATGGGGCCCATAGTAGCTCAGTATCCAAGTGGGTACCCTAGTAAGGGGAACAGGGACTATTTATGACATGAACTAAATGGCTGGCTCTTTGACCTCTCCTCTCCCCTGAGGGAGAAGCAGCCTTGCTAGGCCACAGAGGAGGACATTGCAGACAGTCCTTATGAGACCTGATAAGCTAGGGTCAGACAGAAGGAAAGGAGACTTCCCCCATCTGTGGACTTGGAAAGGGGCAGGGAGGGGATGAGGAAGGGAGGGTGGGATTGGGAGGGAATGAGGGAGTGGGCTGCATCTGGGATACAAAGTTAATAAACTGTAGCTAATATTTAAGAAATAAAATAAAATAAAATAAAGCACTGGGCCACACTAACATACAAGACCAAATTTATTCCCCACAGTTCCTACAGAAGATAAAACCTCATGTCTGCACAGACCATCTTCTATTCTAATTCTCTACTCTACATTTCTTCTCTCGTAGCTTTGAAGAAGGGCTCAGATCTGGAAAAAGCGATTGCTACTATTGCTCTGATTTTCAGAAACTCTTCTGACACTGATGGTAAACTTGGGAAAGCCACTGCCAAGAATCTGTTACAAACCCAATTTAGGAATTTCACAGAGGTAAGAGAATTAACCTGCATGGATAAACAAGGCATGCACCAAGCAGGAAGGAACTCCAGCTCCAGGATGCTATGTTATTATTCCAATCAACCACTGTTTATTTAGTATCTCCTGTGTGTAAGTTGTCCAGTGAACTTGACGAACATGCTAACTTGTGAGCATGCTGGCTCATAGCTGCAATTCCAGTTGAGTAAAGCTGTAGTGAAACTACAAAAAACTGGGACCATCTTGGGGTAAGAAACCAAAGAAGGAATTCTGAACATTAAAATACAAATAATATTTGAAGTATGAGCAAGAGTTAGCTATTATTTTATATAATTTTTCTTATGTGCTAACATGATGTCATATTCATACGCTCATACTTTGGGCGATAGTGACCTGTGGAAATCTTACATGAAAGAAAGTTACATCCAAGCCTAAACCACCAATATTTAATCACAGGTAGAATAAAAATAAGAAAGTTGTCTATAAGTTCCCAGTATGCTCTGATATTAAAAATATAACTTTTATCTTTCTATAAGTGTCTGTGTATGTGTATTTGTATGCACATATGATTTTAGTGGACTATAAGGTGTCACTGGCTGGGAAGAGTTAGATCAAGGGTATAACTTCCAACGAACCTATAGTTATATCAAAATGTGTACGTGTGCAAGTGTACATGCATGGTATATCACATACAAAAATGGCTGGAGTGATCTGGAGAGATGGCTCAGCTATTTAAACACTTGCTACACAAGCATGAGGAGCAGACTGTGCCTCCCCAGAACCATCAGAGCACCCACGTGTAATCCCAGCACCCCCGTAGTGAGACGGGAAGGAGGCAGGAGAATCCTGGGAGCAATCTGGCCAGCTAGCCTGGTTTATTCAAGGTGAGCAACAAGACACCCTGATTCAGACAAGGCGGAAGATGAGGACGAACACCTGAAAGTGTCATCTGACTTCTAAATGCACACTGTAGCGTGGATCTACCTGCATTTACACATATATTCACACGTATCAAATATATACATAACACACTCAGCCCCTCTTTACACTCACACACATAAATGACTAGAAAGTAACATTAGTGACAGCTAGCATTCTTCTGTAGTTGTTTGCATTTTTCTTTTTAAAATATTTTTTAAATATTCTGTAGTATTCACTCATGTTTTGCAAATATCTTTAAAGAAAAACTGCTTTTGAGCAGAAATACTTGGTAGAACTTGAGATAAATGGTTTGGAGAGGCTTTTAAATAAAGGTTTAAAATAAATAAAAATAAATAAACTAATCATGTTGTCATATTTGCCTGTATCTTTTACCAAAATAAATGGTACAGCCCAGAGAGGACAAAAGCCCCACACCCGGGGTCAGACCCTCAGAGTGGGAACATGACCCTGATATAAACTGTCATCCTTCTGAAAATATCACTCATTGGGAAGATGCCTGCAGCTTCATGTCCTGCGGTGTAGGTAAAACCAAAGGAGGAGGTTTTGATCTTAACCATTCTGATGGGTGTAAGGTGAAACCTCAGGGTTATTTTGATTTGCATCTCCCTGATGACTAAGGAAGTTGAGCATTTCTTTAAGTGTTACTCTGTCAATATTCAATATTCTTCTATTGAGAATTCTCTGTTTGGCTCTGTACCCCATTTATTTAATTGGATTGCTTTGTTGGTGTTTAACTTCTTAAGTTCTTTATATATTTTGAATATTAGTCCTCTGTCAGATACAGGGTTGGTGAAGATCCTTTCCCAATCTGTAGGCTGTCATTTTGTTCTGACTACAGTGTCCTTTCCTTTACAGTAGCTTTTCAGTTTCATTAGGTCCCATTTATTGACTATTGATCTTAGAGCCTACACCGTTGGTATTCTGTTTGGGAAGTCCGGTGCCAATGAGTTCAAGGCTCTTCCTCACTTTTTCTTCTAAGAGATTTAGTGTGTTTGGTTTTATATAGAGGTCTTTCATCCACTTGGACTTTAGTTTTGTGCAAGGTGATAAGTATGGATCTATTTGCATCCAGTTAGACATCCAGTTAGACCAGCACCATTTGTTGAAGATGCTGTCTTTTTTCCATTGTATTGTTTTGGCTTCTTTGTAAAAAATCAAGTATCCGTAGGTATATGTGTTTATTTCTGGGGCTTCTATTCAATTCCATTGATCCACTATTCTGTTTCTATGCCAGTGCCATGTAGTTTTTATTACTACTTCTCTGTAGCACAGCTTGAGATGAGGGATGAAGATACCTCCAGAAGATCTGTTGTTGTACAGGATTGTTTTAGCAGCTCTGAGTTTGTTGTTTTTCCATATGAAATTGAGAATTGTTCTTTCAAGGTCTATAAAAAATTGTGTTGGTATTTTGATGGGAATTGCATTGAAAAATCAAAAACTAAAGTGACAACACATGCTGGAGAGGATGTAGAGAAAGGGGAACCCTCATCCATTGCTGGTGGGAATGTAGACTTATATAACCACTTTGGAAATCATTCTGGCACTTTCTCAGACAATTAGGAATAGTGCTACCTCAAGATCCAGCTATACCACTCCTAGGCATATATCCAAAAGATGCTCAAGTACACAACAAGGACATTTGCTCAACCATGTTCATAGCAGCTTTATTCATAATAGCCAAAATCTGGAAACAACCCAGATGTCTCTAAATTGAGGAATGGATATAGAAATTGCAGTACATTTACACATACATTAACACAATGGAATACTACTCATCAATTAAAAACAAGGAAATCACAAAATTTGCAGGCAAATGGTGGGATCTAGAAAAGATCATTCTGAATGAGGTAACCCAGAAGCAGAAAGGCACACAGGGTATATACTTGCTTATAAGTGGATATTAGCCATGTAATATAGGATAAACATACTAAAATCTGTACACCTAAAGTAGCTAAGCAAGAAGGAGGACCCCAGGTAAGATAATCAATCCTCACTCAGAAAGGCAAACAGGACAGACATCAGAAGAGGGAGAAAACACGGAACAGGACAGGAGCCTACCACAGAGGGCCATTGAAAGTCTCTACCCAGCAAGGTATCAAAGCAGAGGCTGAGACTCATAGCCAAACTTTGGGCAAAGTGCAGGGAATCTTATGAAAGAAGGGGGAGATAGAAAGACCTGGAGAGGACAGGAGCTCCACAAGAAGAACAACAGAACCAAAAAATCTGGGCCCAGGGATCTTTTATGAGACTGACACTCCAACCAAGGGCCATGCATGGAGATAACCTAGAACCCCTGCACAGATGAAGCCCATGGTAGCTCAGTCTCCAAGTGGGATTCCTAGTAATAGGAACAGGGGCTGTCTCTGACATGAACTCAGTGGCTGGCTCTTTGAACACCTCCCACTAAGGGGGAGCAGCCTTACCAGCCCACAGAGGAAGACAATTCACCCAGTCCTGATGAGACCTGATAGGCTAGGGTTAGAGGGAAAGGGAGGAGGATCTCCCCTATCAGTGGACTGAAGGAAGGGCATGAGAAAAGATGAGGGAGGCAGGGTAGGACTGGGAGGGGATGAGGGAGAGGGCTACAGCTGGGATACAAAGTGAGTAAACTGTAATCAATTAAAAAATTAAAAAAATGAGGGATCCAGTTTCCATGGCAGACACACCCAGGCCCAAATGACATCCCTGTGGTGAGCAGTGCCAGGAGCAGAGCCATATTTCAGGGCAATTGAGGATAGCTCATCTGAAGCTATTCTCTGGATCAACAGCGGCAGTTAAACCTTATCAAACCTGGAAAGTCAAAGGACTGCCTTAGCACAACAGTGCAGCTCTCTGTCAGCTTAGGCAGGCACGTGAGCAGCAGTGCCCAGCAAGGCAAGAGACTCACCTCCGACACCTGATCAAACCCTTCTTCTAAGCCACTGGTTCTCAGCCTTCCTAATGCTGCGTCTCTTCAATACAAGTCCTCGTGCTGCGGTGACCTGCAACCATAAAATTACGTTCTTTGCTGTTTCATAACAGCAATTCCCCTACTGTTATGAATTGTAATATAGTTACCTGTTTTCCCATCCCTGTAAGAGGGTCATTTGACCCCGAAGGGGTAGCAGTCTACAGGTTGAGAACCACTTCTCTAAACCCTCGTGGAGCTCTCCGGTAAGTCGTGTGGCATCTTTTTGCCAAGCCTAGGTCCTAAGGAGAATGTCACCTTTCTCAAAAGCCTAAGCACAATTTCTAGTCCTAACAATCACCAGTAAGCTACAATAAAACTAGCACGGAGAAGCATTGCCAAGAATATTCTAAAACAAGATGGCTGGTTAATTAACCCTTCAGTGACTGGAGCTTAGCAGCACCCTACCCACCCACCCATCCCTCAATATGCAAAACAGAGGGAGCAGACAGACGTACCTGCTTCATGGAAAACTGGGCAGTCCCACAAGGAAAATCCTATCTTTCATTGAACTCTGACCCTTTCTAAGTTGTGTTCAGCTTTCTTGGAGCAAATGGGTAGGGAGCCCCTTTTGCTCTGGTTGAGGAGTGACCTACGGGGGCAGACAGGCTAGAGAAAAAAGGGATGGATTTAGACTGTAAAAGGAATATGCCATCATTCCAAAAATTTCTCAAGCATTTCTGGAATTTTGCAGCCAGCTCATGGATGAGAATTTGTGGCTTAACTGAGTGTACGCACAGCTATGTATCAGAGTGACTCAAATGGCTTTTCTGTGCTTACCGTCAATGTTTCCAGCTGTTTTATAAAATCTTTGAAACCGAAAAGGCTCTCCATTTATATGGTGTTCAGATGTTTGCCTGCAATCTGTGTATGACAGCTATGAGCCTGGATGTGATTGACAATCAGACTAAATGCTGAACAATGGCACAAAGCAATATGCTTTCTTCTAGCACAGTTTATTCTGTATTTCTGAATAATCTCACAGTCCGGGGAACACATAAAAAGTACCACCTGTAGAGAGGAGTTTATATATTTAAAATCTGAAAACATAGGGAGTTCTGTGTATAAAGAAACACAAAATAACTAACTAGTTAAGAGTGTGGCTCTGGAACCAGGCAGATAAGGCCACAAATCTTGACTACACAGCAAAAGCTGCTTACTTTGAGGCAAGTTATTTAATTGACTGATGGACCACCCACAGATTGGGTACAGCAGAAGAACTTCTGCTGTAAGATCAGTGTAAGAGTTCTCAGAGACAAGCCATGAAGGATTTTGCCTACTGCTGATGTAATGACACTGGCCGTGCTAGATCGTGAATAATATACTTAATATTCATTACCATCTCTGAATATAAAGTTTATACCCCAGATAGGCTCACTTGTTCTTTATTCTCAGAGAGAAGAATCCAAGCCCACGTACCGAGACATCCTTTCTGAGCTTGATGAGCACACAGAGAGTAAGTTGGATTTTGAGGACTTCGTGATCTTGCTCCTGAGCCTCACCATCATGTCAGATCTGCTACAAAACATATGGAATGAAAATGTTATGAAATAAACAAATTTAATTATGTGAATGGGCAAAATGATGGCAAAAGCAGTGCCATGTGATTAAATGTTTCTCTCTGGTTTGTAATGAGCGTGGGCTGATTCATATTGGTGGTGCTCATCCAGTATAATTGCCTCATTTCAACATTCTTCAGAAATGCCTGAATAATATGATTGTGACATTAAAAGTTGGGTACCACTTTTGATGAGTGGGTAGTGACATGGAGAATTTTTGTATGGAATAAGTGTTGAATCAAACTTATTCATTGATCATGCAGTAATATTTGTGAGCGTCTTCTTGGTAACAGTGTTAAAAATATAGTAACAAATGTCCAGAAAACTTCATCTCTCGGTCATGTTTACATCATTTCTGAAGAAAAATACAAATACTACGGTGATTTTTGTGTCTGTGTTTATACAGGTGTGTGTATATTTGTGTGATGGTAACTGTACATGCCTACATAGAAGCCAGAGGTCAGTCTCCAGTGTTCTTCCTCAAGTGCTGTCACCTTAAATTTTGAACTTTCCTTGTGCTGGAGCTCAAGGAGAAGCTGGGCTGGCTGACCGGTGACTCCTAGGGATTCATATGTCTCTACGTCTCAGTTGCCGTGATGTCTACCATGTTCAGATTTTGTAGGTGGGTTCTAGGGATCAAATTCAGAGCCTCATGCTTGCATGGCAAGTGCTTCACCAACTGAGCCATCTCCCCAGTTCTGAACAACCATTTGGTAAGCTTAAAACACACTATAATTACAAAGACAAGGTTACAGAATGCTAACAGTTTATTACAAGATCTATGTTCAAAGATCAGAACCATTCTGACCTATAAAAGAAAAATCTATGACTATTGGTTGCCAGGGTCTGAGTTGGAAGTGAGATTGTGTGCAAACCAACACATGGGAGATCTTAAAGAGACGGCAGCGTTTTCTATTCTGCTTGTGGTGGTAGTTATATGAGTGGATGCATTGGTCAAACTCTTAAAGCTTTACACTAAAATGGATGAATTACGTGTATGTCAATTATGAATTATACCTAAATAAACATGAGTTTATTATTAACAGATGGAGGGAGAGAACTGAGTGGGAGAGGGGGAGGGTGTAGAACAAGGAGGGGGTCAGGTATGGGAAGAGGAGGGAGGACTGAGAGAGACAATGGAGCATTGTCCCCATCATTGTTTGGTGGGTGGCATCTGGGACAGGGGAGGCTCCCAGGAGTCTACGGGAGTGGCTGTAGCTGAGACTCTTAGCACAGGGGGATATGAAGTCTGAAGTTACCACCTTCTGTACCAGATGGGACTTCTAGTAGAAGAAGGAGACACCCACCCATAAAATCTTTGACCCAAAATGTGTCCCACCTACAAGTAGTACAGAGATAAAGGTGGAGCAGAAAATGAGAGAAGAGCCAACCAATGCCTGGCCCAACTTGAGATCTACCTCATGAGAGAGAACCACCCCTGACACTATTAATGATCCTCTGCCATCCTCTGCCATGCCTGCAGACAGGAGCCTAGCAGAGCTGTCTTCTGAGAGGCTTCACCCAGCAGCTGATGGAAACAGATGCAGGGACCCACAGCCGAACAATAGGCTGAGCTCAGCTCAAGGAGTCTTGTGGAAGGTCAAGGACACCACAAGAAGACCTACAGAGTGAACTCACCTGGGACAAACGGGGCTCACAGAGACTGAACCACTAACCAAAGAGGATGCACAGGCTGGACCTAGGCCCCCTACACCTATGTAGCTGATGTGCAGTTTGGTCTTCATGGGGGTCCCCTAACAATTAGAGAAGGGGCTGTGTCTGACTCTGTTGCCTGCCTTTGGATACCTCTCCCCTAGCTGGGCTGCCTTGTCGGGTTCAGTGGGAGAGTATGTGCTTATTCCTACTTCAACTTGATGTACCAGGGTGGGGTGGTGCCCATGGGGGCCTTTCCTTCTCACAGAAGGGGAGAAAAGGTGGGAGGAGAAGATGTCAGGGTAGTATTTCGAGGAGAGGTGGGAAGGGGCAGTGATAAGGCTGTCAAGTTATTACATAAATTAATTAATGGGGGGAAAAAAACCTTTCCATGCATGGTAGTGCACACCGAAAATCCCAGCAAATGAGCACAGAAGGATCAAGAGCTCCAATCAAGTCTTGTCTGTGATACATGAAACTAAATACATGTACACACACACACACACAGACACACACACACACACACACACACACACATTTAACCCTGTAAGAAACTGGTGGCTTGAGTACTATTACTACCACATCATGGATGAGGAAACTGAAGCACAGAAGTTTTTCTCTTTCCCAAATTCACACAACTGGCGGGTGTGAGAGTTCTCTGTTTTAATATTAGATTAGATTTCATTGTGAGCAATAATATTATAACTCAACAAAAATAGCTGTGCACATTTCAGGCACTGTGCAAAAGACCACAGAACCAGCTGGGCCCTGGAGAACCATTTGGCATTCCTCAAATAGAATCCTGTGGGCTGTCCTCCTGCAAAGCCCTTTGTGCCACAAGTAGCTGAATATGGCAATCTTGATGACCAACCAAAAGATCAAATTCACACCTCAGGAAAAGAAAGATGAGAGCCTGGCCAGTGATGTGTCTAGGGAGCTTGGAGTCCTTCCAGCACTCTGGACTCCCTGTCAGACTTCAGACTCCTATCCCACATAGGAAGTCACACTCCTCTGAGGGGGGCTATCAATTCTAGAATCTATTTTTGTCTGATAAACAGAGCAGAAGTGTCTGTATGCTGAAGCACTGGGGACAGAGAACGCAAGGCGCAGATAATGGCAGTAGCTCTGCCTCTTGAATCTAGTCCCAGGAGCATGAGTTCTGCTCTGTCACACTGAAGATGTTGCTGACTCTCATAGTTTGTGACACAGATCAGTCTTGGAGTCGTTCAGCTGCAAGGAGCAATATCCACCGTGATTATCCATACAAACAAAGCAAAAAGAGAATGCGTGAACTTATAAAGAACAAAAACCTGTAATGAAATGAGGGGGCAGAGAGTGCGATGAAAGCCCACAAAATTCTGAAATCAGAAAGGACAGCTGAGGTTTCCTTTTTCATTCTCTTCTCCATAGATTAATGATTTGTATACTCTGTAATCTATCTTCAACCTACTATCTGTCTATTATCTATCTCCCTACCATCTATCTATCTATCTATCTATCTATCTATCTATCTATCTATCTATCTATCTCTGTGTCTCAGTCTCCTGACCAATTTTTCTTGTTCTTCATACAAGAGCCAATTATTACTAGATTTACTTTTTTTTTTCTTGAAATGCTCAGTTCTCCATGACATTTCTGAAGTTCCAACACTAGTTTTCAGAGAGATAATTCGATTAGCTATGGATAAATAGGGAGTGTCCCTGACTCTGTTTTTGTGTGGGGACCAAGGAGACAAGTCATATGCCCACTGAGAAAATACCTTAGGAGTCAATTCCTTAGAGAGGATCTTTGAGCAGGATCTCAAAGAAGGAAGAGAGAAGATGAAAAGAAAAAAAAATTCACAGAGGAAATCAAAAGAATTTCTAGTAGAAAATCCGTATCTTAAACTAGAAAGACTGTACTGTTCATTTCCCAGCTATGACCTGGATAAAGTTTATTGATGGAACAATTTCATTCATTCTTACACGTGAAATCTTTTGTTCATCATTGTATAAAGGCAACTAACCTGATTCTTCCTGGGAAGTTTTACCATGATTAATTATAGCCAAGACATTCCTACACAAGGGCTGTGACACCCTTGCAATTTTCTAAGCATGACATGAACATACGCAATCCCAGAACCCCTAATTTTCTTTATTTTAGCATCTAAAAGTGGGTCCAAGTATAAGATCAGGACTCATGCTTTAAATAGTTGGGTATAAGGGAAGAAGGCTGGAAGGGAACCAGTCGGAACCCTGACAATCAACTGAACTTTGGCACTGAGAGAGCTAATGAAAGGTTTTATGAATACAACAAAGGACACGGAGACCTAAAGAATTTGTGTCTGAGACATTTGTTGTGTGGATCTCCTTTTCTGCCATTTCAATCGAATGTACATGAATTAATACTTCTAGCTGAACTATAAAGAGATAAAGTTTTTTTAATAACCAGATTTTGGAGGTGCCAAATAGAATTGTGAACATGTTTTCTGGAATTCTCTGAGAGGCTGAGTATTTTCCATCATTGTTGCATTTTAAAGGTTCTTTTCTTCTTCTGTGGCCTGGTAGTGCTGCCTTCCCCCCCCCCCAGGGGGAGGTAATTAAAGAGCAGGCCAATCAGTTCATGTCAGAGACAGTCCCTGTACCTATTACAATGGAACCCACTTGGATACTGAACTGCCATGGGCTACATCTGTGCAGGGTTCTTAGGTTATCTCCATGCACAGTCCTTGGTTGGAATATCAGTCTCAGGAAAGACCCCTGTGCTCAGATTTTTTGGTTCTGTTGCTTTCTTTGTGGAGTTCCTGTCCTCTCCAGATCTTACTGTTTCCCACTTCTTTCCGATGAGACCTAATTGACTAGGATCAGAAGGAAGGAAAAGAAGTCCTCCCCTATCAGTGGACTTGGGGAGGGGCATGCATACAGAGGGTAGAGGAAGGGAGGGATTGGGACTGGAGGAGGGAGAGAACCACAGGGGGGATACAAAGTGAATAAAGTGTAATTAATAAAAAACAAAAAAGGTTCTTTTCTTAAGAAACACCATGCATCCCTATAACAAGAGCTCAACCCTTTAAGCAAAACCCTAAATCTAAAGGGTAGTGAGCATCGAAATATTTTCATACTTATTTAATGAGAAAATGGGAAATACGACTAGCTAGAAGCTATTTGTGTTCTTTCTTTCTCCTAACTTGGTGTGAGTTCCCAGAATGTATATTTGGATTAGAGAAGCAGGCAGAGGAGGAGGGGGAGATTCTGGCCCCAGATCTGCCACCAGGAGCTGAGGCTCAAAGACCTCCACTTCTCTGACTGAGCCTCCCATTTTTTCAAATTCGAATTTAGGATGGAAAACAAAACGCATTCCCTTTGAAAGTTGTTAAGAGACTTCAGGGGACAATTTTGTATAATTGCCTAAATTATTACTATTTTAATTAACAGATCCTCCTTACTGAGCACCGAGTGCACTCAGGGATTGCATGTGGTTGTTGCTTGATTCCCGAGGCATCTTCAGAGTACTGCCACTGCCCTCTCATTTTCACAAGGGAAGTGTAAATGGATCTCTTGGAGCCACAGAGCAGTAGGTAGTGGATCAGGACTGAAATTCAGGCTTATTGCATGTCACTTCTTTCTGTGTACTGTGAGTGAAAATGGGAAATTCTGCTTATCATTCATAATTCAATCTGAACTACAAGGAATTTTTCTCTAACGTAAAAGAGAGAAGAGAAATGGTATTTCCAATGTCTAGGAACCAAAAGAATCATGAGGAGATTTTTTTTTTATTGTTCAGTGCAATTACAACCTACCCTTTTTTGCCTACCTTTTTTTTTTACCCTTTTTTTTTGTGTTGTTTCATTTAGTTT
Source organism: Meriones unguiculatus (assembly GCF_030254825.1). Taxonomy (NCBI): domain Eukaryota; kingdom Metazoa; phylum Chordata; class Mammalia; order Rodentia; family Muridae; genus Meriones; species Meriones unguiculatus. Next base: position 28,763,166 of record NC_083357.1, read on the forward strand.
CCTGGAAGGTGGTGGAATTTTAAAACCTATACCATCTGTTGCCCATGGCCTTCTTTAAACAGCAATGCAAATGGTATAAAGAAGGTCACCTCTATGGGAAGAAAGAGTTACAGAATTCTTGGAAAAGAAAAGCATTTGCAGGATGATGGCATGTGTTCTGTGGTTCCACGAAGAGGCTGGTTTGGAGAGCAGGCTAGGATGCAGTCCCCATCTCAGAATCAGCAACTGGACCAACTATTCTCAAGATGATATACAGAGCAACTAGGGATGGTGGTGCATACTATACCCGGCACTGAGGAGGCTGAAGCAGGCAAACTGTGAGTCCCAGGCCAGCCCAGCCTACACGGTGAGAAACAAAGAACAAAATACTTGGGCCAATGAGATAGCTCAAAAGATAAAGGCACTTGCTGCCAGGCCTAATGACCTGAGTTCAACTCCTAGAACTCACACAGAAAAAGGAGACAACTGACTCCCACAAGTGGTCCTCTGATCCCCATGTGCTTGCCCTGGCACCTCAGTGCATGTAACTTCACACATGTGCACACACACACACGCACACACACAACTAAACAAACTAATGTGATAAAATATCTTTACTTAAATAGAGCCATATAATAAAGTCTCCTGGAAGGTAAGGGAGTCAATGAAGCTCTCACAGAGTGTGAAATCCCCCAGGTTAGTTGTTGCTCAGAACCCAGAGCCAACTGCCATCAGGGAACCTCTGACCAATCAAAAAGCCAAAAGAGTATTTTGAATGAGAGGCTATTTCTAATATTTGAGGTGCTCAGACAGCCTAGCCATGTTCTCAGTACATGTTTTTATTTAAAAGACAATACTCTTTCAAAATCTGATAATGTGTGTTCAGCTTAAGCAGCCTCGTGTGCTGCTCCATCCAGTTTCTTGGCCTTTTTTCCAAAAGGTACACTATAACCTTAGACATATCTTCATCTTACCGTAAGGACAGGTTGTTCCGAGGAAATCTGAGGACCTTCCACCATCAGAAACAGAATGGTGCTTGCTTGTTTGTGAGGCTGCTATATCTTTAATGGTCTTAGAGCTACTTTTGCTAAGTCTTTCTGTGAAGGAGAGAAAGCTGTGGGTACACAAGGGGCATCTGGGAGGCTTAATGGGAATCAATGATGAAATTAAAAGTGCAAAAAAAAAGAACCAGAGGCTTTCTTAAGGATCTTCGATTTTTCCCCATACTTTGTTCTTCAAAGTGAGAGTTTGATTCCTCCCCCAAAAGCATGAGTGATGGTGAAGACATTAAATTGCATAGCAACAGGGTCAATTACTCAAGAGTTGCCCTTTCTACATTTTTCTCCACTTAGCATTTCACTGAACTCTTGATGGAAAGAAAGGTTAAAAACTAGAAGTCATTTCTGATCTCTGGAGTCATCATCCAGGAATGAACCAGGATTTCTTGGCCCTTGGAACTTTTTTGAAGTTAAGCTAAAGACAGACAATGAGGCTTGGAGAAGAAGCTGACTTTGCCTTTGCCCTGGGGTCAAAACACAAAACCAACTTGATGATGATTTCTCAGATCTCCAACTGTTCCAAGCTGGTTTAGATGTAATTTAAAAGCTATGACATAGTTTGTAAACTTATAAATGATACTGTTCTTGGAGACTCTCACCCTAGAGACTGAGATTTTGATTGTCCACCATGTCTTTAGTCTGATAGCTTATATCCCTTGGCATGTCGATACCATGTGCTTACAGTTATCACCTGTTTGGATTGACCTGTATCTATGCCATGCAAGTGGGTAGATATTTTGAATATCACCAGGCTATTAAATGATGTTTGTGCTAAACCTATATCCTTTTAGTACACTTGAATTTGAAAAAACAAACAAACAAACAAACCACAGTAGGTTATTTTTAGCACATTGACAACTTACTTCAAATCAGATGTCTGTTCTTCTCTAGAGTCCAAGAAGTTTGCTCAATAGGAAGTGGGGGCAGAGGAGGGGAGGAGAAGTACAAATCCTTCACTACTTTCCTTGCATGAAGGAGTCAATTGGTAATTCTTCTTGCCTCCATTCCTTATAATTATGAGGCAATACCCACTTAACTTCTTGGAATATCTTTAGTGAGACTGAGTTCCAGTTGTATATGGTGACAGCCTGCTCACTGAGACACTGGGACAACTTTTTCTCCTTTCCTTGATTCAATTTTCCAACTTCTTCAGTCTTTGGCTTCTAATACTGTCTTTCTAATATACTCCCTCCACCTAAATCCTTGTCCTCAGTCTCTGTTAGATAGAAGAACAAATTGAGAAAACTCTTCAGCTGAAGACCTCACACATTTTAGGTACAGAGCATTTGTTTTGATGTGAAAGCATCCTCCTTGTTGGATTGCTTTAACAGAACCTGGAGGTGCTCTGTACCAATCTTATGCAGCAGTGAACAGTGTGAGCTATAGTAATAACAAGCATAACAAGATTTGCAAATGAGTACAATAGTGGCAAGAAACTTATGGAAATAACCAAGCACATTATTATTGGGTTTAAAGCCTGCTCTACAAGATTGTCTGTCTAGATTCTGGCTAAGAACCGCTACATGGAAAGTTAATAATCTCCAATGGTGATGCTACTACTATTATTCCATCAAATGGGCATAGTGTCAATTTTGCCCACTAAATTTATATCACTACATCCATACATTATTGCAACTCTAGGACCTCATCAGAAAACTATCATTGTGGAGATCAGCTGATATTAGAGACTTACAATTGGTCAAAGTGGAAACAATAAGTTTCTGTGGAGTGCTTTATTCATAAATATGACATTTGTAACAGATTACATGCCCAAAAGGCTCAACAACCATCATGGCAAAGGAGGCAGAAAGAAAATAAAGCCAAAGGGCTGAGGATGACTGGAGTAAAACAAGTGACATGATAGGACTGTTGTTCTCACAAACTCATAGCATCTGTGGTTGCCTACAATACCTGCACAAGATCAAGCTGGTTAATGCTACAACACAGAGAGGGGCTACTAAGGACAGTTGATAACTTCTGTGGGAGGAAAAGTAGGTTTTCTTATTCTTTCCTACTTTTTTAACTTTTTATTGGTTCTTTGTGAAATTTACATGATGCTCCCCAACTCCACCCATCTCCTCTTCCTTCATATCCACCCTCTGCTTTTGCAACTTCTATAACCATGGGTTTTGGGGTTCCTATATCTACTACCCTTTTCCACCCCAAACCCCTCCAACCCCTTTTCCAACATTAGGTAGGCAACAAAAAAGATTAGAAAAAATAGGCAGCATGGACCACTTGAGACTACTTCCTGTTGATTAGGGGTGTCGAGTTCCTTGGGACAAGACCAATCTTCGTCATTAGGGTAACAGCAAGCAGCAATCCAGGAATCCAGCAAGAACAAGAGCGGCAGCAGAACAGCAGCAACAGGGGCAGTAGCAGCTGCTTCTTCAGAGCACCTACAGCCCCTCTCTGGGCTCTGGCATCCATAAGAATCTCCATAATTACAAATGTAAACTATCCTCAGGTGGCAAAATCATGTTCCTGCCAGAGCATGAGACATATTTCATAGCTAGCTGTTGTGGACAATCTGAAGTAGCTCCATATCCCACACCTGAGGTTAAAACAAAAACATAACATAACTGGGTTTTTTAAGAGATCAAGATTCTCACTAGAAACCTCCCTCTACCCCAAACAAAGGGATAAATATCTTGCTGTGAAAGCTGTAGTATGTCACAGTATACCCTTCTGTCCACACTTCTTTGCTTCCAAATGTTCATTACAATGAGTCATTGGTATGGTACAAGGTCTCTGGCTTTTACTCTATCAATTCTCGATCCTCACGGGCACTCCTCCCAGATATCCTGTGTTGCCTAGAGTCATGGAGATTCTGTAGTTTCAGGTCTTTTAGGCTGGCCCCTTCATGCACTCCATCAGTTTATCAATAGGGTCAATGCTGGGGTAGGTCAGTTCAAAGGGCTGAATCTGGGCCTGAGAAGTATCTGAGATGGTCAGCCTGCTGGCTCTCCTGCTCTCATGCCCTCGGGACCAGCTCACCCACAACCCCCTCAACCAGGGCTAACTCAACCCTGCTGCCCAGGTGAGGTGCAGGGCCTGCTCTCCTGAGTATTGTAGCTGGTGAGGAACATGGCCAGTTCTCCCAATCTCATGACCCCATGGCAAGCTCTCTCACTTGCCATAGATGGTGGGGGGAGGATCTCTACCTTCATGACCCAGGACTAGCTCTCCTGACTGCTATAGGTGGTAAGGGGTGAGAATGGAAAGGGGCATCTCTCCCTCATCCACACTGCCATACAGTAGACAAGTTGCAAAGCCAACTCTCCCACACTCACACCCTCTGGGCCAGCTCACCTGCACTGCTGCCATTAGGGTCAGCTCTATCGTGCTGCCCAGGTAAGCTGCAGGGCCTGCTCTCTAGAATGTTGTATCAGATAAGGGGCAAGACCAACTCTTCTGCTCTCATAACCTTATTGGGGCCAACTCTACAGCCCACTGTTGGTGGTGAGGACAAAGAGAGGGGAGGGGAATTTCTTCCTTGCCAATGCCACAGTATAGCAGACAAAAGGCAAGGCTCACCTGCACACACTCATGCCGTCAGGGCCAGCTCACCTGAACTCTCAAATTCAGGTTCAGCTCTGCTGTGCTGGTGAGGTTCTGAGCATATGAAGTTACAGGACATGCACGGAGGTTGTGGGATAGATAGAGTATCTGGAGGGAGAAAAGAAGACGATTATAATCAATTACATTGAATGCAGTATGTAATTTTGAAAAATAAGATAATACATTCTAAAAAGAGTAGAGGGGAGAGAAAAAGAGAGGGTAATAGAATACATGTGATCCTAAAGGGAAATGGGGGAGGTATTTGTGGAAGGGAAAGAAACAGCAAGAGGACTAGCTTAGGATGGGGTAGAACTATAGGAAAGGAGATAAATAAGAAAGCAGAACAATGACATATGTTCCATTGTGTCAGAAGGAAAGCTGTTGCTATATAGAAAAGCATAAGAAAAAAAATTTATAGTAGGAACAGTGCATGCTTTGATCAACCTGACTGTCAGATGTTTTTTGTTTGTTTTCCTTCTATCCAAACGATGTAGCATTTTAAAAGTCTATGATCCAAAAGATGAGTAGGGATAAACAAGGCAACAAAACTAAAGCATGGCATCAAGAGCCTGACAAGTTCCATACATTAAGAAAAAGGGTTTGATATGATATCAACATAGTGTAAAGAAAAGATACTGGGGAGATAGGAGAAATTAGTCTAGGAAATGGAACATAGACCAGATCAGAAAGAGCTTTAAGTGTCAAATAAGAAAGCATATTTGTTTATTATAGGACTACTCAGACCCTTAAATTAGTATCTAATTCAGATTCCCCCAGAGCAGTTGATTCCAGAGGCAATCTATAGCCATCCCCTCTAGGAAGAGGAGTCAGGCAACACAGGGGCCATCAGTGAGTAAGTTTACCATTTGGAGCACCTGGAGCTCAACCCTGGGTTAGCCCTAGGAGACAGTACAGAGTACACCTTGGAGTTTCCCAATCCACACAGAAAAGGCGCTGGACTGCTTCCACAGCCGCTCTAAATCCCTGGCAGCCATCTATATTGAAGGGAGTTGCCTCCTGGGGATTTCTGGCTTCCTCTGCATGCTGGGAGAGGAGGAAAAAAAACAATGAAGAGACTCGATACCTTCAGCAAGAGCCACAAGAGCTTACAACACTCGGGACTTGCAGAGGTTATGGACTAACTGTGGCCGGCGAGTCCCATGGTAGTGTGAGGAGAGTGGGGTGCTCCAGAGGGCAGGTAAGGCAGTGCGCTTTTGGAATGGCCAGAGATTCCCCTCCACGTAGGCAGCCTGAAGTGCTAAGGCGGTTCATGACAAACTGCTGGTGTTTCTCACTACAGTCACTGATCAGGACAATAAATGTTTTTGGCTTCTAGAAGGCCATGTAGTCCTTACAACAACTTTTCCATTCTTTTGCTATATTCCGAAAACAGGAGTAGACAGTTCTCAATGACCACCATGTTCCAACAAGGTTTTATTTGTAGAATCACTCGACGCTCTATATTTTCATGTGAGCTGTAGTTTTCTGTCTTGATGTCTAGGACATACCTACAGTTCCGCCATACTCAACAATCTCTAGGACTCTGAGAGATGTCTCTAATTGCTCTAATAGAGGGGTCCACCTTGTTGGCCTTAGTGAAGCTGTCACTGCCTCTTCCCTACATAGATCCTAGGCAAATGTCCTCTCCAGCTGCATGCCTTCCCGTCGGAGCTTCATCAGAGCCAGCTGTGAGCTACAGCCTGTTCATCTCATTTCCCTGTTGCTTATTTCTTGAAGAAAATCATCTGAAAGTAAATTTAATTATTCAGTAGATAAAGAAAAATAGTGCTATCTGATGCCAAGAAATGTCTATGTTATGGGAAAAGAAAAGTAAACAAAGTATCAAAACAAACAGATTCTTCACTCTCCTCATGAAAATCTCAGAGAACTACCTGGGGTGAGAGGAGGTGGATAGTAAATCAGAGAGAAGGCTGTTTCCAACTTCCTTGTTCGAAAGTGAAGAAACCCAAGGACAGCCATTTATCCTATGTTTATGAACTCCCTGATAAATCTCAGATATTAATTTCTTCATTCAATAAAAATAAACCAAATGCACATTCCGTGCCAGCCTGTGTTAACTACATAATTTATGGAGTTTGGTGCAAATAAAAAATGCATGGTTCCTTGTACAATAAATTCAGAACGGTAATGGTAGATTCCTAAACCATCAGGGTCTTCCAATTGATGAGCAACGACACACCCCACACTCCCACAAAGCCAACCCTGGTGTCAGAAGTCAATGTTATGCATGTTTAAAATAGGGAATCCCTGAGAAGACAGTAGTGAGAAAGAAAAGATGTGTATAATAAAAGATCTACAGTGGCTTTGATCACATCCTTTCAACCCCTTTTTCTAGTCTTGTTCACATCAGACTGAAATTAGCATCTGCATTCAGTTGCTAGCACCTGCACTGTTTTGGTGACTGCAGGCTGTCAAATCCTCTTTACTGGGTTTGAGACAACTGATTTGTTTCAGAGTCCATTTTCATCTGCTCCCTGTGGGTCAGTTCTGATGCCAGAAGCACACTGGCCTCAAAACTCCCCTGCAGCCTTGAGTCATACTGGAAATGAGAGAAGCCATTGTGCTTGCTCTCTGTTTACATCTAGATCCCCTCACTCTTCTCTGCCCTTCTAAGTGTCCCGGAAGACTGACATCAGTTTACAGCCTGCACTTCCAGCATGTTTGGGAAAGATGAGGTGGGACTCAACCCAAAGACATCTGGGTGTTTTTGTTGTTGTTGTGTTATTTTTTAAGGTTAATTTGTACTTTATTTTTTAATAATTTAAATTTATTTTTTATAATTTATTCACTTTACATCCCAAGTGTAGCCCCCTCCCTCATCTCCTTCTGGTCCCACCCTCCCTTCCTCTTTCCCCCTATTCATTTTATACCATCAGGATGGCTAAGATCAAAAACTCAAGTGACAGCACAAGGTTGTGGAGAAAGGGGAACCCTCCTCCATTGCTGGTGGGAGAGCAAACTTGTACAACTTTGGAAATCAGTCTGGCACTTTCTCAGACAATTGGGAATAGTACTACTTCAAGACAGAGCTATACCACTCCTGGGCATATACCCAAAAGATGCTCCACCATACAACAAAGACATTTGCGTAACTATGTTCATAGAAGCTTTATTCAAAATAGTCAGAATCTGGAAACAACCTAAATGTCCCTCAATGGAAAAATGGATACAGAAATTTGGTACATTTACACAATGGAATACTACTCAGCTATTAAAAACAAGGAAATCATGAAATTTGTAGGCAAACAGATGGAACTAGAAAAGATCATCCTGAGTGAGGTATTCCAAAACCAGAAAGCCACACGTGGTATATACTCACTTATAAGTGGATATTAGCCATATAATACAAGATAACCAAACTACAATCCACAGACCTAAATCCAAATAACAAGGAGGACCCTAGCGAGAATGTTTAATTCCCATTTAGAAAGACATATCTGGTTTTAAGGAGACCAAACCCATTGTGCTATACCCCAACTGTACAAGTTGTTGTACCAATAAAGAGTCCCGGACTGCAAACACACAACAAAAAGACCATTTTCAAGTGCACACAGTGAAAAAGAAGCAGCAACTGATCATGCAGAGCTGGCAGTAGTGGAAAGCTTTTGGTCCCACTTCTAGAGTAGCTGTACACATTAGCACAGCCAATGACAAAACTCGAGGCCACTCTGCTACCTACGTGGACCAAGGAAGACTGAAAGAAGCAATGTAAGTGACAGAACTTTGAAACAAAATTCTCCAACAATATTGCTGTATCTTTCCATCTCCTTGTTTCTATGCCTCTTCCACTATGCATTGCCTCTTTCCTTCTTGCGTACTCTAAAATAATAATGATAATACGCACAGCTTAACCCCTACATCGTTTTAACTGTAATCCCTCATTTTAGAGGCTTCTCATTGGCTCCTTTTTATTGTTCCAAGAATACACATCTGTTCGTCTGACCTAGTGTCTAGTTCCCCTTCTCATAGTCATGCCTTTATTTTCCTTTAAAGTAGGCTAGATGGTCCATTTGCATTGTGGTGGTTGTTTTCATCAGTGTTCTTTTGCTGTGAAAAGACACCATAACCACAACTCTTATAAAAAAAGAAAGCCTTTGATTGTGGCTTGCTTATAGTTCCAGAGATTTGGTCTATTATCATCATGGCAAGGAGCTTGGTGGCATGCAGACAGACATGGTGCTGGAGAAGAAGCTGAGAGTTTTATAACCATATAGACAGACAAGCCCAGACACACTTCCTCCAACAAGACCACAGCTCAAAATCCTTTTCAAGTATGGTGCAACCCCTGATGACTAAGCATTCAAACATACGAGCCTATGGGGGGCATTCTTCTTCAAAGCACCACATTCCACTCTCTGCCCCCCATGGTCTAGTAGCTATATCATAATGCAAAATGGATTCAGTGTAACTTTGAGTCTTCGCAGTCTACTACAGTCTCAACTCTGTTTAAAAGTCCAGAGTTCAAACTCTTTAAAAGTCCAAAGTTCAAATATTTTCTGAGATGTATGGCAATTTCTTTTCCAAAATGGAGAAGAGACCATAGTGAGGAAAAACTGGACCAAAGCCAGATCGAAAATCAGCAGTGCAAACTCCAAACTCTGCATCTCCATGCCTGGTGTCAAAGTGCTCTTCAGATCTCCAACTCCTTTCAGCTTTGTTGACTGGAACACACTTCTCACTCTCTTGGCCTGCTTCAACTCCCTGTTATTGGCTTTCCTCGGCAGATGTCCCATGGCTCTGCCCTCTCCTACATCTTGAGGTCCTCAACACAATCCAGGCTTCACCTTCTTGGCTTCACACCTGGGACACCATGCAAAGACACCTCTGACACACGCCTGGCCTCAGCAGCTTTCCTTGGCTGTGAAAGGAAATACCACACACCGCTTCTTGTATCCTTGACTTTAAATCCAGAACCACATGGCCAAAGCTGTCAAGCTCTTCTGCTTGCTTGGGCTGGAACTTGGCCCATTTCTTCAATTACATCTGTATCAGCTTTCTGTTGTTGATGGTTTTTCTTCACAGCTTAAGCTTTTCTTTAATTGCTTCTTTTTTATAAATTGGAAGCTTAGCTGGGTGGGGTGCTGGCTGGGGGTCACCACTTACTTTATTCCATTTAGCATCAGGACTTCCTTTAAACTTTGTGTCTCCTTGAGCATTGGATTTAGTTCTATTATTTTTCCTGATGTTCCTTTTCATCTCAAACTGTACATTTTGTATTTTTCCTTGCTCAGCTTGCTCCTTTTCATTATTGATCTGCCTAAGATTGACCACTAATAAGCAAGAAACAGTTAATATTGGGTGGATTTGAAACTTCTTCTGCCATTACCATAAAACTCTTCAGTTAACCTCAGGCAGAGTTTTTTGGCCAAGAACAGAAAGCAACCACATTCCTTGTCAAAACATCACAAGAACAGTCTCTAGGCCACATACTAATATTCTCCTCCTATGAAACCTTTTGAGCTGGGTCTTCATAATCTACATTGCTGTCAGCACCACTGCTTTCCATGCTCCTGCTAGAATAGCCCATTAAGCCCTGCTTAAAGTGTTCAATGGCTTTCTTAACCCAAACTCCCAAAGTCCACATCCTGCCAACAAGGGGCACGGTCAGGGCTGACACAGTAATACCCGACTCCTGCTAGCAACTTCTGTCTTGGTCAGTTTCCTCTACTGTGAAGCCCAACCCAGATACACACTTCCTCCAACAAAGCCACACTCCTCCTAATCCGTTTCAAATAGTGCTACTCCCTGATGACTAAGAATTCAAATATCTGAGCTTTTGGGGGCCTTTCTTATTCAAACCACCACAGTGATCTTATCATGACACTTGAAAGAGTGCTCAACGCACAATCACAGGGATAGGTTCAGGTGTAGACACACTTCAAATCCAGGCCAAAGAGTCAGTGCCGAGTATGTGGCTTTATTGTGATGTAATGGGCTTCTTAGGTATGGGAGATGTCTTAGTGGCCTTCAGCACAAGCATGAGGAGGAAGCATCAGTTCCAGAGCTTGGAAGGCTGTACATAGCAGCACAGCTTTATAATCACAGCACTCTTCTAGCAAAAGAGGCAGCAGAGACAGGAGACTCCCTAGATGCTCATTTGCCAGCTAGCCTGGCATACACAGGAACAAACAAGACTCCTTGTCTCAAACAAGGTGAAAGCCACAGACACTTGAGCTTACCCTTTGGCTTCCACCCCCACATTATGGTACTTATACATGAAACACACACACACACACACATGCACACACAATTTTTAAAAAGGACTTCTCTTTCAGTAAAGTTCTTAAGTTGTTACAAGGTTCCTCTGAAAAGAGCTACCCACAAATAAAAAAGACACAGGAAGATTCACTCCTGTTTGCACAAGAGCCAAGCTACAGTCTGATGGAGGGAATTCATGAAGCCAGATTGCCCTTGTACCTCTAGGTCACTCCTGTGGCTTGAGCTAGTTGAAGCTAGCTTTGACTAGTGTTCTTCCACACTCAAATTCCCACAGTTTCAGTCTAGCTCTATAGTCAGTGAGTGACACAGTTTATTGTTTTGAATTGCTTCAATGTATTCAGAGTTCCTTCTTTTCCTTTTCATCAATGGCCTGACACAAATTAGTGAATGTTTAATAAATAAGAAAAGTAAACAACACACAGCTTCACAGATGTGGGATAAGCTAGACCAATATTCCTAAGCAGTGGTGATGATAATGGTGCTGTTGCTGATATGGTAGTGGCATTGATGGTGTTGTTTGGTGGTGGTGGTCATGATGGTGTTCGTGGCAATAATGATGCTGTTGTTGTTTTCTGGTGTTGGTGGTGTGGTGTTGTAGTGTGGTTTGGTGGTATTGGTAATGATGGTGGGTTTTGGTGGTAGTAGTAATGATGATGATGGTGGTTATGATGATGCTGTTGTTGTTTGTATGGTGGTAGTGATAATGATTGTGTTGGTGACAGTGATAATGGTTGTGCCATTGTAGGTATGGTAGTAATAATTGTGTTGGTGGTATGGTGGTGGTGCTACTGCTGCTGGTGGTGGTTTTTTTGTTGGTGGTGTATAGTGGAAGTTTTGGTGTCTTTAAAAACTCAGTTTGCACACGTTTCTAGGTGTAGGATATGGGGCTACTTGAGTTTGTCCACAGCAGCAGACTATTTTCTTTGTGCAGGCTCTGAGAAGAACGTGATCTTAGCCAGCTGTGAATAGTTGAATTCTTGGGACTCTGAAGAGGGAATAAATGCTAGATCTAGGAGAGAGATCGGGTATGGGGGGAGATGCTCTGAGAAAGAATGGTGGCACTCCCCCTGTTGCTCTTGGTTACAGTTGATGTAGTTTGATGAGAAGTTGGAGACACCCTGAAATGAAGACTTGACTTGTCCCAAGAAGCCCAATGATTGTAACCAGCAGAAAGTACCTAAAGAGAATTACACCCCTTCTCCCCACTAACCTTCTTTCTCTCCTCTCTGGTGTCGGGATGTTGTAAGGGATTGGGGTGGAGGAGGGATAAAGAGACATCAGAAACCCTGATAAAATAAAATAAATTTAAAAAAATAGGTGACTACAGTGGTGTTTTTGATATGGTGGTGATGGTGGTAATGACTGTGTTATGGCAGTGGTGGTAATCATTGTGTTGATGATGGTGTAATGATGGTATTGGTGGTGGTGTTAGTAGTTAGGACAGTGTTGTTTGGTGGTGGTGGTAATGATAGTTACAGCTATCAAGTTTAACATTGTGCCTCAAAAGACTTTTAAAATGTCTTTTTTTAATGTTCTTTATAAAATGTCTCCACTGTCTCAAGCAGTTCTGTCAAACAGTGTGTGACATGAGGGAGGTAAGGCTCAGAGATTTCAAGTAATTTACCTAAAGTCCTACAACTAACAATGGAGATCAGATGTAAAATATGTGCTCTAAAGTTTGTGCTTTTTCCCATGGTGAAATAGAAGCTAGAAGTTGCTACTTTACCATTTTCCTGAGTAAAACTCTCAGTCCTGACTTGCTACCTTTGACTCTAGTTTGTTTGATCTCTATTAGATCAAGGAAATAGGACTCAACTTATTTCCCTGGTCACCTACCCATACCAGGGGTGGCTCTTGATAAAACATGTGTCTTCATTCCAGGCTAAGTAAAATGGGAAATACAGTGTCTCCTGGATCACAGAGTTCAGATCCAAGAATTCAGAAGAATACAAAGCCTGACTCAATCCCTTACATGTAAATCTCCAGCTCTTCCGCTGGGCTCAGAAATAACTAAAAGCATGACTGTTCATGAAGTGTGTGAAGTGAATCTGAATTCTGGTTTTAACACAACTGGGAAATGAAGAAAATCATATCAATTCACCCAGCTTTAGATTACTTATATAATGAGAATTCCAGTCTCAGGAGAATTAGGAGCTCAGACAAACTAAAGACACCTGGATAATAGCAAACAGTCCAGCAATAGTAGCCATTGTTGCTACATGAATTTCAGCTTTCTCTGATGGATAGGAGACAAAAGGATTCTATAGGCCTTGTGGTAGGTGGGACAGGAGAGCAAAGTACCCATAACCCCACATCCCAACTGTATATTAGCACACACACACACACTCACACACACACACACACACACACACACACACACACACGTATGTCTACATCTTTTTATCAGTGAATTCTTTTCTCCAGGAGGGCTTTCCTGGTAGTGTTAAAACTACCAGGCGTCTCCTTTCCTGGTAGTGTTAAAACTAGCCCTATTTTCAAATAGAAATATAGGTTACCCAATAAAATTTGAATTCCTAATACACAACAAACACTTACTTTTTAGTACAACTATGTCTCACAAGATATTTTGAATATCACCGTACCATAAACTGTTTATCTAAAAATAAATTTTCATCAGGCAAGCATTGTTTTGTGCGGTGATCCTGGTGCACACCGTCCATAGCGCACTGCAACTGTTCTGAGCAGTGTGTCATGGGCAGAGGCGGAGCATGGTCAGCAGGTGCCTCTAAATCCCTCTATACTAGACAGCTCATGTGAATTACGTATGGGGTGAGAGTGGCAATAGAATGAGGTTTTAAGAGCTTTTATCTTTGGGGATATGTACTGAAATGTTTAAGACAAAGTAATACGATTCTAGTGTTTCATTTAAAATAATAAAAGGAGCAGAGATGTGAATGAGGATAAAATTCAGCAGGAGTTGGCAGTTACTGACTCTGGGTAATATGGGCACAAAACTTCAATACAGTCTGCAAATATTTCACATGTGTGAAGCTCTGTCATAAATTTTAACATCTGCTAAGAGAAACTGGTCTTGGAAACATACACACACACACACACACAGAGAGAGAGAGAGAGAGAAAACAGTTATCTCATTGAGCAGTACCTATGAATCAGAAATTCCACAGTTGATCCTGTCCTCGTCAGTGTTCTTCGGCTGTAAAGAGGCATCATGACCACAGCAACTCATAAAGGAAAGCGTTTATTTGGAAGCTTGCTCACAGTTTCAGGGCTTTAGCCCACTGCTACGGCAGGGAGCATGGTGGCAGGCAGGAAGACGTGGGGCTGGAGATGTAGCTGAGAGTTCTACATTGTATCTACAAGCAGAGAGAAGACACTAGCCTGGCATGGGCTTTTGAAACTTCAAAGGCCACCAGCAGTGGCTCACTTCCTCCACCAAGACCACGTCTCCTAAGCCTTTTAAATAGTGCCACCCCTTGGTGACAAGGCATTCAAAGATATGAGCTTGTGAGGGGTATTCTTATTGGAACCACCACACTGAGCAATCACTTACACACTTTGCACCTAAATTTCCTATCGTGGTTAAAATAGAAGAAAAAATGGATTAATGCTATTACTCTAATATTTAGTATATTTTATATTACCCATATATTGCTTCATTCTTAATGGTTTTCTGCTTCTTCAAATTCAGTGTCTCTGTCCATTTTCTGTTGCTATAACTGAATCAGTGAAACTGGATAATTTATAAAGAATGGATATTTACTTTGCTCCCAGTTCTGAAAACTGGCAAATCCAAGCATGGTGTCAGCATCTGCCTAGCACTGGCCTCATCACATTATGATATGGCAGAGACCACCACAGCAAGATGTAAAACCAGAACACTGGCTCAAATCTCTTCCTGTTTTCCCTGCTCTCATGACTTCATTTAATTCTAATTGCCTCCTCACATCTGTACCTCAAAACACCATTAACTTCTGAACATCTGAATTCTTAAGGGACATGTTCAAATTACAGCACTCTATTAGATTACGCACAGATTGCTGAAGAGTCTGTTCTTCAAATTGAGTATCTCAAAGGTATATTTTTCAAAATTAATAAATTGAACTCCCTCAAAATTTAACATTTCTGCTCTCTGAAAACAGCAATAGGGAGGCAGCACAACAGAAAGTGCTCAATACACAGCCTGACCTAGAACTTGTAATCAGAATATGTGAAGAGCCACTAATGAGTGGATCACAACTCATTAGATAGGCCACAACTATCTAATTGGAAAATGAGACATTTGGACACACAAGACACACAAAACCTAAACATATGAAGAGATGTCTGCTGTCTTCATCCATCTCAAAGTATATGGTGTGGTATCCTGTCTTCAACTCTGCAATACTATGCTTCAGTTTTCTAGGACAGTTGCTCTAGAATTTCTAAGGCGTCCCAAGTGCATTATTCACCTGTCGATGGTAAAGGGACAAAGGCACAGCTTCTTGTTGTCACCCTCAGCAGACTGAGGGGATTCTCTAGGCCTTATGGGGCTTCATCTAAGTAAGACTGAAGGTCATGGCTTTGATGCAGAAGAATTCAGCATTTTTATTAACGATATCTTAATAAAAGCTTGAGTAAGAATACTAAAAGAAAGATGGTCAGAAGAAAGTAAGATACTCCCAAATTTGGGCTCAGGCTCCTCAAAGGTGAGTGAGAACAATGCCTTAGCACTAGCAGTATATATTATTGTGGAGGCTATCGAGTTACATATTAAAACGTTCCTTTCATAGCAGCTTTATTTGTAATAGTCAGAATCTGGAAACAGCCTAGTTGTCCTTCAAAAGAGGAATGGATACAGGAATTGTGTCACACTTACACAATGGAATACTACTCAGTTATTAAAGGCAAGGAAATCATAAAATTAGCAGGCAAATGGGTGGAATTAGAAAAGATCATCCTGAATGAGGTAACCCAGAAACAAAAAGACAGGCATGGTATACACTCACTTATAAATGGATATTAGCCACATAATATAAGATTGCCATACTAAAATCTACACACCTAAAGAAGCTAGACACTAGGGAGGACACTGGGGAGGATGCTTAAATCTCATTTAGACTAGCAAACAGGATAGACACCAGAAGTGGTAAAAGAGAGGGAATAGGATGGGAGCCTACTATAGAGGGTCCTCTGAAAGGCTCCACCCAACAGGGGATTGAAGCAGCTGCTGACACCATGGTCAAACTTTGAGCAGAACACAGGGAGTCTTATGGAAGGAGGACTGGGGATAGAAAAATATGGAGGGGACAGGAGGCCCACAAGGAGACCAACAAAGCTAAACATTCTGAGCCCAGGGGGTCCTGCAGAGACTGATGCACCAACCAGGACCTAGAGATATCCTGAAACAAAGATTGGATTTGCCTTAAGGAACCAGCATGAAGTAGCTAAAGAAAATTCCACCCCCACTCCCCACTAACCTCCTTTTTCTCTTACCCAGTTTTGGGGTGTTGGAAGGGATTAGGGTAGAAGTAGAGGCATATAATAAAAGAGTTTCTAAAAATTATGTCAAAAATAATATAATATATTGTTATTCTATATTCTACATAATATACAATAATCTATGCATGGATAGGACCTAGATCCCTGCTCAGATGTAGCCCATAGGCAGCTCGGTCTCCATGTGGATCCCCAAGGAAAGAGAGCAGGGGCTGCCTCTGTCATGAACTCAGTTGTCTGCTCTTTGATCACTTGCTCCTGGCGATGTGTCCTTGCCAAGCCACAGAATAAGAGGATGCAGGCAGTCCTGATGAGACTTGATAAGCTTTGGGCAGATGGCAAAGGAGAAGAATTCCCCCTATCAGTGGACTACTGGAAGGGGATAGGAGGGAAAAGGGAGGGGGGACTGGGAGGAGTTGAGGGAGGGGGTTTCAATTGGGATATACAAGGAATAAATTGTGAAACAAATGAAAATAAAAAATAAATAAAACAGGAGAGTGTCTTCCCAAGGGCTAGTTTTCATACTTCTAGAAGGTACTATCCAAGTTTCTGAGTGAGAAAAGATCTAACAGTCTTATACAGTTTTATACAGCACTGGACCCTGGATGCCAGGAAACCGACCATGTGCGACAGTGTCAAGAGTGCTCCACAGGAGGGAATTCATTATAGTACTGCAAAAATGATGAATGCCCATGGCTAGGGAGACCATAGTCCCAAGGAAAAGATCTAGGTTTTTCTAAATGGCCATGTCATCAAACTTCCTTCTAAATATTTACATTTGAATCCGAAGATCCCTGGTACCTCAACCTGCTCAGAAAAGCTTCTTAACCGTAGTAGGTAGTGGTTAAAGCAAAGTTCTAAAAATAAGCAACTGTGAGTGTTCAGTCATAGAAGGAAGGAACGTCCATATCAACCTGTCCCTTCTCCAACCACAACTGGGAAGAGAAAATGAAAAGAACTCAAGAATCAGAGGATAAGGAGGGAAGCTATGGAAGATTGCCTTGTGGACACGCCATGGCCGCTGAGCGCGTGAAATAGCAGCAGCTGTGATTGCTCTCCCCGGCTGAAAATCCAGCGTGGAGGTCGGAAAGGCTACTGAGGCCCACCCTAGCTTTCGGCGGTTGACGGCCGCTGGAGAGCGACGCAGTTTTCTTCGAGTGGGGGGCCACTGGGCTGCAATGTCCTAGAAAATGACCCAACACCCTTGCCAATAGGAGCAGCACTAACTGGACACAGGAGGTTATAAATCAATAAATCAGTCAATAAGGACGTGAAGATGTGAGGAAAGTTTGTTGGAGCAGGTTCTGGGGGACGGGGGAATGTGTGGTGTACGTGACCAAGATCCATATGTATATATGTATGAAATTTTTAAAGAATAAATAAAATTACTTATAAAAAAACGATTTCTAGGGCTATAGAAATGCCACAGCGGTTAAGAGGACTGACTGCTCTTCCACAGGATTTGTATTAGGGTCCCAGCACCCACAAAGCAGCTAAGGACTATCTGTAACTCTAGTCCCAGGAGATGTAATACCCTCTCTGGCCTCCAGGGCACTGCATGCACACATACATGCAGACAAAACACCTGTATACAGTTTTTTAAATTAAAAAAAAAAAAAAAAGAAATTTAAAAATTAAAGGTTGCTAAGAAATCTCTTCTATTTGTTCATCTTCTATATTTGACAGGAAAGTGGGGTGTCTCTAGAGATGCCTTGAATGGAATCGTAATCCCATAGACTGAAACCAGCAGATTCAAACCCTAGTAAAGGATCATACAATGTCTTCTTCCTGAAAATGCTGTTTTTGGTGAGACAATTACAGGTTTAAAGCTGGGATGGAAGAAAGGCCAGAAGCGGCTGGGCTTCTCTGCTCGCAAAGCCTTCACTCAGAGCCCTGGGTGAGGGCCCCTTTCTCTTCTCATGTGCTCTGACTGGCGGCTGTAGTCTGGCTCTGTCCTTCAGCTCTCAACAGCCTGAGCTCATGCAGAGTCCTGCGTGCAGATTGGCAACTGAGTACATTTGTCAAATTCCCTGCAGACTCCCCAACAACTACGGCTTCATCTGGGAAGATGGCTTAAGCTGCATCCAGCCCGGACTCTTGAGGAGGATTTGTCCACCATTTCTGCTTATCAATTATTCCAGCTTTTTTCCTTTGAGACTGAAACCAGTTATGGAAATAAGATTTTTGCCTCTTCAAATATGCAGACTCATACTCCAAACCTCTTGTTAGTGATTGAATAGCAAAGAGAAAAAAAAAATGAGAAGAAGGCAGACATTTTCATTTCTGAGCTTAATTTAAAGCTGATTTAATTCACCCTGAGACATGTGTGCCAATAAATGCAATTCCTCATTAGATGCCAATTAGAATAAACTCTGAGAAAAACAAGGCTGAGGGTGGAGATTGGAGTGTGCAAATACATAGATTATTTAGACTCAGAGTTTGGTGTTTGTTGCATGTACTATGTTTTTCTATTATTTTGCTGTTTTTATTTATTATATAGAATATATATAATATTATAACAATATGCTATATTATTATGTTGGCATAATTTTTAAAACTCTTTTATTAACGTTTCTTAATACCTCTACTTTCCTTCTCCACCCAAACCTCTTCCAACACCCCAATACTGGGTAGGAGAGAAAGGAGGTTAGTGGGGATTGGGGGGAGTTCTCTTTAGCTACTTCATGCTGGTTAGGGTCCTCAGGTTCCTTAAGGCAAGTCCAATCTTGTTTCAGGATATCTCTAGCTTCTTCTCATTCAACTGTATCAACAGCAATTAGGAGCAGCAAGGAGGAGCACCAGCACCTTCTTCTTTCTCAGAGCTTTCTTCTCTCTCTGGGCCCTGGCATCTATGATCTCTTCAGAGCCCTCAGATTTAAACTTTCTGCAGATGGCAAAGAGCCCCTCTTTGAGCCTCTACCACATAAATAGTTTGCTGGTGTGGACAATTTGAATCAGTCCCATATCCCATACCTGGGATCAAAACAAAAAGCATGTTTAATGTATCATAAACCAAACTTCCACAATGTTATTATTCTTCCTACACTATTATTATTCTATTATCTAATATTTTTCTATTCCCTCAAATCTAACAATATCTAACATTTTCTTGGCATTTACCATATATGCCATGGCAATCCTTCCACTTAACTCTTTAGCAGTTCTCAACGGTGCCTGCGAGCTGGCAGTGTAGCTCAGTACCATCCACGTGCAAGATCCTAGGCCAGAGCCATACCCACTTTATAAACTCTCCAAGAGGTTGGATGACTGTCTAGGATGTCAGAGTTATAAAATACCTAGAACAGAATTCAAACTCAGGAAGGAGGAGGTGTTTTGTTAATATTTTTCCACCCAGATATCACCCTCATGATACACCTATGAAAGGATTCCTTCTAAGCCCTGCTTGAAAAAAACAACAATGAATGTGTTTGGTTTTCCCACAGGAGCATATATATGAATTGATATTTACAAGAGTATGAGTGACTCAAGAAAAATGGTATCACTAAGAAAAAAAAAACAAAAACAAAAACAACCTACCTCATCATGGGTAATAACGTCAGGGAACTTGCACCACAAAGTCCTGTCCCCAGTCAGTCTTCCCGTCTCATGTATACTCTAACGTCCTCCAACTCCTGTGCCCCCTCCCTTTTCATCACCATAGACCTAAGTATCACTGAATTGTGCTGCTTATTTCAGTGCTAAGACTACAGCAGTCATTTCTATTTCATGGTGGCTAAAGGGCATGTCTGGCTATGTTGGGCCAGGAGGACAAGACTGTACTCCAGTGGAGTAGCTCCCGCGTATTTTCTTTTAAAAAATATTCATAATCTCGTGCCTGTATGTAGCAAATTTTGGTCACTTTTATTCCATTATCCTGTCTCATCCCTGCCCCTTCTTTCACTGAAATCCTTCTTTGTCCCCGAGGAGACTTCTTCCTACTTTCATGTCTTCTTTGTGTGATTCACTGAGTTTGATTGGGTTTATCTGCATAAGCAGAGATGGGAATGGTGGGAACTTATTTACTGACACATGGGTCACTTATAGTTGTTATACTACTAAGGAAAATGATGTCCTTCTCCCAGCAACTATTAACCCACTGCCACATTCCTCAGTGAGGGCCTTAAGAGTCCACTACATCCTCAGTGAAATGTTGATGACCCAACAGTTTTTTGAATTGTTTGAGTTTGATATAAAATAAGACATAAATACTCTGTTTTCTAAAAATGCAACCAATTGGTCAGCTGCAAGTTAAATGTTTGTTTAAAATAATTTAGAAACAGAAATAAGCATGTGCAAGATTTGTTGAGCAGAAACGAAGGAATGTAGCACAGCTAAGCGAAATATCCAAGGCACATCCATAACCATGACACCATGTTAATGCTTGTACCCATTATGTTTCCCACATGGGAACAGAACCCAAGGACATCTCCTCTCTTACCTGAAATGGGAAATGCTTAGCCACATTGCTTAGATGAGTCTAAACATCATTCCACATCATCTAGAAAATGTGGCTAATAGTAATCTTTGTCTCCTATGGTGGCTGACAGACTTAAATAAAACAGCCTCCAACCAGGATAATGCTTCAGTGAGCGTGAGCACACACACACACACACACACACACACACACACACACACACTGTATTTTATAAATATATTACAGGAGGTAATAATTGCCTGGCAGAATTATAAGAATTTATTTTTGCATTTAAATGTTCAAATTAATTTTTTGCAAATTGTTCAATTTATTTTTGTTGTTTACTTTTCATGGGCAGAGGGGATAGTAAATTTTTCAAAAGTCTGAGTCCTAACTCTTCCATTAATGTCAACACCAGGAATAAGCAGCTTGCACATTGCTTCAGGGGCTTGTAGAGCCCTTTTCTCTTCTCCCATGGAAAGCCAGCTCCTCATTTCCACTGGATGGTAATCCAGGGAACAGCAAAGTAAGAATTCAGTATCTAAATCTTTAAATAACAAATTAGAAATATTTGCTCTTATAAAGTAAGAAGTAATAAATGTAAATACCTTCCAGGTAAATTATCCCACCGAGTCCCTGTGGTGCTGTGAAAACTCGGGATATGTTAGGTTGCATTATAATTTCTAATTGGATTTTGAAGTCTGTTCAGTAATAGGCTGAGGATCAGGGCTAGAAATTAATCCTCGGCTCACACCTCCGTACATTGCTGGGAATGTTGCCAAATGGAGTCTTCATGGCACAGACTTTCATGTGTATAAATTAGAGGGCCAGCCAGAAACCTGAGACCCAGGTACTTCCTAATACATGAGGAAATGTCGAGTTAGGAAGCTTATTATTCAAAATGATGCATTTCTCTTGCTGAACTTCCCGAGGCTCCAATCAAATTAATGATGCAGGATTTATCTGTATTTCTTCAGAGATAATGGATGGAAACTCCAGCTTCAGGTAACTAGGAGAGGAACTAGGAGAAATGCTTGCTATGTTTGCTATAGGCAAGAGTCTGCCATAGCCCTGTAATTGCTAGTGTTTAGAAATGCAACACAGAGAAGGAAAGACGAGGGCAGGAGTTCTAAGGACCTGTTATTCATTTTTAAAATGGTGTGTGAGAAGGCAGAGATTGAGGGACCAAAACCAAAACAGGTCCTTCCCTGAGACTTTCCACAGTCCCAGTCTAGTCCAGGAACTGTCCCCAATAACACTGAAAACAGGGACTTCAAAGGATAAACCATGAGCTGTTTCCAGGCTGCCCAGAAGTTTCCAGTTAGCTTTAGTCTGAGGAGCAACAGTAGCAATCGCAAGGTTAGCACAGCCAATCAAATTTAACTATGACCTTGTACCTGAGAACTGTGCCCAGGATACTCAGCCCCAGCTCAGAGTCAACCACTGAGCAGTCAGAACTGGCCTGTTGCTTGATGGGAACCAAAACAATAAGAATGTAGAATCCAAACAAAAGCCACGGCAGTCTACCCACCATCTCAGGACGGGAAGCTCTGCTACTGCCCTAAGGAGGCTTCCTTGCAGCACCTCAGATGTGCTCTCATCTGCCCTGGGTGAATTCCTCACTGCCCTGGCTTGAAGCTACCATATTTGGTGACCCTTATAAGAAGCAGGGAGCTTCAACATTCCTGTTTCAGTTCTCCAAACTCAGGGCCTTCAGTGAGTCGTAGAGACTCAGAGTCAATGGTACCTGGTTAGCATGACAGCTTGTTCTCTGTCCTCTGGTGCATGTCATATAATCATCCTCACATTTAAAGCTGAGAGGCTTGGCACCTTACAGCAACTTTTTCTCTGTACCTAGGGATCCTCAGGGACCTGCTTGGAGAATCAGATAGATTTGATAGTTTTCAGGAATGGCTATTCTTTGGTGGAACCTGAATGCTTTCCTAGGCTCTTAAGGATAGAGGACCTGGCCTTTGTGCAAATCTTTCAGAAGAAGGACCAGCCTCCCCTGGAGCTTGACTACCACTGGCCCCACCACTGGCCCCCATCGCACACCACTCAGCAAATACCTATAAAAAACAAATACCTCCTGCTGCCTAAGGGAGTCTATATTCCCCCTGGGAGGTGCCCAGTGGAGAACTGGACCTTCTCAATGTGCAAGTTCCCTCCTCCATCTCTGACTGTACCTACACAGAAGCCAAACAGCTCTTTTAGCCAAAACCATTCACCTTCATAAAGCACTTCAAGTCCTCACCATCACCTTTGACCCAATGGTAGGATATCCACAATATTTTAATTTACTTGCTGAACTCATAAGAAAAAACCGTGGTTGCCCACTTGTTGAATGATGGCTCTCTTGGGTAATATGCTGCTCCCACAACATAATAAAATAGACAGTTGTGTAGGGGTACCATAATTACATACTCAAATGTTTAATGAACAGTAAAAAAAAGAAAGCAATATAACCTGTGATGCCAAAATAATAATAAATAAATGATACCAAACTGAAAGAGCGAACCCTGAGCCCCACTGAATATCCTGCCCTCTTTTAATTCAGTTTGGCCAAAGACATGTATAAGTACATATAGTAACTGGACTTCGAGAATTCAGGAGGCTTTCAATATCATGGAGGCTCATTTTTAGGTAGGCCTCCTCGGACAAAGACTTCAAAGTTAGACAAAGAACCCTTCTGTGAAAGAAAGTTAATTTAGTAAAGTGGATTAAAAATATATTGTAGCCCTTCCCCATTTACACAAGCTATGGGAGAAGAGACCTCCAACCAACTTCATCAGATTGAGTTTGGTGCTCTGTCAAAGTGGATTTGAAGAGAAGGCCATGATCCAGAGACTCAAAGAAAAATAGGTTTCTATCAAGGACCTTCCATAGTAAAAGACAGTCCAAGAATGTCTTTAACAATAACATAAAAAAGTAGACTTCCATTTGGAAAATGTAGACTTCCATTTAGAATCATCCAACTATTGGGGTTTCATGTCTACCTGAACTATGAGGGGCACTTTAGCAGCACTTATGACTGAGCTCAACCAATCAAAATTAACCACAACCTCCTACCACAAGGCTGATGCCTTGCACACCAGCTCCAGCCAAGTGTCTGACCAATCATAGCTGTCCTCATTTGCATTTGCATGGCAGGAATTGACCCTGAAGGAAGAGGATAGCTCCTGAAACTATCCTGAAACTACCTGAAACTCCTGAAACTACCATAGTCTACTATCTTGGGGCAATTTATTCTTCTGTTAGCACCCTTGCTTATATTCCTTTGCAATATAGTCAATCAATCAACTAGCCTTTCTCTACTTGGGGGCAGTTCTTTCTTTTCTTTTCTTTTTTTCTTTTCTTTCTTCCTTTCTTTTTTTCTTTCTTTCTTTCTTTTTAATTTTCAAGACAGGGTTTCTCTGTATAACCTTGGCTGTCCTGGACTCACTTTGTAGACCAGGCTGGCCTCAAACTCACAGTGATCTGCCTGCCTCTGCCTCCCTGAGTGCTGGGATTACAGGTGTGCACCACCATGCCTGTCTTGGGCAACTCTTTCATTGTCCACAATTCTGACTGATCACAATGAAAAACAATAACAAAAACAAAAACAAATAAACAAAAAAACAGGCACTTGCATCCTGCTATGGAGACAGAAGGCTGAGGAAGATAAAATAGTAGTTACATGACTTGAGTCAGTTTCTTGACATATTGGAACTACCCAGGGGTGTCCTTCACAGCTTTTCTGTGAGAACTCAAGAAGTAGGCATTTATGAGGTAAACAGTTGCTCTTAGCATTTTTAATGGGGCACTGAATTTAGACACATCATTAAAATTTGGACACAGACTAACATGCTATCTGACTCCCTTTAATTGAAGAGTATATTTCCATTTGGCTATTGAAGTTAAGGCTTAGTAATGAACATGTCCACAAGCCTGTAAAGTGTCCAGGTCACAACAGGTTCTAAAGGACTAGACAGCCTGTTCCCCTCAGCAGGCTTGCTGTACTTCCCCAGTGTGGAACAGAGACCAGCCTACCTGTGAGCTGACTGACCACATAACCTTCAGGGACCAAATGCCTAAGGAACTGACATTTGTTTGTTTCCATTAAGCACTGTGTGTATATAAACCCAAATTTTATTCCCACCAGGCTGGAAGGCTTGACCACCATTGTGCTCCTACCTTCGAGTCACTCTACAATCCAGGAGACAGAAAATAATCTCCTGATGCCCTCCCCAGGGCAATGGCCCCATAGCTGGCAATACTATCTGGTCACTCTGAGGCACTCTGTGCTCAGAGGAGGGGCAGAGAGGCAGTGTCCTGAGTCCACTCAGGATTTTGCTGCTGTATGCCATGGTCCTGCCAACTCTCATCCTCCAAGTCCACATGTGGACTCATCCTCTGAGTCCACATGTAGGAGAAGCAGCCACAGACAATGCACAAAATGAGTGTGGCCTTGTTCCAATAGCACTATATTTACTGGCTCTAAAAATCAACTTTTATAGAAATGTTCACATTTCACTGAACATTCTTTAACTTTTTAACAAACACCCTACTACACAGGCCATACATAGAGGTCCCAACTTGGCATACATACAGGATCAGGACAAGTTGTGCTCTGTCCTTGCCCTCAGAGAGACCTCATGTGAAGGAGAAAAGCCTTCCATTCATTCATTACTTTAACAACTCCTAAGAGCATGACCACTTTCCATAGGAGTTTCCCAAGGTGTGGGACTTTAGAGCTAAGGCCAAAAAGTGATAACTAAAGTAGGGCCATTGGATGCCCTGTGATGAAGGTCTGAGAATAAAAACAAACACCAAAGGCTTTGCTTTTATGACACTGGTATCCTCTTCAGAGACTTGAATACCCTCCCCTATTCCTGAAGCACACCCCCTTCACCCCAACTCAAGGCAGGGAACAAGGGGAAAATAGTCATAGGAAAATGCTCAAATTACCATCCAACAGACTGCCCTACAATACAATGAAATGTGATATTGGCTCTAAAGTTTAAAGCAGAAAACATTAAGAGTTCCTGTAAGGAATCAGAACTAAACCACAGCTGACCACACTCACATCCCTCCCAGGACTGAAGCCAGGCAGGGACATCCAGGCCTTGGAGATTAAAAAAAAAAGGGACTTTCAGTATGGTCCACACCTTTCTGAACCAAGAGGTTCCTGTTCTAACAGAATGTGCAAATATTCTCCAAACTATGTTATAAAAACCATGGGCTATTTTACCTTTCTGGTGTTTTTGGTTTAATTGTATAATTATATTTATTAACTCACTTATGGACTTCATGGGGAAAAAAAGTACAAATTTAATTATTTTGGAAATATAAGGGTTAGGTAAAATTTTCTTCTGTCTCTCACATGGTGGCTGTTTCCTCCTCTAACCCCTGCCAGTATAATCTAGTCAAGACAACCCCAGGGCTCTGTAAGCCTTTTTAGGGAGTTTCATGCCATGCACAACCTTCATCCTTGCCATGGTTTGGATGTTATGTCTGCATACCACATCCCATGTGCTACTCTTCAAGCTGGGTCTATGTGGGGAAGCTGTGGCTCTGTAGGGCATGGGACCGTAGGTCTTAGGTCACGGGCATGTGTCATTGAAGGGATTGTGACAGACCCACCCCCAAGCAGTTTTCCTTAGCTACATGTGCCCTCCACGATGAGCCACCTTGCCACAGGAGAGAACAAAATAGGTCATTCATTGATGGTGGTCTCTGAACTGTGAGGGGGGAAAAATACTTTTTTCTCTGTTGTCTCTATTATTTCAGATTGTTTGTTACAGCAACCACTGTATCATCATCCTGAATGGTACCTGATCTTAGTCAAAATGCCAAAATAGGAAGAGAAGGAAAAGAAAAAAAATCCATCTCTTGTGACAACTGTGTGCCCAGACTGTCAGCAAAGAAATCAGACCCTCTTATTAAAGTTGCAGAAATAAAAGGAGAAGAGTAAACCCTTGCTGCAGAGAGACAAGCCCCTCTGTGCCCTGGGTGTGTCACAAATTACGCCCCGGAGACTTCTCTCTGACCCAGGGCAGTGAGTCATCCCCTAAGAAGTGACCGGTCTCCCATCACAGTGGGTCTGCCGGCTGCTGCTCTCCTGCTGCATAGTGTCCTTGGGAAGCTTTTGAAGGTCAGTCAGGTGGAAACCTGAAGGCGAACTGTCTTCAAGCAGATGCCACTCACCACCTTGAGAAAAGCAGCTGGCAGCGCAGCTCTAAGCGAACTCTAAGCCCATCTTCAAAGAGCAGCTTGCCTAGATGTGGGCGGTGGGGCATGCTGAGGAAGCCCTCAGAATCCAGCCCTTTTATCCACTCATGCCTGTCTCCCTCCCAGCTCAGCTGAGAATCGTTAATCAGGCACAGGTGGTAAAAGTCTCCAGACGTGCAGCCTGAGAGACCTGTGGCAGCTGGTGGTCGGGTTGCCATGTCAACAAGAGCAGGCTATTGAGGTTTGGTTTACTCACTGCCTGGTTCTGTCTGAGTAGCTCTTAGCTGTAGAAACAGCTGCAAAACTTGAGCTTCGATTCCCAGACAGCCGCCCTGGGCATAGGAATTCTTTTGACCTCAGCAAGAAAGCCTGGGAACCTGAAAACCCCCAGAGACAAGCGGGAGTGGGGAGGGGAGGGACGGAGAACCTTTAGATAGAGTGTCCTAACTGATGGACCGCAGTGTTGGGTTTGCACGCTTCTACCCTCTGCCTAGAATCCCGTGAGAATATAAATGATGTTTTTATTTTATTCTTAAAATCATTTGTAGACTGGTACTAGTGCATTCATTTTATAGGTAAGCAAAGAGGCTGGAGTGCTGAACATCAGGCAATGGCTAATTAAGTGATGGTGTGTCTGTAAGACAGCGTTAGGCGGCCATGCGGATGGTACTTCCTGACATGGTTGCCTTAGTGTATTGCTAGGGGAAGGAGAATGGAAGGTAAAACTACAGACTGCAGATTATCCAAAAGATAAAATGTATGAAATGAATCGAGCTACAGGAAGAGAGGCACGGAGAACAGTATGAGGGAGTAAATGAAGACCACCCTGATGTGAGCACACAAAGGCCACTGGGAGTGTGCTGAACCAGTCAGGGACCGTGTCTCGCTTTGACAGGCTGAACAGTGGGAAGTCAGGACAGTGAAAACAGCGAAGGCTCAGGTGTGCTCTGACAGACTGCTAGCAGCAATTCCATTGGTAACTGACTAGAAGAGGGACAGCTGTGTGATTGCTGAGGAGCGCATATTTGGCTTTCTCTGATGGTACGAACTTGGAAATGAGGCAAAACCTGAGCCGTTGGCAGTGCCTGTCCAACTCCCAACCAAGTTGGGCCAAGCGCTACAAAGGCAAGCATATATAATATATGTATCTGACTCAATGCCAGTAACAACAGGCATTAAAACATAGCCCCACTGTGTTTTAGCTATGTGGTTAGTGCTCCCAAAACATAAGACAATAACTATAATTATCACTAGGGTTAGAACTATAATTGAATTTATGTTTATTTTCTATATGTTTTACAATAAAGATATTATCTATACAAAATAATTATGGGAAAAGTTGAGTTCTGAAAGACTAGGTAATTTTCTTGAAGCAGCAGAGCTAATAACCAGCATGAACTTGAGCATAGATCTTTTAGATACTAATAACTGATGTTTCATCCTGTATCTTCTAAACCTTTTTCAAAACTTAGTTACTGAGAAAATTGAGTAAAAAGATTTTTATTGAGAACCTTGTACAAATTATCTTTTTCTAAGGCCTCAGTTTAAAACTATATCATATAAAACTAAGTCTTAATACTGAGAATAGACAGCAAGGTTTTTAACATTTGGCCACTTTTCTGTGAAATTGGGAGGTAAACTAAAGTTAATGACATACCCTAATTTGTTGGGTCTGGAAAGCATTCCCAGATATGTGAACCGATTAAGCACTTTGGACTACTTTCCCAGAAACCAACGAGCAAACAAACAAGCTCTTGTCACAGAGGTCAAGAGGAGCAATCACTCTTGCAGAGGTCAGAGGCCAAGGGGAGTGATCACTCTTGCAGAGGTCAGAGGCCAAGGGGAGCGATCACTCCTGCAGAGGTATGTGCATGACATATAAAGACAGGGTGATGTCTGAGATAACCAAAGACTTTGTGTGTGAATGGTTGCACACAATGAGGTGTGACTTCAGTCAATGTGACAACTGACTTAGCTATAGTTAACAGAACATACTGCTTCTACAAATCTATAGGCACCAGCGTGCCTGACAGAATTCAAATCCGTGTGAAAGTCTCTTAGTACTAGCAAAACTGGCCAACCTGCACACGAAAAGTAAAATTATTTGAATGAAAATTTAAAAAACAGCATATTGCATACAAAGAACTGAACTGCAAAACTACAAGAACTTCTAGCGCTGAACTGTGGGGACAGAAAGGAATGGAGTATTTTACAGGGTTAAAAGCAGACAGCTGAAGACCCAGCTTCTGCATGGAAAGGGTATCCCACTAGAATGAAGGGAAAAGTGATATCTTCAGATTAAAAAAAAAAATCTTTAATAAGATTCACTGCTAACGGAGACTAAGGAAGTGTTGGGGAAGAAAGAGAAAACTGTCACCAACAGAGGAAGCTTCAGAAAAAAAGGAAGATCATCAAGAAGAGCAAGTGAGAAACACCTCAGCATTGAGGACGCAGTAGCAGACGCATGCGAATTCCTGCAGCTCGTTGGCCAGACGATCTATGATCTACCTCTAACCAGTTTATAGCCAATATGATTATAAACGCAGGAAATTCAAATCAGGAACAAGACAAGGGTGTCTATTTTCCATTCCTATCTAGCATGGTGATTACGAGTTAGCTATAACAATAAGGGAAGAGAATAGGATAAAGAGGCTGAGCCAAAAAAGAGTTAAAGCATGCCCATTTGCAGATGATATGGTTGTAAACATAAGAGGAAAGCCCTAAAGACATCACAGATACCTCATACAGCTGATAAACACCTTCCAGCACAGTAGCAGAATACAAAATTAACACACAAAATCAGTTGCTTTTTACATACCAACAACAAACTCACCAAATGCCTATTCTAACTATATATAACTTCATTGAGTTGTATATACTTTGGGTCTGGTTAATTTGGGGGTATGATGTTTTCATTTATGTGCAAGTTTTTATAATAAAAATTTTAAAAAGTAATGAAATTACTGAAACAACGTTACCCACAACAACCTTAAGAAATATCTTGGACTAAATTTAACCAAGGCAACAAAAAGTTTAGACAATGAAAACTTTTTGACTCTGAAGAAAGAAACTGAAGAAGATAGGAGAAGTAAAGACCTCTCATACTCACAGACAGATATAATTAAGGTTGTGAAAATGTCTATCCTACCAAAAGACAACCTACAGATTCAAAGCAATTCCCATCATAATTCCAATACAGTTATGTATGGAAATAGAAAACAAAGATCTACAAATGTGTATGGAACACAAAAGGCCCAGAATATCCCAAATAATCCTGAACAATAAGAATGCTTCTGGAAGCATAACCATGCCTGATTGCAAGTTAGGCCACAGGCTTTCATGGCTGTCAAGTGATCCTGTTATTCTCATGGATCTGCTTGACAAGCTGGGAGGCGTGGGACTGTAACGGCACCTGTGAATAACTCAAAGTTCAACCTGGTCCTCCCACTGAATCCACCCCTTTCCTGAAGTGGCTAAAACATGTGGAACTCTCCAAGCACCAATAGGTAGGACTGGCCTGTCCCTTTTTCATCACATTGCTTATCTGTTTAAATTTTTACTTCTTTTTGGTTAAACTTTGATAAGTTGTACGAATTATGAAATTCCTCCATTTCTTTTATATTTTCCTGTTTAGCGGAATAAGCTTCCCATTATATCCAGGTTTCCCTGAGGGGGGTTGACCGAAGTAGAATATACATCACCACCACTGCCCAAAAAATTAATACCTAACAGCAGCTCTGGCATAATATCACTTTCCTCCAAGACTCACTTTCCGTGCCTGGAGTATGAGATGGTACCTGTAGGCTTCTCCCTCTTTGTGGATGTGAATTTCCCGAGCCCCTAATTTGTGCAACACTACGTGACAGAGGCTAAGAAGAGAAAGAGAAATGAGATGAGGTCTTGGCTCGAGAGGACCTTACTGCCTAATGGAACACAAATAACAAAGCAGCAACAAACCAGAGAACGCAATGGTAAGGTCAATCATGTAAGGCTGACAGAAGTGGAATGGACTAGAAGCTGAGAAAAGGCAAACCCAGTCTCTGTGAGAGCTCAAGCCTGAAGATGACATCTCGGTGTCATTAGTGTACAAGGAGGAATCTGAGCCGTGAGGTCCTAATAGGTGAGCACGCTTAAGAAAGAGAGGCTTGGAGGCTAGTGTGCGTGCTTAGTATTTTTTAAGATTTATTCATTTATATATTTTATGTATGTGAGTACTCTATTTGCATGTATGCCTGCATTACAGAAGAGGGCATCAGATTCTGTTATAGATGGTTGTGAGCCACCATGTGGTGGCTGAGCGTTGAACTCAGGACCTCTGGAAGAACATCCAGTGCTTTTAACCTCTGAGCCATCTCTTCATCCTATGTATGCTTCCTGTAAAAAGTTACCACAGTGTTGGTGGCTGGACAGTCATATTTGTTATTTCAATCCAGAGTTCTTGGAACTCAGAAGTCGGAACAGTCCTCACAGTTAAAGTCGGTCTGTCAGCACAGCTACCTAACTTCTGGGGACTTTAAGGAGGAATCTCTCTCTTTTCCTAGCTTTTAGGGATTGGATAGCTCAGTTCGTGGCCTACTTCTTGCAAAGGCCTCCTTCCAGACAATTTTCTTTTATTGTTCTTAAAGTCTGGATGTGAGGCATTAATACCGCCCCCTAAACACACATACCTCACGGCTCAATCCTGAACTACCATCTATTGATGGGTGTGAAAGATGAACGGGCTGTTGGAAGGGGACTCCTTCAGAAGATGCAGTTCACTGAGGATACAGCTTGTGTCTTTCTCCCATCTGTCTTAGCACACCATACATCAATGGACCCTAAAAAAACACATACTGAACTCTCTGTAACCATGAGCCAAAAGAAATGTCTGATTTTTAGGTTGTTTTCTCAAATAGATAATTACAGAGACGAAATAAGAATGAGTAGCACCGTCATATATCTATCTCCAGGGGACTGGCCCTCCTCTCTTACTTTCACACTACTTAAGCACTGTTGTAATCATACCTGGCCCGTTAAGACAGTCAAAAAGGACCTCTGCTCCTCAAGACCCTTAACTTAATCATGTCTGCATACTTTTACCAGGTGAGAGTGCATTCGCATACTGCAGGAATAAGGGCTTGGATAACCCTGCATGACCATCATTCACATAGCCAGGATCTGAGCTCTGAAGAACATGCCCATTATTTATGATCAGCCAGCCTTCGGATGCGATAAAGAAGTGGCAATAAGAGTGCCTTCCAAAACATCAGTTATCATTGACATTTCCAGTGTCAAGGCTATCAGCTCTGATGAGAGCTGCGATGTTAAGGTGGGGTTTGGCTTTTTTCCCCACCTTGCCCGTTTCAATCTTCTTCACCAACTCGAGAGTGAGAAGCTGTTTGAGATGGGATCCCTTGAGGTAGGCATAGGGACACTGCAAACCCCAAAATAATAATGCATCTCCTTTTTTGATTCATCCCTCCTCAGAACAGAAAAAAAAGCGTTGTTTTGAAGGTCTGTCTGCCTCACTGAACGGGCTGCAGCCCTTTGAGGCTTTCTGTGTGAGTGCCTCCAATCCTGCTTCTGAGAGCCACCACTTTATTTCTTTTTTTTAATTTTTTATTTTTTATATTAATCACAGGTTATTTACTTTGTATCCCAGCCGTAGCCCCCTCCCTCATTCCCTCCCAATCCCACCCACCCTCCCTCATCTTCTCCCTGCCTCTTTCCAAGTCCACTAACAGGGGAGGACCTCCTCCCCCTCCATCTGACCCTAGCTTATTAAGTCTCCTCAGGACTGGCTACAATGTTCTCTTCTGTGGCCTAGCCAGGCTGCTCTTCCCTCATGGGAGGGGAGTGGAAGAGCTCGCTATTGAGTTCATGTCAGAAGAAAGAGGAGTCGGGGTAAGATGACCAATCCTCACTTAGAAAGACAAATGGGATGGACATTGAATGTAGGAGAAAACAAGAAAAAGGACAGAAGCCTACTGCAGAGGGCCTCTGAAAGACTCTACCTAGCAGTGTATCAAAGCAGATACTAAGACTCATAACCAAACCATCAGCAGAGTGCAAGGAATCATATGAAAGAAGGGGGTGTTAGTAAGACCTGGAGAAAACAGGAGCACCACAAGGACCAAATATACCAGGGCACAGGGGTCTTTCACGAGACTGTTCCTCCAACCAAGGACCATGTATGGATATAACCTAGAACCCCTGCTCGGATATAGCCCATGGTAGCTCAGTGTCCAAATGAGTTCTCTAATAAGGGGAACAGGGACTATTTCTGACCACTTTTTTTTTAATAGATGATATAACTGGTGTTTGGAATGGTTTATCCCACAGATTCAGAGGTTCCTGCCCATAGTCAGCTGTCTGTTGTTTCTGGGCCTATGGTGGAAGGAAATGGTAGGGCAGAGCTGTGTGTCCTGTGGAAGCTGGGTATTTGATGAGGCCACAGCTGAGGTCCACCTGGGAAAACTAAGTACGAAGCTAATGGAGCTGATGGAGAAGCAGGCCCAGTTACCGGGCCTGTCTCATACTGCCCTTTACAGCCTGATAACTGCTGTTACTGCGATCCAGGAGGCCTTCACCTTCCAGTGCCCATCCTTGTTCAGGCTTCTTCTCTCTTCATGAAGAGCAAATGACACCAATTTTGCAATCACCATATCAGTGTCCCCCTGACTCACTGGGAACAGTCTTTGGCTTCTGCTGGTACTCTCAACTATTCCAAGTGTGACATGAGGACTTAACATGTCTCAGGCAGAAATGAAGTACAAGGGAGCCATCCACAACAGACAGGAGTTTAGGAGTTTTGTCAATGATCACCAGCCATTCCAGGACTGAACCATGCAATGATCACAACCCCTTTACTTTATCAGTGGGCCCTCATGTGACCTATGCACTTTGTTTCTCGGCTCATTTTGCCTCAGCCTATACAGTGAAAAGGAACACTCAAGGGGATTTTAAGTGTTCCAAGCGAGCTTGGTTTATTTGCTACCTGTCCATCTCTTGAAACCCAAAACACTTTTAGTACCTATTTCACAGAGGTTAGAATATATCGTTAAGCAATAACTAATAATAATTTTTTAAAAAGGCAAGAGGAGTGATAGCCAGAGATTGAGGGTCCAGAAAAACAAGCAGGCAAAGATGAGTAACCAGTTTATAATGTATATTGTAATGTACTTGTAATGCATGCAGGGTAATCTATACAACAATGTATAGATTTGTGACCTATACAACCAGGAATGTCAAAGATCCATTAGTTTATAACAGTCATAAATTTTAGAATATTGAAAGAAAGCAGGAAATATAAATAAATATTTACAGTGTTCTTTGCAGGACTAGAATTGTTACAATGGCGGCTTGACCTTAACCAGGACAGTTTACTGTCAGATTCTGTATACCTCTGCATTCTTTTAAAACTCAAAGCTATGTCCATATCACAAAGATGAGTTTCAGGATCAGAATACACCCTTATCTGTTTCCAACGTGGTCACACTGAATAAACATTTCCATTATCCGTCACTTTGATTGGCATATTGAGGGGGCAGTTAAGCCTCAAGCTTTGGAACTGCCAGAGCTTGGACTTTTGCCCTAAAATCTCCGGTTTCATGATTGTAGTGACTTTCTTTTTATAATTTTTGCAGCATTGCTAAATATGATCAATAAATAAATAAGTAAAGAACCCGATATAGTATCTAGCCTGCATGGGCCCACCTGAAATGGCTGGAACCCTTTCTCCAAATGCCGCTGTGGACATGTGCATTGCATGTGGACCCAAGATAATATTTACTTTTGCTGAAGCACTGAAAGCAGGTGCCAGCACTAATCACCAGTATTCTTCCCGCCATTCCTCCACAGCCAAACACAGGTCCAACAACAAAGGGAAAGGGCATACACTGGGCATCTTAACATGGGCTTGCCTGAAAATGAAGAAGGGGAGGGGATTTAAAGACTCTGAAAGGAGCCATGGACTGTAAATAGTCAGGCCTGAAAACAGACAAGCCTCAGTGTAAGATGCTGAGCCTCGCGTTCAGCTTCACATGGCTTCCCTCATGTGTAAAATGGGGCAGAAATAGTGAACATCCAGGATTGTTCTGAGAAGTGAAGGAGTTAGTAAGTGCTATTTTGTCTCATAAAAAAATACTGGCTTGTTATTCTTGCCTGATTTTTGTGCCTTTGAGTCTTGATCATTCCTGTACTCACTTGTTATGTCCAGGGTATGGTACCAGGGTATTCAAAACGTATCATAGACAGTCAGAAAAATAGCCTTCGATAGTTAAGGTGGATGACAGTGAAAGCATGCAGTGAGCACTTACTGTCGACAAGATCCCCTCCAAATGTTTTACATGCATTTAATGTTTTCACAGTACCATGGTTCTGACAGTAAAGAAGATAATGGAAAGAGACACTTGGACCCTGTGGCTATCAAAGTATATTTTTAAAAAATGACACCAAAGGATAAAATTTTCTCCCATGCTGGGATAGGGAAAAGATCAAAGCCTCATGCCAGCCAGAGGAGAAGAGTTCACACATATTTGACAATTTTCAAACCACTTTGCAGAAGAGAGTGGAGACCAGACCATGCCTGGGACACAATGTTACCAGGCTCCTCTATTGTTCTCTACTGATGACCTCTCAGGTCAGAATCTGAAGATGGACTTGCTTGGAAAGCTAGGATGAGGGAGGTTGAATTACAGAGCCCTAGGGCACAATACCTGGTGTCAGCTCCAGAGAGGAACCTGGGCACTCTGTGTGTAGAGGGCCTCTGATTGATCACAAAGAGCGAGAATGGCTCTTGTCCTTCCCGGGGCTCTCCTGGGGTGTCAGGCTGTGCTCCACTTAGAAATGATGCTGTCAACCAGTCTCCCAGCCTGAGATTCAAGAATGATATTCAGAACTGAAAAAGTCGGGGAAATAACAAATTCCTTCGCTGAATCAAAGTGGTGGCAGATCTAATTGAATGCTGGAAGTGGCATGATTGCTTTTGAGTCACTCAGGATGAATGGCTCCACTCGTCTTCATTTCAAAAGCAAGCCTTCCTACCTGCAACACAGCCCTAGAGACTAGCCACCCTCTCCCCAGAAAATTAGCCAAAAATAATTTCCAAAGTATTTCCCGCCATCCTCCAACAAATCATCCAAGCAAATGAAATTAAATTCCACCTTTCTTGAAGGTGAGTCCTTTTTTATGTGTGAACTATAGAGTGATATTTAATTTCAAATTCCTAAATGTTGAGTCTATTGATCTTGGTAAGTGTAAAGATGGATATTTCTGGAGAGACTAGACAGAGTGAAATATCCATGCAATCACAGGTAATATCACTAAAGAAGCACGATAAATATTTAATGATTTGAAGACAGCAGTAATACAGAAGCTAAGAAGCATTTGAAAGCTTGGGGGGTGTATATGTGTATCAGTACAAACATGGAAGAAGGGAAAGGGGGAAAAGAGGCAGAGACACTTTTTACTTTTCTTCCCAGCCTCTTCTGGGAAGAGAAAATTAGAAATTCTTAGAATTTGTGGCATGTAATGAGAAGTAAAGTACCAAAATACATGCCGCTTTAGTAAGAAATGTGGTGTTCGGAGCTCTGAAGAAGTCATCTTGAGATATCCAGGGCATAAAACAACTCAGACAAAATAGGCTAGACCTGATGTTTGTGCTTTCTAAAAGGCAAAGCTTAACTAGATGTAAGCTTTCAAGTGACGTTTCTGTTTTGTTTTGTTTTCTTTGAAGAGGAAAAGATCTTCTGCCACAATATCTGCCCAGAATCTGGTATAAACTAATCCCATGTAAAATAAATAATATACAATTAATTTACAAAAACAATATAAGTAAGATCCATAAAGGAGTACCTGGCTCACACTAAACGCTCTCCGATACTCGGAGCTTATTTGAGGACTGTAAGTAAAAGTGAACATGACTTGCGGCCTAGCAAGATTGCTCCAGCATGAAGGCAGGGAGGGAGACTTGGAGGAATGGGACTGAAGATGGGAGAATCTACTGGAAAGTTGTTCATAAGAACAACGGTAGCGGTGTGGTTGCCTTAGGTAAACGAAGAAAGAAATTCTGTTGACTTTGAGCGGCATAATCTGTAAGACGTAAATGAAGAGGTGTGAGTGAAACCCAGTTGTTTGAGCAAATCAGAGCATTGCGGTGCCATTTACTGGGATGGAAAGAAGTAGGCTGTTAGAGAGGTTAGATCCCATGCTCTTCTCCTCCAACTACTTCTCCTGGGGCTTGAAAACATAGATTTTAAGAGAGATCTCTGAAATTTGAAAGCCTCATTTACAATAATGACCAGTTCCTTAAATCTGCTATTAAACATCTCAAGCCCTTATTTTTTTCCATTGTAAAGTAGGGTTTTAATGGCAACATAACTCAGAGTTATAGATAAATAATTAAGAACTTTATGCATGGTGTTTTAGGATGGAATCAGGCACACTGAAATGTCCTAAGCAAGGATATAGATTAGATATAAATATAGATACACACAAATACATCAGAATATCTGAGTAGTATCTTTGTTTCTTGTGTTCATTAAAACTTCATTCATGGTAGCCACGACATGGAAATAACCTGTCAACTGGTAAACAGATAAGGAACATTTTGTTTGTGTGTACGTGTATCTTTGTGTGCGTGCGTGTGTGTGTGTGTGTGTGTGTGTGTGTGTGCCTGCAGGCATGTGGACCCATGTATAATCGAATACTATCCAACATTCCAAAGTGGGAAATCAAGCCATTCGCAAACACCCTAGACTGGTCTGGCAGACATTATGCTAAGTGAAATGAGTTTGGTACAAGAACACAAATACCACATGCTCTCATTCAATTTGTAAAAACTGAACTCATTGTAGAGGTAGAAAAAATGGTGCATATAAGATAGGGGGCAGGGAAAATGGGAAATGGTGGTCTAAGATTAGAAACTTTTCAGTTATAATTTAAATAATTTATAAAGAACATTGCAAAGATAGAAATTATAGTTAATGATAGTATTCTATGAACGTGGAATTTGTCAGGAGAGTAGGTAAGTTTTTTCATTATGAAAAGCAAAGTAACTATAGGAAGCAGTAGTTAATAATCAGTCTCTGTATGGCTGTGATTGCGCAAGGTTTCTGCATATCAAAACATCACCCAGCATGCTTTGAACAAATAGAATTTGTACTTATCAATTATGCTTCAGTAAATCTGAACTACACTGAAATGTTTCACCCTCAGAAGAGCTGTGCTTTCTCATTCTGGCATTGTGTGCTCGGTGCCCTTACAGTGCTGGAATTCTTTTCCTCATATCGTCACTGTACACTCACCATCCATGTCCGAAACTAGATTTTAAGTCCATGCTATGTCCCAAACGAGATGCTAAGCCCAGCCCTAACCATTCTAGACCTTCGCACTTAAATTAGACTCAGTAAATAATTATACAGTAAAGGACAGTTTTTAAATTTGTATTTCCAAGCATTTTGAAGGTTTCCCTCCTTACAGAAACACATGAACTTCATGTCTATGTTAAAGTTTCCTGTTTTCTTTGCGGAGAAATGAAATATTGGTTCCTTGGAGCACAAAAAAATGTCTTATTTCTGGGCTCTCCAATTACCTGTACCACACAACCAAGCATTCAGGTCTCTGTTGTAACTTCTTCTCCCTAAGATTGAATGCTCTCACCTGGCAAACAGCCTTGCTGGCAGAGAGGTGAGGATTTGGTGACAGCACATGAGCACAGATCTTTGCCCCAGTCTTGAGAAAACTAAGAGCCCCCCATGTATGAGCTCCGGCTAACAGCATTGTAATTGCTTTTCTGTTCAATTCTTGCCTGTATTCGCTATGAGAACTCCTCTTCCACCTCCTCGCAGCAGAACAAGGCTGCTTACTGTCCTTATCAGTCTCTTTCAGCTCTGTTAAGTTTTTACTAGTAAATGAACTCTGTTAAAATAAAATTAAAAAAATCTTTGAGTCTCATAAGATCATTCTGGCCAAGGTCAAAGCCAGTGTGTGTGAGGAGGGTGGGGGAGTTAGTCCCATTAGAGAATTATGTGGTTATGTATGTATGTAGTGTTAGGAAACGTGCGAATGTGAAGGTTACACTCGGGTCCACAAATCACACCACGAGATCGGTTCCACGTGGGAGGTTTATTAAGGGAAGGGGGTGAGGGGAGCAGAGACAGAGAAAGGAAGAGAGAGAGGGAGAGAGAGGAGAAGAAGAGAGGAAGAGAGATAAAGAGAGAGAGAGAGACAGAGCCAGAGAGCAGAAGAGGAAGAAGAGAGAGGGGGGAGGGCTCCAGTTCTCTTATAGGGTGATCCAGGGCGAGCGCAGGTAGTTCTAGGTGGTCAGGGTGTCTTCACAAATTGCCTGATAACTGGTTAGGTCCCTTGGAGCTGGCCGTAGAAGTGCCTGCTTACTGGTCCCAACATGTATGTATTCATTTATTTATTTATTTATTCCATCAGGACACTAACCTGAGTCTAAAACATCCAGTAATGGTGACCTGTGACTTTTTCAAGGAAAATGTGAGCAGGCACCCTCTCATCCCAGACAGGGCACTGACAGACCAAAGAAAAGATTCCACCCAGGGCTAGCTTGATGAGACATATGTTTATTGGGGTTATTTACTGGAGCATGGGCGACTCAAAGGCAGCTACATCATCAAAGAGTCCTCGCCTCGTGGATGAAGACTCACAAAAGCTGGATACCCGGAACCCTGAACAACTAGCAGGCAGCTGGACCAGAGGGAGAGCTTTTCTTCTTAATCTTGGGGAGGAGGCTAGGGTTCTGTTTACTTCCTCAGACTCCCTCCAAATGGAAACATTACAAAACACAGAAAATAGCTCGAAAGGGGACCCCCATCAAGGGTGGGGCGGGAGTTGTTGTTTGGGTTTGGTTTACATCACCTGCTCAATATAAGTCACTAAATAAGAGCTGCCCAGAAATTCATGCCACAAAACTCCCACATCGCAGAAAAGAGAGGTGCAAAATAACCTATAAAAACAGCATGGTGTGTTTTGTGGAGAGTATTTTAAATGATATATATCATTATGAATAAACACCGAAAGGATTCTAAAGGCCACAGAAGTTTCTTTTTATAAAAACTGGGGGGAACATAGGGAAAGTTGGTTCAGGTGGAAGGACAGCTTCCTGCTGTAGACTGTTAAGCGTTGATACAGCTCTGTGGGGAAAGGCTTCCCTAGTGCTCTTCTTAGATCTCTGAGGGGGAAAGTAGCCTGGCAGCTGGAAGCCAAGGAATTCCAAAGTCACACAGCAAGCACAACCAACCTCACAGAAGAGGTTAATCAGGAAAGAC
This sequence comes from Meriones unguiculatus, assembly GCF_030254825.1. Taxonomy (NCBI): domain Eukaryota; kingdom Metazoa; phylum Chordata; class Mammalia; order Rodentia; family Muridae; genus Meriones; species Meriones unguiculatus. Next base: position 28,803,359 of record NC_083357.1, read on the forward strand.
AGAGAGGGTGCTTACTTCTTCTTGGGCAAGAACATTAGGGAACTTGAAAGGACAAAAGGCCGCAGGGAGCTTGAAAGGACCAAGACCAAGTTCTCGGCACATACAAGTGTTATTTACCCCGGAGGGGCAAAGGGCAGTGAATAAGGAACAGAGGCAGGAGGATGAGAGAGAAGGGGAAGGGGACAAGGGAGAAGAGAGAGTGGGTAATTGTCCCAGAGGGACAAAGGACAGGCTCTGGGTAGAGAGGAGAGAGATGGGATATATAGGAAAATGGCTATTTATAAAGGTAAAATGGGAAACCTTGTGTTAGGATGAGGTATTTAATTTTAATTGGGCATGCTAAATACAAAAGCCAAAGGAAGCTTTTGATTGCTCAACTTCAATACTTTGCTAGCTGGATCTTGGTAATCAACCTCAGGAGAAAGTGGCTGAATAAGGGAATGGACCTTAAGGGCTAGTTTTAGGAATGTGATCTAATGTTTTTATCAACGCAGAGGGAACGGGGAGAAGGGGAAGGTCTGCAAAATCCATGTTTGCTATGCTTGAACTGGCTAGCGGCCCTTCAGAACTGAGCAGGAGACAGGCTTATGCCTGTTAGTTTCTTAGGTGAGGAGTCTTTCAGGGGAGAGATTCCTGGGTGGGGATTGGTAGGGTTTCAAGCCAAGCCCGGGGGTTGGTAGGATTTAGAAGCCACCACCATGTCCTCTCTGTTTGTGCTTGTGTTCTTTATTTCTGCTCACAATCAGGTCAACTAAAGGAGGCACCTTACCCCAAGTCAGAACTCCTGAGGCAAATTTAAGTCCTTCACATCAAAAAGCTACTTCAGAAAATGGATGAGACGTGTATGCAAGCATGTGCACACACACACATGCACACATGCAGTTTGTATACTTCCTGCTCTGACTTCAGTAATTCTTTTCATTTTCTTTTCAATATGAAACTGAATGTCAGAAATTCCTGACCAAGAAAACTCAAATTGATTCAACAGAACCTTGGCTAGTTCCAAGTAAGAACGAAAACCCAATTCATCCCTACATGTAATGATCAGGAAATGCCTGACAGTTCTACCCACACAGTGAACATTCCGTGGGACCAGGCGGAGGGTGTACTGAGCAGTCCCATCACTCCAGGGATAATCTGTAATGCTTTTCCTCTCTCTCTCTTTCTCTCTCTCTCTCTCTTTCTCTCTCTCTCTCTCTGTGTGTGTGTGTCTGTCTGTCTGGTGTTTATACAGATATCTCAGAATCTGAGTGGCAGAAATGGGAGAATGCGGTTGTTTGCTTATTTGGCTTCTAATTTCCATGGATGGCCAAGACAGACAAATATATAGTCTTCAAAACTACAAGACAAAGCTCACTACAATTGTGTTGCAGAGACTCTTCTTTCAGTTCCTAAGAAACATGAAGATCAGTGGTGTGTGTGTGTGTGTGTGTGTGTGTGTCTGCACATGTGCCTGGGTGTGTGAATACACGTGTGTGCCTTTATTGTCATCAATAATCACAGACAACAAGCTTCTTTTTACAGAATTTCTTATAAACTCTTCAACTTTCCATTCTTTGTGTGGCAGAAAAAAAAAATCATAGTATGACTGAATGTTGACAAAAGTTTTTAGTAATTTGCTTCAATTCCTAGCATCCAAGATGCAGTCAGTCTCATCAATAACCAGACACTGTAGGTTTTTGCACATTCTGGGGTATTCTGCGTGTGGTCCAGGGGCTGGCCAGGATTGTACCTGGGATGGTGAGTCCATTAGCAAGCATCTGTGCTCTGGCAGCCCCATTAGTGCTGCCCGTGATGAGTTACGTGTGTGAACATGGGTGTATCATTTGCAACTTGAAAACACCAAAGGTCCGCACGACCAATTCTCTGGGAGGTTACAAAATGAGGACTGTTGTTAACACTCCTGGGCAGGAACGTTTAGCTTAATCATAGGATTAAAAAAGCAAGTGTTTGCCACTCTCTATTTTGCCCTCAATAGATCCCAAAATAGCCTCATACTTTGTCCTAGATTTTGGTCATGTTCATGGAGTCTTTCTCGTACAGCCTTCAGAGTGTTTTCGTTGATGAGATTAGACAGGGTGACAAATGAGGTGTCCTCAAAAACACCTGTCAGTCCTTGGGCAGCCTGGGCACATCACCGTCCTCTGCCTTGTCTGCTGGCTTTATGCACAACCTCCTGTCTCCCCAGGAGCCTCGGGCTTTCTTTGGATTTTTCTTTGGATTTTAGTATCATACCCTGTGTCATTTGTCATTTCTCTCTTTTGGTTCTGGAACAGGGTCTGTGGCTCTGCTCTGACATTGGCCAACATGTTAAAGTTGTTTTGTTTTGTTTTAACTTTCTTACTTTCCTCTGTCTCTTCAGATAGGTTTCTACTTTGAGCTTCCAAGGAACCCAAACATTCGCAGGATGTTTGGGTATTTTTTGTTTTAGTTTTCCAACTTTTATTGTTTCTTTGAGCACATCTTCATTTTGAGGTTGTGGCAGGCTCGCAGTCATGCTTCACATGAGTCTCATCTGCAGTGTGATAGGTTGCCAGCCTACAGTGTCAATTTACCTCCCAGGTTCTTCAGCATAGAAGAAAACTCAAAGAAGATGGGTAAAGAAAGCTATCTGACAAATGAGGGTGGGCACAGAGAAGGCTAACAGACTACAGGAAAATGTCATTGTCACGGTTTAAGCTAGAAATGTCTCATAGAAGTTCGTGTGTCTGAAAACGTGGCCCCTCGTTGATGGTAGTACAGTTGGGGAGGGTTAAGAGGTACAGGCTTGCTTGAGGAAGTATGCCCCTGAGAGGAGACTTTGAGGTACCCTACTTCCAGTTCACTGCACTGTGTTTGCAGTAAAAGGTGTGCCCTTTCAGCTTCCTGTTCTGCCATTGTGCTTCCCCACCATGGTGGACTCTTAGCCCTCTGGAACAGTAAGCCCAAATAATACTTCCTTCTCTAAGGTACCTTGGTCATGGAATTTCATTACAACAACAGAAAAATAAGTAATACAGAAGTTGATACCAAAGAATGACTGTTGCTGTGAAGACTGATCATGTTGGTTTTAAAGAAATGTGAAAGAAATTTAAAAGGCCATGGAGGGATTTGTTCAATGTACAATGTATGCTTGTATGAAAATGTCCTTCTGTGATATGTACAATAAATATACACCATCAAAATTTTGAAATAGTGTATATGAGTCTTCTATAACATGGGGCCATTAGGTAGGAGATGAACCTTCAAGAAGGAATGAAGATTTACACTTGAAACTGCATCACTTCATAAGTCACTTTATTTTCCTAATCCTGGCAAGTGCTCTGTTTGTTCTTGCAAATCTGTCTCTTGTTTCTCCAATCTTAGAAACTCACAGTGTTAATATCATATTTGCCATATTGTACTGTGCAGTAAAAAGACTGCTCAAACTCAGAATTTCCCCCTGGATTTGATTATAGAGTTGTGTGTGTGTGTGTGTGTGTGTGTGTGTGTGTGTGCGCTTCAGTTTACATTACCTAAAGAAAACTCTGTGAGGGTAACTTCCAGGCCAATTTGTTGACAGTGCTTAGAACAGAGTAAAATACAGACTAACATATTATCCCAGTAAGCTGGATCTGGCCCATGAACTAATATGGTCTTCATATTTTGAAAGCTGTTGAAGGAAAAAAGGTAATGCTATTGCATGACACATGAAATTACATGAAGCTCAGTCACCAGTATCCATGAGTAAAAGTTTGAAATGCAGCCATAGGTTTGGTTTAGTTGGTTTATGAGCCTCCTATGCCCTCTTTTAAACTGTAGTGGTAAACCTGCTAAGTGCTATAAAGATGGCAGTTAAGCTTTGTGTCTGCCACTTGGTTTATGACAAGAAAAGTCTGCAGCTCTGTAAAATCAACACAAAAAGCAATGTCTTCATAATATATGAGCCTTGCAATGAGCTACACAAAGATGTTTCATTCTCTGGTAGAGAATGAGGAATGAGGATTGCAACTGGTTCCAAAACCACAGCTCCCTTCATTAGTTGCTTCTGAGATAAACATATGCTCCAAGTATTTATTCCAACCTCAAATTTCCCCATTTTGCTTCATGGGAGTCATCTTGAGTTAACAGAACAGTTTATGCTTCCATGGCAATGTTAGGAAGAGAGGAAAAAGAAGAAGAGTAGGAATGAATGTTTGGGTGGCTGTGTATGGTATGTCAGAATTTTTTGGACTGTACGAGATGAGTCCAGTTAACAAGAGGATGGTGGAAAGAGTTACTGAGCTCATTCATAAGCATTATGACATAAAACATGGAAAATGGCTCATTGAAGAAAGACAGTGAACATAGATGAGAGTTGCCATCCAACCCAAGCTATCCTCGCTGGTTTTCTGTTGCTGCGATAACCACCATGACCAAAAGCAACTTCAGGAGGAAGGGGTTGGTTTTATCTTACAACTTACAGTCCATCACGAAGGGAAGTCAGAGCAGGAAGTCAAGGCAGAAACCGAAGCAGAGGCCATGGAGGAACGCTGCTTACTGTCTTGCCTCCCATGCTGTGTTCATCTACCTTTCTTATATAATCCAGGACCACCTTCCCAGAGCCAGCACTGCCTTCAGCGGGCCTGAGCCTCCTCTAGCACTCACTAGTCAAGGCAATAGGCCAACAGGCTTGCCCACAGGTCAATCTGATGGCGGCATTTTCTCAATTGATGGACCTTCTTCCCAGACGACCAGCTTTTGTCAAGTTGGCCAAACGAAGCAAAACAAAACAAATTAGCTAAACAGCATGCGAACCAGACAAGCACCACTGAGCACTTTGGTAAGGAAGAACATGGCTTGACTCCTGCAACTTTGCTATGTTTCAAATCTGAAACTTCTTTGATTTTGTTGGGATTTTTTTAAAAAACATTATTTGACCCAGGTGAGGTGGTACACACCTGTAATTCTGGCACTCTTGAGGCTGAGGCACAAATATTGCAAGTTCAAAGCCATCTTCGGCTATACAGGGAGAGGTTTTTCTTATAAATAAATAAATAGTATTACTGCTGCCAAAAAAAAAATGAAAGTATAGAGAAAGGAAATGATTGGCCCAAGGTTACAGAAATAACTTGGATAGATCACTTCTAGTTACCAATTGCCAAAATGCAAATGGAGCCATATTGCCCTAGAGCCTTCCAGAAACTCCTCATGAGCCACTACAGGTAAATCTGACACTCTAGAGAAAAACATGCTTTCAAAGGTCAGCCCAAAGAATTTTTATTAAAAATTTTCCTTGGCAGATAAAAAAATAAAGTTATATTTTATGGGAAACATTTTCTATTACCTTGTAAATCCTGTAGATTGATTGAGGCGATGTAAGCGGGGTTAAATGCCCAGGGGCCAACCTCTGCAGAGGCTATTTCAAAGCTCTAAGCTCTAGTATAGTTATTATATGATCAGGAGAGATTTTCTCCCAGGTCCATCTTCAATTTTTCCAGGAGAATCTGCAAAGTTTGTAATTGCTAGCCTTCCAGCCTCAACATGAGAGAGTAAGCCAGGGCTTGCAGCATGGAACACGGCAGCAATTCTTGCTTTCTGAGATATCCCTTTCAGATGTCAGACTGAAGTTAGACAGAGAGAGAATATATATATGGTGGACCCCAAGAATATTGCTATTCCTACTAGGCACAGCCTAGTAAAACAGAATTAAAACTATCTCAATATAATTCCATTTATATAGAGAAGGAAACTTCAAAAAGTTACTTTTCTAAATACTGACTAAACTTAGAATTAAAAGGGAATGATATTAATAATTTTTAATATCTCTACCTATGGTTGCTCTATAGTTTTTCTTTTTGTTGTTATTTTCTTGTTGGGGCTACTGGTCAAACCTTGGGCTTTCCATAAGTATACCAATGTGTGACCACTAAATCACCTCCTCAGCCCCTGATTTAAAAAAATATGTTACTGTTTTTATTCATTCACGGTGCCTATGTGTTCATGTACTTCATGTGTATGCCTGCACATACACACGCATGTGGAGGACAGAGAAACGTTTGTGGGGTCAGTTATCTCCCTTTATCATGTGAGACCCAGGAATCAAATCCAGGTTCTATGGAGGCACCCTACCAACTGAGCTACATCCCAGTCCCAGCCCTTGATTTTTTTTTTTTTTTGAGACAGTGTTTCATGCAGGCCAAGCGGACATTGAACTAGAACCCTCCTGCCTTTACCATCAAGTGTGCAGTTACCAACATGTACTGCCACAGTCAGCCATCTCTAATTTTGAATGTTCTTCAGTGGACATGTATTATTTATCTAAAAAGTTACCAAAGAGGGACAGAGAGATGCTCGGTGGATAAAAGCGCTTGCTTTCAAGCCCAACACTTAAGTTTGATCCCTGAAAACTAGGAGATGGAAGGAGATAGCTAACTCACAAAAGTTGTTCTCTGACCTACAAGTGTGTGTGTGTGTGTGAGAGAGAGAGAGAGAGAGAGAGAGAGAGAGAGATGTACACACACTAAATGTAATAAAAATTAAAAATAAATAAAATATCAAAGGAATGCTTTAAGTTATGTGGCCAGTGTAAACTTGTATTAACTCATTTGATTCTAAACACTCCAACAAGCTGTAAATGCTGACTGTTTTTTGAAGTTACCAGGAAACTCACTGTTTCTCTAGCTTTGAAGTAAAGGACTTCTGACTCCCTCAAACTCAAATCCGTCCTAAACACAGAAAAGCAGTTCCCAGTGTTCTCATCAGAATGAAGAATGTGCCTGATCTAGTTGGGAGGGCAGAATCCACCCCCCTCCTGCAGGGTGTGTGAGGGTGAGATGCCCTTCCCAAAGACCCAAATGAGAGTCAAAAAGCTGGCTCTGAGATTTCGGACAGCTGCCAGCAGTTGCCTTAGGAATTCAACCTGTTAATTGGAAGACATGTTCAAAGTATAATCAGAGTTTCTATCTGCTTGAGGATTAACTCAAAGAACAATTGTTCTCCTTTCCAAAAAAAAAAAAAAAATCTCAGACCCATGAAAAAGAGAATATTTCAAAACATTCTGAGAGGAGGGTTTTTTTTTTGTTTTGTTTTGTTTCTGTTTTTTTGTTTTCTGGAAACTGACTCCCCAGGCAGAACTCTTAAGCCAGAGATACCCCAACTCCAGGAGACTTTGCCAAGGCCTATTAGCATAAGGTGTGCCTATTAGCATAAGGTGTGCCTATTAGCATAAGGTGTGCCTATTAGCATAAGGTGTGCCTATTAGCATAAGGTGTGGTAGTAGGTAGATGCTAAGAATACTGCTGGTAACTGAGGATACATAGGACAAAGCAGGGTTATTCTGCCCAACGTTAATAGCACCGAGGTTGAAAAAGCCCATGTGTGACAGTGGAAAAAATGCTTAGATGCTTTGAATATGGGCATCCCTTTTCTGTTTTGCTGTTGGTATAAAAAGTTCTGGCTGATACATGGCTGTATATTCCATGGCCAGCAGGCTGAAACAGAGTCTTGAAATATTCTCTTTGATTGATTATACCACGCAACATAAGCATCCACATTTGGATGACATGGAAAGAAAGCTAATTCTTCATGCCCACTCCAGTCTGTTGGTAGTGACTTCTAGTTTGGGTTTTCTTAAGAAACCTGAAGTTGGGGTTAGATATGAGATATTTATTAGAGATCAGCACCTATGAAAAGATGGGAAAATAGTATTAGACAGCAGTGGGGGGGAGGGGCATGAAAACAGTACAAGTCTAGTAAAGTCTCCACAACCTAGAGAGCGCTGGAGCCAGTGTTTCCCAAAAGAGCTGGCTGTAAGTGGCCCAAAGCATCTGCGTCTTTTTCCATGCCCTCTCCTAATCACCACCCTGGCTCAGACTATCCTGAGGAGGACCACCACAGAAAAGGCCTGACTTTTAGTTCGAGGCTGCAGTGTAGCTGACGTTGACTTCCACGAGTTAACAGCTGAACTCTCGGCTGCCTATGCTCTTCAGCCCTCACGAGCAAACCTTTCCTTGAGAGCTTTCTAGGTTATGCATCTCCACTAGTACCATGGGTACTTCCATTCCCAGTGAAAAGGCATGCCAGGAGCCATCAGTGATGTCTGCCATTAAGCGGTGCAGAGCAACCCTCAGGCATTTGGCAAGTCGACATTAGAAGCACAGGCCAGTAAGTAAGGCTGTAATTGCAGTCCTTTGTTTGGATCACAGTCTCAGAGTGTAGGGAAGGAATGGTGGCTGGAGTGGGCTGGTCTGTAGTGACAGGAACCCACAACAGCGAGTTCTCACATGACTGTTGATTAGGAAGTAGATAGCTTGGGCCAGAGTGGGGTAGGCTGTAACAATCAGGCCCACTGCCAATGACCCTACTTCTACCAACCTGCCTCTCGCATCAAAAGTTCCACAGCCTCCCCAAACAGTGCCATATTCTGGAGACCAAGTGTTCAAACACATGAGCTTGTGGAGATATTTTAAATCGAAACCACAGAATCATCCTTTCAGCCTCTGATGAACCACACAACCTTCCCTTGTTTATTCTGCATGCACTTACCAAATGCCCATCATGTGCCAGGCGTGAGCCATGTACATGAAGAAAATGATAACTAACAGAGTTCAGACCTGCAGACCCGGGCTGACATTCCTTACACAGTGGCTCTGGGGTTTCCCCAATTAATTTCACTTGTGCCATCTGCCCACTTCTCAGTGTCTTCAGCCCTAACTAGAAAAGCCCTAACTGAAAGAGGCTTTGAAATGCCAACAAGCCTTCATAGTTAAGCCTCCCTCGCTTTTACTAGTTAAGTCAGGTGAGGGGAAGGCTTACTGCCATATGTATGCTCTTTTTCAGGGCTTGATTATATCCCAAACCTGTGAAGAAAAGAGAGAATGAAGGTGACAGAGGGAGGTTTGAAGATCCAGTGTTGGGGAAGGAGGTGAAAAGCACAACAATAATAGCCGCAGCAGTTCCGGTTACTGGCTATTATGAACATAAATGTAACTTGTGAGTTCTCAAACACAATGGGTTGAGCATTTTTGCTAACCACTTTTTATAGGTTATTCCATACCTACTTTTTAAAATTAAAAGGATGAGAGTTAGAAGGAGCTCAGTTAATAAGATAGTTTTTATCCTCAAGCCTGCCTACAGTCAAAAAGATAAATATCTTTAATTTTTTGAGATTTTGTTTCTTTTTATTTTCATGCGTGTGCCTGAATGTGTGGCAAGCACCACATGCATGCAGAACCTGCAGAGGCCAGAAGAGGGCATCAGATCCCCCTTTGCTGCCATGTGGGTAGTAGTTTTTGAACCTCAGTCTTCCCAAAGAGCAGCCAGTGCTCTTAACCACTGAGCCATTTCTCCAGCACAAATGGCTATAACTAATGCTATTGGTCATTGCAATAGATACAAACTACATTTGTTTTGAAGGTATCTAGGCCAGCCCTACAGTCACGAGGGCCGGTAGCAGTGTTAGGCACAGATCAAGAAGACAATAAGAGTGCCTGGGCTGATTATTTAAAGCCAGCACAGAGAGCTGAGGTGAATAGTTGAAACGCCGTTAACTACATCCCTGGGTAATTTTAATCCAAGAGGGAGTGTTTTCCTTTGTGCAGCTGCAGCCAATTTGTTTGTTATAGATGAATCAGTATAACGCTGGATCTGAAATCCTGGCGGCAGTACAGAACGCAAGCTCTTATGCGTGCATCTCAGCGCAAGATCTCTCTGCTATCAGCTCCCAAGACTGTGATTCAAGGAGATTTCTTCAGGAGTGGGAATGTGGCTTTCAATTCTTTAGCACATGTTGTGTCCTATTCTATTCATGCTTTGCTTCAGTAAAGTAATGTGTAGTAAAAGCAGTATTGCTGCTGAGCTGCAACATAGAAAGCGGCTGGCAGCTAGAGTTCCTTCCACGCAACAATGATGCACAAGGCCAACCCAGGAATGCTGTATGGCAAATAAACTCCACATCAGTCTAACAGGCAGCATTTTCGTAGAAACAGGTCAAGGGTTATTTATTTGTTAGTCACTTAACTTGGGCCAGGCCCTCTAGGACAGAACTCCTGCAAGTCATAGCTCCTATCTTCAAACAAAATACATTCTATGAATCCTTTTTCACCTAGATCCTGCAAATGCATCTTAGAGAAATTTATAGCAGATCTCTCCTCCCACCTTAAATATTTCCTTTGGATCCAAATTTTAATTGCACTTATTTTTGTCTGTAATTTTAAATATAAAGGCTACACCTTGCTTTCCTTTCTGCTATAAATTAGTTATTGCTGCATAAGACCAATGGTTCTGACTATGCATTGTCACGGTGTGCAAGGGTAAGGAAGGCTGCAGGGGGACAGGTCTAGCCTGGCCTCTGATGGGCACTTCTGTTTATACTGATTGGATTTGTATATCAGCTCCTAGGCTGGAGTTGAGCCCTAGGTTGCTCGGGGTCCAAACAGTTGCAGATGGTTTGTAGTCGGGAACATGGTGAAGTAATTGGAAAGTTGGCGGTATTCCCTTTCTGAACTAGAAGAGAACTAAAGCCCAGCACAGGACACCCGGGAGCTTGAACATGAATAGACCTCCTCTCTGGGATCTGAAGTTCGCTGGACCTCCCCTCCACAACAGAGATTCGGACATAAACCAACAAAGAGGCTGTACATCTCCCTTATGCCAAAGACACTCAAGGACCAGACATGGTATAAGACAGTGTTCCTTACTACTGCAACCACAAGAAAAGAAAAAGAACAGCAGTTATGGCAGAGCCTGCCTCACTATACTGTCAATCACATAGGGGAGACATCAGCTTCTATGCTCTCTACACCTCAACCCTCAGGCAGACAGAATAGTCCAGGAGACAACCTCCCAAAGGAAATAAGAACCCTAAGTAAGAGCAAATAAAATATTCAGAACAGACGTCTGCTAACATGGAACTGTTTCAAAGGGCCAAAAACAACTTTAACAAACAAATACTTGGAGGTTCATATTCATGTATACTGTACAAAGCTTATCCCCAGATTTGTTCCCACACAGGCACAGAAGAACCCGTCTTGGAAAATATTACTTTAAAGCTTTAAAAATTCAGTGAGTGCTGAAACTGAAGATGTTACTGGTGATGCTCGAATTTAGTAATTAATTAAAGAAGTGGCGATGGAGGAAAGAAGTGATGGTAGAGCAAAGATTCGATGGGCTGGTAACCATGGGAAGAAGGAGCAAGATACTAAATATGAAAATAGAATCCATTTGCCATGGGGGAAGAAAACAGATTTTTTTAAAAATCAAATTGAGGAAGAAAATACCCCAAAATGCTAGAGAGACTTGAATCGAGGAGTTGTGTAATTTGAAAGAAGACCAGTCAGAAGACTGCAGAAGTGCAGAAACAATTTAGCTTTAAAAAGATATTAATGCTTTGGCTGAGGAGATGGCATGGTAGTATGTCTGCAATCCCAGCGTGCCTACGGCAAGATGACAAGCAGAGGCATAGAACCCCTAAACACTCCCAGGCTAGCTATCCTGACATGCACAGCAGTGGACAAGAGACCCTATCTCCAACGAGATGGAAGAGAAATATCAATGACCAAAGTTGTCTTCTAATCTCCACATCATATGCTGTGGAACACATGGTCTGCACATGCATACACACACACACACACACACACACACACACACACACACACAGCATGACAGAGACAGAGATAGATTTTAGAAAGAAAACAGTGCCCTAAAGTATCATTGCTAGATTATCTCTATTAATGCCATTAACTAATAAAAGTACAATGTCTGCAATGTGAGACAATTCAATCTCCATAATATTACAAAAGCAGAAGCTCCCTTCCCCTCTGCCTTTCCCTCCCACAGAATAGCTCAAACAATCATCTAGTAACAGTCCTGGGTTTCTTATTTCCCTTTGTTTGATATGTATATGCCAACCCTCATACACACAGATTATTTATATTTTACAAGTCCATAATTTGCAAGCTCTAATGCTAAATACTGCTTCATGACTAGTTCTTTTGCTGCATTGTACATCCCATAACATGGAGTGTGACTTTCCATCCAAGTTCTCACATGAACTCTGTGGCTGGCTCTTTGATCATCCCCCCTCCCCAAGGGGGAAGCAGCCTTGCAAGGCCACAGAGGAGCACAATGCAGCCACTCCTGATGAGACATGATAAGCTAGGGGCAGATGGAAGGGGAGGAGGAACTTCCCTATCAGTGGACTTCGAGAGGAGAATGGGAAGAGATAAGGGAGGAGTAGTGGGATTGGGAGGGAGTAAGGGAGAGGGCTACAGCTGTGACACAAAGTGAATAAAATGTAATTAATATTAAAAAATAAAAATTTAATTAAAAAAGAATATTTTTATTTTGATTACTGTTTTCTTTAAACAATGCTACCATAACAACCACTTTCTGTAGTTATTGTATAAGCATATCTCATTGTAAATAGCTTATACTTATTGTATAAGTAGTGAAAATTTTCAGGCAATGATATTTTCATTTTTACTGATGAAAAATTCTACTGAACCTGAGGATCCACTGGTTACTAAAACCACAGGCCACTCAGGCCAGAAGACCAGAGAGAAACAAAAACCAAGAAGAAAACATCCATCTAACAAAGATAAACTCGGAAATCAGCACCTAAACCTATAATTAACACAAACTAAAATGCCTACAGGCCAGAATAAGAACACAATCAACAACAGCCAGGGCAATATGGCACCAACAATGCCCAACTATCCTACTACAGCAAGCCCTGGACATTCCAACACAGCTGAAGCATGAGAAAATGACTTTAAAACCGATTTTACAAAGATAATAGAGGTCCTTAAAGAGGAAATTAATAAATCCCTTAAGGAAAGCCAAGAAAATAAACACAAATAAAGAGGTGAAGGGAATGAATAAAATTGTTCACCTGAAAATGAAATAGAAGCAATAAAGAAAACATAAACTGAGGGAATCCTGGAGATAGAAAATGTAGGCAAGTGAACAGGAACTATAGATTCAAGAATCACCAACAGAACATAAGTGATGAAAAAGAGAATATCAGGCATAGAAGATACAATAGAAGAAATTAATATATTGTCAAGGAAAATGTTAAGTCTAAAAAGTTTCTGACATAAAAAATCCAGGAAATCTGGGAAACTATGAAAAGACCAAACCTAAAAATAATAGAAATAGTAAAAGGAGAAGAATCCTAGATCAAAGACCCAGAAAATATTTTTTAAGAATATCATAGAAGAAAATTTTCCTAACCTTAAGAAGGACATGATCTAAAAAAATGTACAAGAAGCTTATAGAATACCAAGTAGAGTGGACCAGGAAAAAAAGGAAAAAAAAAAAAAAAGAAAAGAAAAGAAAAGAAAACACTAAGCATACAGGACGACAACAGCAAAAAAAAAAAATATTACAAGTTGCAAAAAAAAAAAAAAGAGCAGGTAACATATAAAGGCAGACCTATTAGAATTATACCCAATTTCTCAATGTATTTCTAAAAGCCAGAAGGGCCTGGACAGATAATCTTGCAGACTACAGACTATTATACCCAGCAAAACTTTCAATCACCATAAATGAAAAAAACAAGATATTCTATGACAAAGTCAAATTTAAATAATATCTATCCACAAATCCAGCCATACAGAAGGTAGTAGAAAGAAAACTCAATCCCAAGGAGGCTAACTACATGCAAGAAAACACAGAAAATAAACAATCTCATGCCAGCAAAACCAAAAGAAGGAAAGTACACTGCACACACACACACACACACACACACACATTCACATTACCAACAACAACAATAACAAAATAACAGGTATTAACAATTATTGTTTATCCTCTGCTGCATATAAGAAACACATCTCAACACCAAAGATGGACATTCCCTCAGAGTAAATGGCAGGGAAAAAAAAAAAATATATATATATATATATTTTTCAAGCAAATGGACCCAAGAAGCTGTGTAGCCATTCTAATATCTATCAAAATAAACTTCCAAAAGTAATCAAAAAAGATGGGGAAGGACACTTCATACTCATCAAAGGAAAAATCTACCAATATGACATCTCAATTATGAACATATATGCCCCAAATGCAAGGGCACATATATTCATAAAAAAAAAAAAAAACATTACTAAAGCTTAAATAACATATTGAACCTCACATATCAATACTGGAAGACTTATACCAATAGACAGATCATCGAGACAAAAACTAAACAGAAATAATAAAACTAACATGTTATGACTCTCAAATGGACCTAACAGATATTTTTAGAACATTTCACCAAACACAAAAAAATATACCTTCTTCTCAGCACCTCATGGAACCTTCTCCGATATTGACCATGTTTTTGGCTACAAATCAATTCTCAACAGATAGAACAAAATTGAAATAACTTCCTGTATCCAATCAAACCACCACAAATTAAAGTTGGATGTCAACAGCAGCAGAAAGTCTTCAAATTCATGTAAATTGAATGACTCTCTACTGAATTACTACTGGGTCAAGGTAGAAATAAAGAAATTAAAGATTTCCTAGAATTTAATCAAAACGAATGCAAAACATACCCAAACTTATGGGACACAGAAAAAAACAGTGCTCAAAGGAATACTCATTAGCACTAAGTACCTTCTTAAAGAAATTAGAACAGACACGGGATGAATTAGTCACTCTCCCACCTTTAACTGTGGCTATATCTCATATGGCAGGAAATTCCAAACTGACTTGAAGATCAGATATTTACGACAGGGCTGACCAGACCTAAGGGTGCCCAGAACCAATCAATTATTTTAAAAGTTAAATACCTCATCCAATCATGAATTGCCAAGAAGGCAACCCCTAGAATTCCCCACGCCTTGTCTTTTAAAAACCTCTCCTGGTGCCACTCCTAGCTGACCAGCAGGGGTGACCCCATTGCGCAATGGTCAAGATGAACCTCTTGCGATTTTGCGTCGATGGATGATTAGTTTCCTGAGTTCTCTTCATACCTTCTTATATTTAAGCTCTTGTTGGGCCTAACAATTCCCTGCACTCTGCCAAAGGTTTGGTTATGAGTCTCAGCATCTGCTTTGATACACTGCTAGGTAGAGTCTTTCAGAGGCCCTCTGTGGTAGGCTTCTGTCCTGTTACTTGTTTTCTCTTACTTCCCCTGTCCATCCCATTTGTCTTTCTAAGTGAGGACTGATCATCTTATTCTGGGTCTTCTTTCTTGTTTATCTTCTTTAGGTGCACATATTTTAGTAAGCTCAATTTGGGGTTCTTTGCCATTTTGCTTTGCGTAGGCGGGGACCCCAGTACACTGGATTTCTGCAGAATAAAATGCTCTGTGTTGTTTGCATGCGATTTGAGTCCGGGGTGTTTTTTTCAGCAAGTCTGTACCCTAACAGCATGAGACAACAGATCTAATAATCACACATATTAAAGTATTTTAAAATCACCACAGTGGATTGAGTAGTGACCATCCCAAGTGCTATGCTCATGTTCTAGCGCGTAGAGTCTGTGAACATGCTCTCACTGCAAGCAGTCTCTCATCCACGCCCACGGACAGATGCTGTATCAGTGTCAAGCAGAATAGGCGAAATAAGAACCGAACCCAGAACAATACAAATCAATGTGCAGCAGAGAAAACTTGACAGACACATAAAGGGGAAAGTACTGTGTAGCAGACAGGCATTACAGAGACACACCTGAAGTCCAGGGGTGCAGCTGTCAGAGAATGGAAGAGACAGGGGGACTTCCTTCCAGAGACTCCAATGAACACCTGCCCTGTTAACCACAAGCATCTTAGCTTCCAGATCATATGCTTCTGTTGTGTTAAGCTGCTCAGTTTGTGGCAGTGTCAATGGCACCGCAGGAAACTGATGAAATCTCAATTATTAAATTGGACACACAGTGACATCAGAAATGAGTGTGGTTTGGAGGCAAGTTGACAGAGACACAAAGAGTACACTGCAAAGCCTGGCCCTGAGGGCTTTGCACTTTTCTTCACTTCTCTCCAAACACCCGCTCTTTTTTTTTTTTTTCAATGCAGTTTATTCAGGTACATTGAACAATCCTCGGACCCCGGGGAAAGCCAGCCCACAGCTTAAATAGCCTCTGGGTAGCCAACCCAGGCGTGCCACGGGGGCAATGCAGATAGGTCCACATACATGGAAGCAAGCCAGATCCTCGGCCTTAGCCAAATGTGGAGTTGTTCGTGACAGAGAGCACTCACCATCGGGAAGGTGGAAGGCGGAAACCAGCTCCATCTTTAAGGCATAGCATTCCGCAGCTCTCTACAGTTCCCCCTTTTTGTTTTAGACGCATCAGGCAAGAGTAGAGGTCTGATCTCTGATATTAGAAATAAATTGGGACTTTGTACAGATGTTCATTTAGGTGTCATCCACCCAAAGAGCATCGGACCCGTCCGATACCTTTTTCTCAGAGGTGGGACCTGGGGCATCAACCCGCATGCAATCAGACATGCTCTTCTCTGGGTCCAAAGCGGCTGACCCTGAGTGCAGTGCTTAGCCTCGCATCCTGAGCGTATCATTTTAGCTTTTTATGGTATCCAACCATGCTTGGGGAGAATGTCCTGCTTCAATGGCTGTAAAGGCCTGAATGATCATGGCTGTATCACACTGTTGTGAGACTCTAATCTTGCATATATACCACAGGCAAACCAAGGAGACCAACACCAGAAGGCCTGCTAACACTCCCATGCCCGCCCATTCCTTCAGATGATTCATGGCTGCAGCAATCCATGTTGATAATCCTGTGGCTAGTCCTGCGTCCACTCCGGTAGAATTTACTGTGATAATGGCCACTCTCAGCTGCTCCATCGTAGTATCGAATTCTCCAGTCCAATTACCTAAAATATAGCTCGACAATTGTTTAGACAGATTTGCAGTGCCGGAAAAATTCTCATGTTGTATGCTAGTGACACAAAGTCCAGCATACTTTCATTGACAGCCAGGTTGAGCGATTTGCCATAGGGTATTAACACCCGCTCTTTTTATCCCAGGCCTTTTCTGTTGGCAGGTCTGTGGATCCCAAACAACCAAACAAGTTGAAAGGAGCCTGTTTGTGTGGCTAACAAACACCAGCTTAACATTTTGTTTTGTTTTGCTTTGGCACAGGCAGATCCAACACAAATTGATCCAATGTAGACTTTGAAAAGAAAGTTTATAATGCCTGTGCTTTCCCCTAAAAGCCAGGGTAGCAGATGGAGACTCAGGAATCTCTATTCATCAAACCATAATTGATCCTAAGAGAGCTTTGCTGGAGACTGAAGAGCACTTTCCCAGACAATCTGTGGTCTCTTCCCCAGAAGAGAATTACCCTGCCATCAGGCTGCTCCTTTCACAGACATTGTTAAGCTAATTACCAACTGGTTCCAACTTTTATAGCCCAGCACTAGGAACTGCTGCCCTCCGCCCTCCGCCCTCTGCCCTCCGCCCTCCAGTTAACATGTCAGGAAGCCTGTGAGACAGAAGTAAAGCAGTGAAGTCAGGGTGCGACAGGAATATGCAAACCTCCAGGAGCCATGGAAAAACACTGGGGACAGCAGTGCATGCTGGGAGTCCCAGTGCTGAGGAAACTGAGGTGGGAGGGCGCCAGGCAGCCAAGTCAGTGAGAGACCTTGTCTCAAAAAGAAGATGAAAAACCAGACAGCCTTATGCACACTGTAATCTCTGCACTCAGGAGGCAGAAGCAGACTGATCTCTGTGAGTTCAAGACCAGCATGGCCTACAGAGTGAATGTCAGGTCAGCTATGGCTAAATAATGGTCTCAATTTTTTTTTTTTTTTACTTGAAGGTATTGGAGAGGATACCTTACATGAACTGCTGGCCTCCCCACATGCACACACACATGATGGATATCTTTGCCTACATAATGCACAGGAAGACACACCAAAACAAACAAATAGATAACAAGTAAATAAATTAATAAATAGAGCTGTGATTACTGCATACATTTTTCTGGAAGAAGAAATACAGACTTCACAGAAACTAAAGGATTTGCCGCTCTTCAAATTCATTGTTATGTTCCATTCTATAGTTCCTCTTGAGGATCAATCCCTTAAGTAATAAATAATCCTGCTCAATTTCAGATATTTGCCCTTGGGAGTTCGTGTCTCCCAAACCTTGAACTTGTGCAGACAGAGATGCATACTAAGGCATTTGTGGTCATTCAAGTCCCTGATATCTTCAGATCAAAGTATTAGTGTATGGCTTGCCGATGTGTATGTACTGCTGTGACTGTGATTAATTAAGAGTGCAAACACCCCAAGCCCACTTCACTGCGGGGCGAGTATCGACCCGGCCTCTCGACGGTGCTTGAGGCCGCCAACGCTCGTGTCTGCTGGTCTCCACATCAGAGGTTAACAGAGAGATCTGTGAATTTTAAACATCTAAGTACACAGTTTTCAAAAAGCTTGACACTGACATTTCCTTAGCAAGTCATTAATAAATAAAGTCTTCAGGTGGCCATCCTCCATAGACCTATAAAAAGAAAATTAAAAGCAAGATCAATTGTACTTCTGTAAAATCCTACATATTTTATGACTACAAGAAATGAAATAAAACAAAACAAATTACCTTTCCTGAAGACGATTCCCATTTCTGTTCTGTAAGTCACAGTGGGATAAGTGCCACCTCAATCAACAGCGAGGGATGTAGGTTTACATACTCAAATTCTTTTATTTACCGAGTAAGTGTGAAGGCCTACTCTGTGCCAAGCATAGGCTGGCTTACAGCAGTGTGATCTAAGAAGCTATACCCCACTGAGCCAGGTATGACACAGGATGTATACAGATTTAGTTTCTAGTTTTCAGCAAAACATAGCCAGAGACTCAGAACTGACGCCTCTTGTTGCCCTTTGTCTGAACTAGCTGATTGTAAAAAGCTATAAACATCCACACAGCATCTGAGCTCAGGTCTAGAGCTTAAATTTAAGTAGCCATGCCAAGCAACACTCAGAAAAATGCCATCAGTCAGAGGAACTGTTGTTGCGTGGGAATTTTCAAGGCTGCCGACTCCTCCGAGGGACGGGCCTCTGAGAGACAGTAGATGCTCCCAAAAGCCTCTTCCTGGTGCCCGAGTGTCCTCCACTTCCTTGCACCTGTACGGCTGTTGTATGAGTACACGTTCCCCGAGACTGTGGAAAAGAAAGTTCACAACATGAAGAAAGTGGATTATGACAGACTTCCACTGTTTACTGGACATTTGCTGTGTGGTCTAGAGAGTTGCTCCTCACGTCTTCCTCTCTTTACCAAGAGAAAAAGCAGCAAAAGGAGGCAGCTTGTAGTTTAGTGTGTGTTTAAAAACATATGCCTTCTAGTGAGTCCTTTGGTGGAAAGAACAGCACCACGTACCGATGCTTTCAGCAGTTACATTCCTCTCCATAGATAATTAGCTCTCCATAAAGAGATGTATGTTAGCAAAGTGATGGAGTCTGAAACCTCTGGTCTATTTGGTTGCATTATGCCAATGTCAATTTCTTACTTTGGACAAGAGAGTTCCTTTAGGACAGTGGTTCTCAACCTGTGGGTCACAGCCCCTTTGGGAATCGCATATCAGATATTATTATAATGTGATCCATAACAGTAGAAAAATTAGTTATGAAATAATTTTATGAGTGGCAGTCACCACAACATGAAGAACTGTATTAAAGGGTCATAGCATTAAGAAGACTGAGAACCACTGCTTTAGGAGAACATTGGTAATAGATAGAATGAGGTAATTACTGGTTTTTCACAATTTTGTGAGCCTGTAATTATTTTTTAGAGTTTACCAAAAAAATCTTAATTTATCTGACGATTTGCCAATCAACCTTCATAGAACTAATAATAAAATATTAAAGGAAGAACTGGGAAGATAAGACTTGAAACATAGGCTATCAAGCCAGGGCTATTTATTATATGGCTAGATTTAAAAAATACCAAAAAATAGTAAAAAATAATTCCCAAAGTGCTGGTCGGATAGCAGAAGTATTGAGAGAAGTCTGTGCAGTATTTTCATGCGAAACATACTCAGTATAGTGGAGAGAGGCTTACATATTAGAAATGAGGAAACTGAGGCACACAGATGTTAACTGAGTTGCCAAGTAGGATCCTGTCTTGTTCCCTGTTTTCTCCCTCTTCCGATGTCTTTTTCATTTGTTTTCTGAGTGAGGATTGAGCAACTTCCCTAAGGTTCTCCTTCTTGCTTAGCTTCTTTACTTGAACAGATTTTAGTATGTTTATTCTATATTATGTGACTAATATTCACTTTTTCTTTACTTTCAAAGGCAGAGAGGAAAAGAGTTGATTTGACCCTTCAGGACAGAGACTGTGTCTTTTAATGAATGAATGGACGAATTACATCTGGTACATATGTGCAGAGGGTCTAGGTGTGCCCTATGTATGTTCTCTGGTTGGTGGTTCAGTGGAGACTTAATCTTATGTAGTGAGGCAGAGATAGATGAGGAGGCAGAGAGGCCTCTGGGTACAGGAGCAGCATGGTGACTGTTGAGCATGGAATGCCTTTTGCCAGATTTCCTGGTATGAGAGTAAGAGAGTGGCTGGTGGGACTTGAGAGTGGGACTCCAGGCCCTCGTCTTCTCTTTCCTGCTGTTACTATTGCTGTTGCTATTTTGCATTGCTTGGTGTCTTAAGGTTTCCATTGCTGTGAAGAGACGCTATGACCAAGACAACTTTTATAAAGGACAGCATTTAACTAATTGGCTTACAACATTTAATTAATCTGGTTTACAGAGGTTTAGTCCATTATTGCCATGGTGGAAAGCATGGCAGCATCCAGGCAGACATGGTTCTGGAGGAGCCAAGAACTCAACATATTAACCCAAAGGCAGCCATGAGGCAACTAGCTTCCTCAGGCTGCCAGGAAGAGGTTTCCATGAACAAAACTGAAAACCCACCTACCTACGAAGTGAAGTACTTCCTCCAAAAAAGCCACACCTACTCTACTAAAGCCACGCCTCCTCTACTAAAGCCACACCTACTCTACTAAAGCCACGCCTCCTCTACTAAAGCCACACCTACTCTACTAAAGCCACGCCTCCTCACAGTGCCACTCCCTATGGCTAAGTATTCAAACAAATGAGTCTATGGGGGCCAAACCTCTTCAAACTACACACTGAACCTAGGCCTCCCTGATTTGGCTAGGATGGATAGCCAGTGAGCTCCAGGAATCTGCCTGTCTCTCTATCCCACTGCTCCCAGCACTGGAGATACAGGTGAACCTCTTTGCCCAGATTATTATTATTTATTTTAACTAAGAAAAGTTCAAACATTTCATGCATGCATTAATGCACTTTAATCAAATTCACCTCTCTTTTCTCCTGTCCAGCTTCTACCCTCTCCTTCTCCCAACACATTTTCTTCCAAGCTTTATGTGCTCTTAAAAAAAAGATCCTGCTGAGTCTACTCTGCTGCTGTGTGTGACTACAACCATCCTCTGCTGGAGCCTCAGTAGCTTCTTGGAAGCCACATCCCTAAGACCACTGACTGTCCTAACCCCAGCACCCACTGTTACTAACAGGCTCTCCCATGTATAGTCTGAGGTTTTGCCTGGCTTGGTTTTTTTGCATGTAGTCACAGCCATTTGGCTTGTTTTGAACCCAACTGTTAGATGCACAGCTTAGCTATCATTTTCAAGTTCTAGTGTGAACTGTTGGATAAGAGTATAGCTTGTTTTGGTGGTATAGATTTGTGTGTGTGTGTGTGTGTGTGTGTAGAAAGGAGTTTTCAGGAAAGAATGGTGTTAGTATCCATATTAGAAGAAGTATAATCCTTCAGTGAATGGATTTTGAGGACTGACTCAATGTAGCACAGTTTATAGACACTGATAATAACCTGTTTGTGTTGTTTCATATTGTCATGTTCAATAGGACCTAGAATATGAGGCATAAACTCCCATTTGTTTGTGAAATCAAATAAACAGATCAGGACACAGATTCGTTCAGACCTTTGGCTGTTAGTTTTAGAGCTCTGTAGTCACTTACTCTGAAAGACTCTACCCAGCAGAGTATCAAAGCAGATGCTGAGACTCATAGCCAAACTTGGGGCAGCGTGCAGGGAATCTTATGAAAGAAGAGGGAGATAGAAAGACCTGGAGGGGACAGGAGCTCCACAAGGAGAGCAACAGAATAAAAAAATCTGAGCCTAGGGGTCTTTGCAAACACTGATACTCCAACCAAGGACTGTGCATGAAGATAACCTAGAACCCTTGCTCAGATGTTGCCCATGGCAGCTCAGTCTCCAAGTGGGTTCTCTAGTAAGGGGAACAGGGACTGTCTCTGACATGAACTCAGTGGCTGGCTCTTTGACGGCCTCCCCCGTCAAAGAGGAATGGCCTTACCAGGCCACAGAAGAAGACAATGCAGCTAGTCCTGATGAGACCTGGTAGGCTAGGGTCAGATGGAAGGGGAGGAGGACCTCCCCTATCAGTGGACTGAGGGAAGAGTATGGGAGGAGATGAGGGAGAGAGGGTGGAATTGGGAGGGTATGAGGGAAGGGGATACAAAGTAAATAAATTATAATAATAATAAATAAATATATATTTTTTTTAAAAAAAGAAAGTAAAGAAAGCCTCATAACTGCAAACCATTCTCGGTGCCTCTGACTCAATGCCAATTAAACAGGAATAATAATTCCATCATAGGAATCTGGAAATAAAAGTCAGCCTTCATTGTTGCAAAGAATAAGAACAGCAAGCAATGTTCCACATAAGTAAGCACTCTGTGTTTATTCTCATACACTTTTAATGACTTACTGAAAATTGAAATTCCCAAGAGCCTATTTAACCTACAACAGGTTAAGACGAGCGATATGTTTTCAGTTTAGTAAAATATTTTAAAGGGTGACTTTCTTTAGGGGAAACCTGGAAGCCAGCACTAAAACATCACTAACTTCATGCCAAAACACCCAGAGCTGGCAAGAGCTAAATCACAGAGCAATATCACAAGATTCCTTAGCACCAGTGAGGCCATTGTCACTAATGCCTCATGTTGTGTGACATTTGACTTAATGATTCTTACACTTATAATAGTCATGTGTAAACTGCACAGACACTGTAGTGTATAAGTGCCAGAAATGTGAGAGACAAGCAAAGCCTCGTCATACCCACCCTTCAGCTATGAAAAGGGAGATTCTGAAATGGTAAAAAGCTTCTTCTAAAATCACATGGCAATTATACCAGCTTTCAAGCCTCAGCCTTCTAATTCCAGATCTTTGACCTCTCTTAAGTCTCTAACCATTCCCAAGTCCTCCTTCCTCCTTTAAGAATAAAGTGCATGGGCAAGATGGCGGCGCCTGGAGGACTCTCATTCTGAACAGCAGCACAGCAGGACAGGCACAGTGACCAGCAAGCAGAACTCGCGGCCATAAAACACAAGTGATTGTGTTTCTCAGGTGAGAGGATACCCCATGGTGGGGGATTCAATCAGCTTTAACTCACCCGGCTAAATCGCGGAAGAGACCCTGGTTCCGCCAGGCGCTTGGTCGCCAGCCCAGAGCTACACACCAGTGTGATCTGGTCACTGTCCCAGACTGAACTGTGGGCCCAAAACATCACAGACTGGATTTTCCAGTCTAGAGATGACCCCACGGAGCAGGAAACGATTGGGACTGACCTTAGGTGACCCAGACATCCCCTGGAAAAGACTCAGGTTCTGAGGGTGCCCCAGGAGCCAGCCCGGAGCCAGAGTCGGGGACCCAGGCTCCTGCACAGAGCCCTGCCTGCGAGCCTGATTCGCCGCCTCAGATAGAACTGTGGGCACCAGGACACCAGAGACTCAGTTTCACCGTTGGGTGCAAACCCACAGGGAAGGAAATGGCTGGTCTGATCTCAGAGCACTCAGCTGATACCACCATCCCAAAAAGGTCTTGGGAAAATTACCCAGTTTAGGAAGATGCCCAAGATCCCAACGGCCAGAAAGGCGGAGCCATGGGCGGGCATCTGTGCCTGTGGGTTCTACTCGCCGCCACCCCAGACAGAACGGCGGTCCCCAAAGAAAAGACTGGGTGTCCCTGGCAGGAGGAAACCCCCAGCGGGGGGGATCATCAGGTCTAACACTCAGGACACCCAGCACCAAAAGACTTTCCAGATCCACGTAGACTCTAGGCTCTAGCTTTCTAATGCAGGCATGAGCGCTGTGCTCATCTGCCATTATTGAGTACCCCTAGGGCACTGGGGCACACAGCTGCATCCTCAGACCTACAAAAGCCAGAGAGCCATTGCAGCAGCCCTCAGATACTGTGCCAAGGATCAATCAGCTACCCCTAGCTCGACTGACAAAACTGTGGGAATCCCTGGTCCTTCAAGAGGGCTGCACCCACAGCATCTGGACCAGAGCAGTGCCTGAAGCCGACATCCCAGACAGGGACACACAGCTTCCGGTCCAGACTGAGGCACCCAGCCTTCAGACCAGAGTGGAGCCCTCAGTTACCAGCCTCCAGATCAGAGCGGCGCCCCCAGGCACCAATTCAACCTAGGTGCACATTTTCCAGGCCCAGAGCAGAGCACTCAGCCTCTGGCCCAGAGATTTGCTGGGTGCTCCTCTCACTTTCCCAGACAGAACTGTGTGCTCCAGGATAACAGACCTATTGGGAGAAAACCCCACAGCTAGGGAATCAGCAGGTTCTTCAAGAGGACTGTACTTGGAAAACTGTAACAACAGCAGCAGCTCACTAAACTTATAACGAGAAACCCAGCAGTGGGGCAGCTGTCTTGAGAAATTCTATGGGTAAGAGGAGAGCCCCCCCTGCCTAACAAAGACCACAGCTACTCCTCAGGGCTATACACCTGAGGTGAGCAGTGGCAATTCCTGAGAAACACTGGCCATACAGTGACCATAACCAAAAAGCAGAGGAGGACTCAATCAGGAAAAATCATCTTCCAGCCAAGGGGATTCTCCCTACCTCAGGACTCCAGAAAGCACAGAAACTAACAGCCAACAGTTAAAACAGCCAACAGTTAAAACAGCCCAATGGGTAGAGGTTAGCGTAAAAGCTCAACCAACAAAAGACAGAGCAATATGGCATCTCCAGAACCCAGCCATCCAGGGGCGAACAGCCCTGGACAACGCAGCATAATAGACAATCAAGAAGATGACCTAACATCTATGCTGATGAAGAGGATAATAGAGGAAACAAATAAAATACGTAAAGAATTAGAGGAAGATAAAAACAAACAGATCATGGCTATCTGTAAAGAAATGGAGGAAATTAAAGACATGCAGATTATGGCCATCCGTGAAGAAATACGGGAAGATGCAGCCAAACAGTTTGCGGCCTTCAGAGAAGAAATAATTAAATCACTGAAAGAAGTAAAAGAAACAGAGTTGAAGGAACTAAAAGAAAAAGAGGAAAATACAATCAGACAGGTGAAGGAAGTAAACAAAACAAATCAAGACCTGAAGATAGAACTGGAAAAATTAAAGAAAACACAAATGGAGGAAATAATGGAAAGGAAGAATTTAGGGAAGAAAACAGGAACTACAGAGGTAAGCATAACCAACAGACTACAAGAGATGGAAAAAAGAATCTCAGGTGTAGAAGATACAATGGAAGAAATCAATGTATCTGTCAAAGAAAATGTTAAATCCGAAAAATTCCTGACACAGACCGTCCAAGAAATCCAAGACAGTATGAAAAGACAAAACCTAAGAATAATAGGTATAGAGGAAAAAGAAGACTCCCTTCTCCAAGGCCCAGAAAATATTTTCAACAAAATCATTGAAGAAAATTTCCCCAAGTTAAAGGAGAAGCCAATAAGAATACATGAGGCCTACAGAACACCCAACAAATTTGACCAGAAAAGAAAATCCTCCTACCACATAATAATCAAAACAGTAAGTATACAGAACAAAGAAAAAATACTAAAAGCTGCAAGGGAAAAAGGCCAAGTAACATATAATGGCAAACCCATTAGAATCACACCTGACTTTTCAACAGAGACTATGAAAGCCAGAATGGCCTAGAGGGATATCATACAGACCCTAAGAGAACACAGATGTCAGCCCAGGCTACTATACCCTGCAAAACTCTCAGTCCTCATAGACGGAGAAAACAAGATATTCAATGACAAAAACAAATTTCAACAATACCTACACACAAATCCAGCATTACAAAAGACACTGGAAGGGAAAATGCAACCCAAGAAAATTAGCTTCTGTCAAGAAAACACAGGAAATAATTAACCTTACTACAGTAAAACAAAAAGCAACCAAGCACACAATCTTATGACCATAGCCAACATCAAAATCAAAGGATCTAACAGCCACTGGTCATTAATCTCTCTCAACATCAATGGACTCAAGTCTCCAGTAAAAAGACACAGATTAACAGAATGGATATGTAACCAAAACCCAGCAATCTGTTGCATACAAGAAACACACCTAAGGCACAAAGATAGACATTACCTGAGGGTAAAAGGTTGGAAGACGACTTTCCAAGCAAATGGACCCAAGAAACAAGCAGGAGTAGCCATTCTAATATCTGATAAAATAGACTTTCAACCAAAATTAATTAAAAGAGATGGGGAAGGACACTTCATACTCATCAAGGGAAAATTCCACCAGGAAAACATCACAATCCCGAACATCTATGCCCCAAATACAAGAGCACCCACATTTGTAAAAGAAACATTGATAAAAATTTAAACCACATATAGATCCCTACACAGCGATAGTGGGAGACTTCAACACCCCACTCTCAACAAAGGACAGGTCAACAAAACAGAAATTAAACAAAGAAATAATATCTCTGACAGAGCTCATGAATCAAATGGACCTCAAAGACATTTACAGAACCTTACACCCAAACACAAAAGAATTTACCTTCTTCTCAGCACCTCATGGAACCTTCTCCAAAATAGACCATATAGTTGGTCACAAAGCAAGCCTCAACAGATTCAAGAAGATTGAAATAATCCCTTGTATCTTGTCTGATCACCATGGAATAAAGTTGGACTTCAACAACAACAGAAATAGCAAAAAGCCTACACTCACATGGAAACTGAACAACTTGTTACTAAATGACAGCTGGGTCAGGGAAGAAATAAAGAAAAAAATTAAAGTCTTCCTAGAACTCAATGAAAATGAAGACACAACATACCCAAACTTGTGGGACACAATGAAAGCAGTGCTAAGAGGAAAGTTCATAGCACTAAGTGCCTTCAAGAAGAAATTTGAGACAGCTCATTCAAGCAACTTAATGGCCCACTTAAAAACCCTAGAAAAAGAAGAAGCAGACACACCAAAAAGGAGTAGACGGCTGGAAATAATCAAACTCAGGGCTGAAATCAATCAATTGGAAACAAATAAAACAATTCAAAGAATCAATGAAACCAAGAGCTGGTTCTTTGAGAAAATCAACAATATTGACAAACCCTTAGCCAAGCTAACTAAAAGGCAGAGAGACACCACCCAAATCAACAAAATCAGAAATGAAAAGGGGGACATAACTACAGACACTGAGGAAATCCAAACAATCATTAGGACTTACCTCAAAAGTCTATATGCCACAAAATTTGAAAATTTAAATGAAATGGACAATTTTCTTGATCGATTTGACTTACCAAAGCTGAATCAGGACCAGGTAAATCCATTAAATAGTCCTATATCCCCCAAAGAAATAGAAGCAGTCATCAAAAGTCTCCCATCCAAAAAAAGCCCAGGACCAGATGGCTTCAGTACAGAATTCTACCAGACCTTCAAAGAAGAACTAACTCCAATTCTCTTCAAATTATTCCACAAAATTGAAACAGAAGGAACATTACCAAACTCATTCTATGAAGCCACAGTCACCTTGGTACCTAAACCTCACAAAGACTCAACAAAGAAAGAGAATTTCAGGCCAATCTCCCTTATGAACATTGATGCAAAAATACTCAACAAAATATTGGCAAACCAAATACAAGAACACATCAAAGATATTATCCACTATAACCAAGTAGGCTTCATCCCAGGTATGCAGGGGTGGTTCAATATATGGAATCCATCAATGTGATCCACCATATTAACAAACTGAAAGAAAAAAAACCACATGATAATTTACCTAGATGCTGAAAAAGCATTTGACAAAATCCAACATCCATTCATATTTAAAGTCTTGGAGAGATCAGGGATACAAGGCACATATCTAAACATAGTAAAGGCAATATACAGCAAGCCTATAGCCAACATCAAACTGAATGGAGAGAAACTTAAAGCAATCCCACTGAAATCAGGGACAAGACAAGGCTGCCCACTCTCTCCATATCTCTTCAACATAGTTCTGGAAGTCCTTGCTAGAGCAATAAGACATTTGAAGGAGATCAAGGGGATACAAATTGGAAAGGAAGAAGTCAAATTATCACTATTTGCAGATGATATGATAGTATACCTGAGTGACCCCAAAAACTCTACCAGGGAACTCCTACAGCTGATAAACACCTTCAGCAAAGTGGCCGAATACAAAATTAAGTCAAAAAAATCAGTAGCCCTCCTGTATACAAAAGACAAAAGGGCAGAGAAAGAAATTAGAGAAACAACACCCTTCACAATAGCCACAAATGACATAAAGTACCTTGGTGTAACCCTAACCAAGCAAGTCAAAGACTTGTATGAAAAAAATTTCAAGTCTCTGAAGAAAGAATTAGAAGAAGATATGAGACAATGGAAAGATTTCCCATGCTCATGGCTTGGCAGGATTAACATAGTAAAAATGGCCATCTTACCTAAAGCAATCTACAGATTTAATGCAATTCCCATCAAATTGCCAACACAATTCTTTACAGACCTGGAAAGAAAAATTCTCAACTTTGTATGGAATAACAAGAAACCAAGAATTGCTAAAACAATCCTCTACAATAAAAGATCTTCTGGAGGTATCTCCATCCCTGATCTCAAGCTGTACTATAGAGCAACAGTTTTAAAAACTGCATGGTATTGGCATAGAAACAGAATGGTGGATCAATGGAACCGAACAGAAGACCCAGAAATAAACCCACACACTTATGGACACCTGATTTTTGACACAGATGCCAAAACCATACAATGGAAAAAAGATAGCATCTTCAACAAATGGTGCTGGTCCAACTGGATGTCTACATGTAGAAAAATGAAAATAGATCCATACTTATCACCCTGCACAAAACTGAAGTCCAAGTGGATCAAAGACCTCAACATAAAACCAGACACATTAAATCAGTTAGAAAAAAAAGTGGGGAATACCCTAGAACTCATTGGTACAGGAGAAAACTTCCTGAACAGAACACCAACAGCACAGGCTCTAAGAGCAACAATCAATAAATGGGACCTCATGAAACTGAAAAGCTTCTGTAAAGCAAAGGACACAGTCATCAAAACAAAGAGAATGCCTACAGATTGGGAAAGAATCATCACCAACCCTTTATCTGACTGAGGACTCATATCCAGTATATATAAAGAACTAAAGAAGCTGAAAAGCAGCAAACCAAGTAATCCACTTACAAAATGGGGAACAGAGCTAAACAGAGAATTCTCTGGAGAGGAATATTGAATGGCAGAGAAGCACTTAAAGAAATGCTCAACCTCATTAGCCATTAGGGAAATGCAAATCAAAACAACCCTGAGATTTCACCTTACACCCATGAGAATGGCCAAGATCAAAAACTCAAGTGACAACACATGCTGGAGAGGTTGTGGAGAAAGGGGAACCCTTCTCCACTGCTGGTGGGAATGTAAACTTGTACAACCAATCTGGAAATCAATCTGGCGCTTTCTCAGACAACTAGGAATAGTGCTTCCTCAAGATCCAGCCATACCACTCCTAGGCATATACCCAAAAGAGGCTCAAGTACACAAAAAGGACATTTGCTCAACCATGTTTGTAGCAGCTTTATTTGTAATAGCCAGAAGGTGGAAACAGCCCAGATGCCCCTCAACTGAAGAATGGATGCAGAAACTGTGGTACATCTATACAATGGAGTATTACTCAGCAATGAAAAATAAGGAAATCATGAAATTTCAGGTAAATGGTGGGACCTGGAAAGGATCATCCTGAGTGAGTTGTCCCAGAAGCAAAAAGACACACACGGTATATACTCACTCATATAAACATACAACATAGAATAAACCCACTAAAATCTGTACATCTAAACATACTAAGCAAAAGAGAGGACCCTAACTAAAATGTTCAATACCCATCCTGAAAGGCAAAGAGGATGGACATCAGAAGAAGAAGAAAACAGGAAACAACTTAGGAACCTGCCACAGAGGGCCTCTGAAAGCCTCTGCCCTACAGACTATCAAAGCAGATGCTGAGCCTGATGGCCAACCGACGGGCAGAGTGAATGGAATTTTATGTAAGAAGTGGGAAATAGTAAAAGCTGGAGAGGACAGGAACTCCACAAGGAGAGCAACAGAGCAAGAAAATTTGAACACAGGGAACTTCCCAGAGACTCATACTCCAACCAAGGACTATCCGTGGAGATAACCTAGAACCCTGACAATGCAGCCACTTCTGATGAGAACTGATAGACTAAGATCAGAAAGAAGGAGAGGAGGACCTTCCCTATCAGTGGACTTGGGGAGGGGCATGCATGCAGAAAGGGGGGGAGGGTGGGACCGGGAGGGGGGAGGGAGGGGCTTATGGGGGGGATACAAAATGAATAAAGTGTAAGTAATAAAAGTTAAAAAAAAAAAAGAATAAAGTGCATGGAAGAAGAAAAAAAAAGAGCTTCTGAAATATTTCCTAAAGTGAAGGTATGGTCTGCTTTGCAACTCCAGGATTCGAATTTGATAAATGACAAAACAAGTGTTGCAAATCTATGACCCATCAGGCCTGTAAAAATGGTTTTCAAGATTAGGCTGATAAAGATAGCTAGAGATTCTTTGAGCTTGACCCTGAAGAGGTTTCATATGCTGCTTGCTTAGAATCTGGGTAGACACTGGTGGCTCAGCCATTAGGGCAGCAGAAGTGATGCCTGCACCTCAGAGGGCTACAAGTTCCTTGGAACTACCTCTAGAGATCCATACCACCATGAATGGCACCAGCTGATCTGAACAGAGAAGCTACATGAAGAGGCCAGAGGACCCAACTACATCCAACCTGCAAATGTCTTCCCATGATGTCAAGCTGTGAGGATGACCACTTGGGACCTACTACATTAGACCAGCTGCCAGGAGAATAGTATTGAAGGGAGGCCACTAAGCCCAAGATGAAAACTGCCCAAGCAAAGGTTGGTTACATTGCTACCACACTGGAAGTTATAATAAATCCTAATAAGATGGGGCGTTTGAAACCCAGAACTATATAATCAGAAATTAAAATGTATTTTATTTACCCTTTAATGAAGTTTAATTAAACTCATCACCCATATATAAAAGACACATATTTCATATATAACAAGGTAGATGTCCAGCTCCTTTGGACTAATGAAATTCCAAATTCCTGGCCTTATAACCAGGTGGCAATAATTTGATGGAATTGAGGAAGAGTGATGTCTCCTAAGCACTAAATGCTATTGATTATTCAACTGATTTTTTCATCTGATCAATTTTAGTTACTCTTGGTGCCTGCTCAGCTTTAATGTAACTTTCTCCAGCACAATTATTTTGCAGAGCGTAGTGAATAACCAATCTATTAGTATTTTTGAGTATCTAAATGCACAAAGTGGACTTAATTCAAAAGTACAGAAGCATCATACCTGGATCAACAGCTTCTCCATCAAACACAGTCTCATACACAGTGGTTTCCTTAAAATTAAGAAGAATGTTCGCATTAGCAATAAAGTGAACTTGATACAACTGCTTTTGTCATATGTTGAATACTTTAAGCTAATGACTATGATCATTGGTTCTAATTTTTGTCAACTTGCAATAACGTAGACTCACCTTGAAAGAGCCTCAAAAGGGGGTTATCTAGATCAGGTGGGACTATGGCATTTCTGGGCGGAGTGTCTTAATTGTGTTCATTATGAGGGAAGACCCAGCCTGAGAGTGAGTGGCACCATTCCCTGGTTTGAGGTTCTCTAGCCTGTTAGGAGTGGGGAAAACCAGCAGAAGCCTAAGCCACCACGCGTCTATCGCTGCTGACTGTGGCTGTGATGTGACGAGCTGCTTCAAGCTTCAGCCATTGCAGAGACGGACTACAAATGGGGTTGTCAGACAAAATGAACTCTTTCTCCAGGAAGTTGATTTTTTTGGTCAGAACAGAAGTAAGACTAGGACATGACTTCTTATAAGCTCTTTTACCTTTAAAGACCAGCAGTCTAGGTACTAAAGCTTCCTGTCAGTCTTACCTCCTCTCAATCCCATTCCCCACAGTGCTCTGCCTGCCATGAGTGCTGTTAACTCAGATGCCTCTCTTAGGAGCAACCTTGTATGAGAAGCGTTATAGATCATGCTGTGTGCTAGATTCCTGACCTCAGAATGCCACTACATTTGGAAATACTTTAAAGAGATAGAAAAGTAAAATGAGGTTATGTGGATATTATCCCAAAATGACCAGTATTATAAGATCAAATGGGGACAAAGACTGTCCTCAGAGCCAAACAGCCCTCACAGAACCATGAACTTCTTGCTTCTAGGACTCTGACTAATAAATCTCTGTTGTTAAGCCACCCAGTATGTAATTTTCTGTTATGGAAACACCAGAAAAGTAATGCAGAAGACTGGGTGGCATCAGCCTCCTTACCGAGAAGGCAGGGAATGGAAGGTTGAGAGGGAGCCAGCCTGTGAAAGAAGACCATGGCCAGCCATCACTGTGGTATGAGTGTCAGGAATGCATGGGAAACAAGGGGACAAAACTGGAAGACAAAAACTAAAGGTGCCCTTTCGAGTTCCATGCCACAATGTGGATCTGAGATCCAGCCCTCCCTGGTGTATTCTGTGGGTTATTCAGCAATTATGCTTTGCTCAGTGTGAATTGGCGTGCCTTCTCTGCTAAAGACTCCAAGGTTAAGGAACTTGCCCAGGCCTGTCATATGTGTAATATTCAAATATAGTTTTAAATTCTAAGCAGTATTAAATTATGCTAGATTTGCATTTGCCTAGAGTCATTTTTGCTACATGCATATATATATATATATATATATATATATATATATATATATATTAGGTAAATTTTGCCTTCACCAAGCTTTTAAAATTTAATCTGAAATCCCAACTTTGTAATACACACTAATTCACCAAAAATGATAAACTGAAATTATTTTATTTCCTTCCTGTGATGTTTGAATAGATTTTACCATATGTTTACAAGGAAAAATTTTTCAATATACAGCAAAATGGACAAAAATGCACTTACTGTTAATACCTCTAGCTTTTTGTTTCTTCTTTCTGTGATAACATTTTTTCCTTTTTGATTTTTATCTCCTGTTTTAAAAAAAATACATGAAATGAGTGAATGAATGGAAAGGATGTAGTGGGTGGCATTTTTAAAACATAATGTGGGCTTACAAGACAACTCAGGGCTGAGGTTCCTGCTGACAAACATGACAACCGGAGGTTGGTGCCTACGTGGCAGAAAGAGAACACCCAACTCCCTGCAGTTGTCCTGTGACCTCCACCAAAATTAAAATGAAAGAAAAGTTGTGGTCACTTCAGCAATACACACACTAAAGCTGAGGTGATCAGCATGACCCCTCTGCAAGGATAACACACAAAGTTGTGATACAGTCCCTATATTTTTTTTAAATAACACTAAGTTTTGTGAAAACTTACTATTTTGTAAGGTGTGTCTGCATATGATGTGTGTGTGTGTGTGTGTGTGTGTGTGTGTGTGTGTGTTCATATAAAAGAATTTGGTTGGGGTTACACTGATTGTCAAACAAAAATCCCAGCACCAAATATTGGATATTTCTCTTCAAGTTGTTAGTTGAAGTATCCTGGAGATCTCCCCTCCCCCCAAATATAGGCTCATTGCCATGGCCCTCGGTTGCCTGCCAAAACTTGATGGTGATACTCATTGCTAAAGACATCTGGAGAAATCAAGCTGATACTGCCCAGGAAGCTTCCTCCCTGCTCTTTAGCTGTCACAGTACCTGAAGGTGCTATGGAAGCTGCTAGGGATGTGAAGTTGCCACCAGTGTTACCCAGCTGTAATCCTGCGAGCTACAATAACCAGCAGCTTGGCAAGAGTGCAATAGCCACACGAGTGTTGTGAGATAAACAGTTGCTTTCTGACTGAATTCTAGGCCAACTCAACAAAAGAGAAAGAATACTTGCACCCCCATTTGGTTGGGGGATCAGGGTCCCCAGGAGTGAATCTGCTACTATTATTCTGCCAAATGAGCCAAACATCCCTCTAAATTTACTTCTCTACGCCAGTAAATTGGTACAGATTTTGAAGCTTATCAAAGAAGTTTCTTTGTGCAATGGACAGTGAGTAACACAAAAAGATACACAAGTAGTCCAAGTGCAGAGAGTGAGTGTCAATGGAGTGCTACCCACAAACGGAGCATTTACACCACACATTCATCCCCAGGCTCGGGGGCCATCATGGAAGAGCAGACAAAGATGATGAAGGCTAAGGGTCAGGGAGTACTCAAGCAAGTAGTGTCTCCTGGACATGACGGGGCCACTGTGTGAGCGCACAGCAGCTGTGCCTGTCTGGGCAAGGCCTGTCCAAGAGCAAGCCCCTCCATAGCCGGGCATGGCCTGTGAAAGGGGCTCGCAAGCCCCACCTCTAACTGAAAAGCCACTGACAGTTGATGGCTTCTGGCAAAGGGAGTATCAGCTGGAGTTTGGTTTTTTGTTTTTTTTTTCCTTTTTTGTAAATGTGGTTTCTGGTAGATCAGCCATTGTCAGAGGACATGAAGTTGTGAAATACTGAACAGGTGGGAAGGAATCCAGGAAAATTTACAAGTAGTAATGGGAATGACTATGATTAAAGCACATTTCAAGAAATTCTCAAAAAAAACCCCAATAAAATATTGTATTAAAATAAACAAATATATATAATTTTAAAATTATATAATCCATGCATAATTAGTATCTTACCTACAACATACTTCATTCCTCTGTAGAAAAAGAAAATTTGACAAAACATCAGTTAAATTATGGCAATATACGTTCAAAGTAATTTCATTCAAGACTTAACATGTGACTTACCACAACCAGATTTTTTGAAAGAATTATGTCGTTTTCTTTAGCAGTTTCCATCTGCTTTACTGAACCATTTTTAAAAAATCCTGTGTAGTTTATGAAAAAAATAACTCTAAATCTAAAGAGGGTGATTCCCCGCATGGAAGTACAGTGCTGAGCCTGTGTGCGTGCGTGCGTGCGTGTGTGCGTATTACTAAGCATGAATCCGATCTTAGTTCATGTCAGTTAAACACTCAATCAGTGACTTATATCCTCTTCCTTCAGTTTCCTTTTTATTTTGACAAATGGTCTAACTCATGCTGGATTTGAACCCGCAATCTTCCCGCCTCTGCCTCCCAATTACCTGGGATTATAGGCCTGTGCTCCCAGGCCAGGCTCCACCTCTGCTTTTGAACCTACGGTATTCTCTACCCTGAAGAACTATATTGATAAATGACAACAGAAGCAGCTCTGTTTTCTATCCATTTCTTTGGCACCCCAAAAACTTTAAAACCAAACAATTGTGTGGAAAGAGAATCAACACTTATTATCTACCATTTCCTAAATTAATTCCTGCTGATTGTCAAACATCTGTCCTTGAAACCACTTTGCCTCAAAACAATGTGAGGTGTTCATTTGCCCACAAATTCAGTTGTTTTAAACGATTTTTCACAGACATTCTGTAGTATCGCGTAGTGATATAGTGCTGCTCTTCTGTTTGGGCGGGGTTTCTTTTAGGTTGTTGTTGTTTGATTTTGTAAGATGTATTATTTTGTTTTTAATTTGTGGGTAGGTTCCCATGGAGCCTACAAGTCAGATTCTTTGGAACTGGTGTCAGCCACCCAAAGTTGGTGCTAAGAACCAGACTATCAAACTCCAGTCCTCTGCGGGAGCAGCAAGAGCTCTTAACATCTAAGCCAAGTCAATAGACATGTATTTCTTTGTTCATTTGGGTTTGTGTATGTTTTTGAGCGTGTGCATCTATGTTTGACAAGGTCTCATGTAGCTAAGGCTAGCCTCAAATTTACCTTTACCTCCTACATACCATCAAGCTAACCTCTATTGCTGTTTATTTTATTTTATTGGAAATTATATAATTACATAATTTCTTCTTTTCTTTTCCTCCCTCTAAAACCACCAATATATATTTCCTTCAAATTCCTAGGCTATTTTTTTATTAACTGTGTTATATACATGTGAGTGTATTTATATTATATACAACCTATAATAATACTTGTATGTAGGCATATGTTTTCCAATCTCACCATTTGGCACTGGATAACCAACTGATGTGCTCTTCCAAGGGAAGACTATTTGTCCTCCTCTTGGTCTTCCTTAGTTGTTTGTAGGTCTTTGCATAAGGCTGAAACTTCATGAACTCCCCATGAGCCAGCCCTCATCTACATTAGCCTGTCCTCATTCAGCTCATAAATCCACACTTCACTAAGCCGGAATAATCCCTAACTACATCTAAATATTTATCCTTGCACCCACAAATAAGTGTAGTCCTCACCCCTCAACAAGAAAACATCTCTTTGCAA
Source organism: Meriones unguiculatus (assembly GCF_030254825.1). Lineage (NCBI taxonomy): Eukaryota > Metazoa > Chordata > Mammalia > Rodentia > Muridae > Meriones > Meriones unguiculatus. Next base: position 28,839,844 of record NC_083357.1, read on the forward strand.
CAAAGAAAGACTATGACAAAAAACTACAACCAATCTAAATGCAGGGTTGTGAACCCCATTGCCAACTGATACATCCACAGTGAAGCTCCTGTATCTAATGCACAGAGATAATTGCAGAAGAAAGAATATGGAAAAGGTTGTAAGAACCCAAGGATGAGGAAATTTGCCACAAGAATGTGTCTCCCAGGAACATTGCCACTTACTAAAGAGAGCCTCCCAAGTATTTCAGGGTAGAGTGGGTTTAGAACGCCGGTAAAAAAAACAAACAAACAATCAAACAAAAACACTGAGTTCTATATCCCTAGTATTTGGTCTCTCTAAAACACACTTAGGCAGAATCACTAAGAGTTAAGAGAACCAAACTTGAATTCATTTTAATTCTTTATAGCAAAAGCTTAGGAAGAAAAAAAAAACCACATACTTGGGTTTTGACTTGGAAACTTCCTTGGTCATTTTCTGAGAGCAGCTCTTAATGTTTCTATATTTCCAAAGGAGAAAACACATCCAGGAAATCAGTCCAATGAAGAAAACAGCCATCAGCGTGAAGATAAAAGGGACATACCAGTCACTGTTTTTGTATGTGTTGATAGCTGTATACACAATGGTCAGACCTTTTCTTTGCTGGAAAATTATTTCAAAGCAAAGAGAGCATTAGTCCATCTGTTTGCACAGTGTAGCATCAGTACAGAGCCACCATCTTAACGCAGACAGTGAGACACAGACTCCTACATATATGTAAGTATCCGGGTAACAATGAGAAACACGATAACAAAAAAGAGCTACCAATTAACAATGTAGAGAACAGAGTTGCATGAAACGGCCACTCTGTGAGCCAAAGCAAATCATGTCTCTCCTTTTCACCTCAGCCCTTTGACCTATAAAGTTAAGAGATTGAGCTAGCTGATGTCTAAGATCCATTTAGGCCTGTATGTCTCTGTTATCTACTTCTTTTTGTGTAGCTTGAGGTAAGAGTGCATTCTCAAAAATCAAATACTCAAGGAAAAGGACTTTTTAATGCTGTATTTTAGAGGCCACAAAACAATAAAACAAAATACACCCTAAGTCCTATGAAACAGGAACTTTCACCATTGGGTGACTCCTAAGCCATTATGTAATTCAGCAGCATCTTCCCATATCTGCTTTATAAATGACAAGACCCTGAAAGGTCTGCTAGGTGTCGTAGAGTGGACTGACGAGTAGCTAAATGATGGCTGTAAGACATACAGTGTGATGTCTCGCACAGCAAAGGTGCCCATTGTTATGACAGCATAGTCTTTCAAAGTATCTACTTGCAGAGGGTTTTAGGGGGTATAATTCACCGAATAGTGCTCCCTTCTACTGAGCAAGACCTTCAGATCATTCAGCCTGCAGCTCAGGGGTCCTCTATAAGTGCATGCAATTTTCACTTCCTCCTGTGCACACAATATATTCACAGATGCACAGTGCCCAAGGGAGCCCACTGGTTGTTTGGGTTAGCGTGAAAGTCGAAAGGCAGATGAGGGAGAACAATGGCCTGGTCATTCAGTTAGCGTTCCTGGATGACATCTGACTTTGCAGTAAAATGTTTACAACACAGAGAGCCAAATCAAATTCTGTAAGTCTTTACCTCAGAGCGGGTTGGAGGAGGTGGTGTGCTGCTTCTTATCACATAGACGTCTATGACGGCAGTTCCTGTCCTGGGCTTGACGGCTTTGCCGTATTTCAGGTTGTCATCAATTACATGCACCACAAGATGGTACCGCTGCCATGGTTCAGCTCCAGATGCAAAGTTGAAAGGATTCTTCACAATTAACTTTGGAGTATTTGAACCCCGACTTGGGTCTAATTGGAAATGAAGGTTTTCGTTTCCTTTAAAACAAATAATGGAAAAGTTAGAATGATTTTATAATACATAAAATGATCTCAAGCTACCTTAAAATAACATTAAAACACAGAATATGTACATAGATTAAAATTAACATTAGCTGTAATTTCCATATCTAAAAATAGTTTATAATAAGGTTGAAATAATATAGTCAATTGAGATATGTAGGAAAGTGTTTTACACTAGGCATGTTAGGGTAAGCCTATAATCCCAGCATTTGGTAGGAAAAGGCAAGAGGATCAAGAGTTCAAGGTCATCCTTGGCTACATAGAGAGCTCAAGGCCAACCTGGGCTACAAAAGGCCATGTCTCAAAAAAAAAGTTTTTAAAGGTTTAATCCGCTCATGTGGCCAGCAAATTTCATGTTACAATCTGATTATTCTGCATGTTTTTTTCCTCTTCCTTTATGGTCACACTTAGTCTAAATTAATATCTAATGAGCCAGCCAGACCACAATACAAATTTACGTCCTTTAGAAGTTAAGTTTTTGTTACTTTGGCTATTGTATGAAATTCATATACAGTAAAATATGTCTTGTTTTTTAAATGTCAAAAAAAAAAAAAAGAAGTTAAGTCTTCTCCAGGGCCTGGTAAACCCTACCATAAATGAGATAAACGTATCTTCTCTCTTCGTGGAGTTTACCTTCTAGCAATGATTGTAAATATCAAACTAGTCTTCATAATTTATTAACAATGGTTTGCTCATGTCTACATTCTCACCTTTCCAAATGAACAGTGGAAAGGTCTTATTGTCATAGTGAAAACAACTGTAAAGATAATGTTTTCCTGTGTAGACTTTCTCTTGGTTAATGACTTTATGTGTTGGGTACCCAAAGTTAATGAGTGCCATGAATGCATTCCACATCTATTTTAGATGGCTCTATGGAACAATTTCTAAGAATAGTGTTTAATATATGGTTGGTCTCAAATAATAGAAGATCTCCTATAGAAGACAAGTTGGGGACTATAATGTTTATGTGAATCTGAGTAGATCCAATAATAATACAATCAAAACCATCTAGCCTGTGAACTTGTTACAACATCATCAGTTGGAAAGGTGGCATCTGTTTTCAGCTAGCTCCATGGATAACAGAGCTAGTTCCTTGTACTAAAATCTGTAGCGTTTCCCCAAATTCTGAGTATCTTTGAAGACACAGGGGTAATTGAGTCATATGTGCGGACACGAAAGGGTGTTGTGAGGAAACAAAAAATTATAGCTATGAAATAGTGCAACCTTTAAAAACAGTCCCTTCTAGGGTTAAATACCATTCCTGACATTGTATAGCTAATGTCAACTTGACATATGTTTGTGAATAAAAGAAATAATTAAAGTATCTACCAGAAGCCATTTCAAAGCGCATTTCAAAATCTTGTGAATCTCTGTCATGACAGTTCAGTTTGAGACCATTGACATTTGTCCCAGCAACAACATTGTCAGAGATAGTTGCTGTATATAGATAAGGTATGCAGACAGGTGCTTCATCATTCTCATCTTCAATGTCAACAGTGACCTGTCAGTGATGAAGAGAAAAGAAACATCACATCCACACCGTGATACTATTTATACACAGAATCAGAAATGAGCATCTGGATGGGCAGATCGTCCAGAATTATTAAGTTAAAATTCTAAAGTGTTCTGAATTTGCAGACATGTTCTTGAAGATGTAGATTCTGGCTGTCAGTCATTGGTTGGTGGTTTATTATTCTTGGGTCAGCTGTGACATTCTATGTCCCCTTTAAAGAGAATTAGGGGATCATTAGATGAAGCTCTACGGGAAGTACAGTCATGCAAATTATAACAAAAGCTACACTGGAGAATGCCACCTCTGAAGATGAAGTTCTCTGGACTCTTTGAACTGCCCCAGTTCAGTGGCAAACATGCCCAGAAGGAGCCACCTCTGACTTAATGAAGGACGTCTTCCATACCGGTTCCTCGAGCACAATGTCTGCCTGACTGTAATTAGGGTGCTTATCAACCTTTTCCTAATTAAAATACTATAAACCAGGAAGCTGTGATTTACATGGGAAAAGATCAAAATATGAAGAGTTTGAAAATGTCACTGATCAAATGCCAGTAAGCCTAGAAAGGTTGTCTGCCCACCTCTCTGATGACCAATAATTTTCCAATAACATCAGCAGAAGAATCACTGGTGTGTGTACATCTGCAAGAATTATCTTTTAATGCTTTAATAACATAGTTAGGTTCTTGGAGGGGATTCTGCATTTTTAATGTTACTTCTCTGTAGATTGAATGCAGCTAAATGTTGTGTTTAATACATGAGGTTTTTAATTACATTTTGTTTGTGTGTTTGTTTGTCTGTTTGTTTTTAAGACAGGGTTTCCCTAAATACCTGTGGCTGTCCTGTAACTCACTCTGTAGGCTGTCCTCAAACTCATGGTTGTAACCTCAGCTTTGTGAAAGTCATTCTAATCATTGATGCAAATAGGTCTTATGTTTTCCTCACAATGACAGGCGCATAAAACAATGCAAAACACCTATCAACCACACAAATACACAGAATCATCTGGAGGCCTTTCAACTGAAAGAATCCTCACTCAGAAAGCTGTGTGCAACAACAAACCTTAGTTTCATTAGAGGCATGTGCTCCATAATAAATGCAACATCATATATTCTTGATGTCTTTCAACAGTCAGTCCTCTAGCTTTGCTAAAATAACTTAACAGACATACACATCCCTTTATTACAATACTGAAAGAATGCATGCAGCATTGCAAACATTGCCTTGAAGTAGAAGGCAGCCTGGATTTAGTGCTAGGTCTGTGAATCTTATATTAGCCCAAGGTACATTTTCCTTATTTGCATGGTACCCCAGTTTCCTCATTTGCATGGTGAATGTGAATGTAGAGTTGCCTACTTCACATGTTAAAGTATTGACTCCATCACATCTTGTCCAAAAAGACTCATGTTATCCTTTTGAGAACACATAGACAGCAGAAAGAGAAGTTAGCCAATTCCTCCTTACCTGTTCAAACTTCCAAAGCTAAGTTCATACAAAAGTTATGGAACACTTGAGAAGCAGAAGAAATCCACAGGCTTCTCCATTCCCTGCCATTTTATGACCTGATCACTCCAATGTGCTATTTAGAACTTAATACCTTGCCCAGTCATATAAACATGAAACCTGTGTCTCTCTACTCACTGTGGTCACTGCAGTGCGTGGATGAGCTCTGTCGCAATTCACAGCTTCCACGGTGAGGTTATATTGCCTCACTGTCTCATAGTCCGGCTGAGTGGTGAGTTCAATCATTCCAGAGATAGGGTGAATCCAGAACCTTCGCACAGCCTGGACATCTCCCTTGATTATCTTGTACGTCAGACAGTTTGCTGGATGGTCCTCACCAATGGCAGTCACTTGTCCAACTTTGTAGAAGGCTGCCAATGTTTTACCGAGTTTATTTCTCTCATGAACACATATTCCATAAAGGCTTACCAAGGCTATAATTTTTCAAATGGTAACCTGAATTTTTCCAAGTAATAACCTCTTTTGTTAAGGTTAAGACTTAAACTCCACATGATAGCAGACAGATTTATAGAGAATCACAGCCACTTTAGACCACTGGTTTCACTCAAATGAACTCAAAGTATCACTAACTTTGTGATACTCATAATTAGCTTCATCTTAGCATTGTGCTAACATTACTGGCAGATAATGTTCAGAAGCCAGACTCTGAAACCAGAAGACCAAGTTTACAATCTCAGCCTCTCACTTACTAATGCAGAATGGACAGTTCTGTAGGCCCCTTGATTTTTTTTTCTTTCTTTGCAAACTAAGTTCAATAACATCACCTACCATACAGAGTTGTGGAGACTAGGTGAACTAAAATACATGAAGTACATGGAGTAATAGTAAAGCCTGGTATATAGTGAATGCTAACGAAGAATTATTTCTTATGCTTCTCTCACTGAATCTTCCCAACAGCCTTATGGTGGTAGTACTGCTATCTCCATTTTATAGAGAAGGAATTGAGACCCTATAATGTTCATTTGTCCTAGTCCACAAAACTGGTCATGATAGAGTCAGGCTCAAGTCTGTATCTGCTAATTCTTCAGTCAGATTTTCAAATCTTTTCACAATAATTCCAATCAATAATATTCACAAATAATCCTTCAGAATAATGATAATTACAGTACATTGGTTTAGTTCATATGTCCAAATTCTTTCTTGTGTTCACACTATTAGCCATGCAGGGAACCCTAGCACTCTGGCTTGTAACTTGCTTTGATCAGTGGAATATTAGTGAATCTGGTATAGGCAAAGGTATGAAAAGCATTTGTTAGATTAAATTGACTTTCTTTTGCCATATACTAACACACATACACACACACACACACACACACACACACACACACACACACACACACACATACACCTGACTGTTATCCTATAAAAGTCATTCTAGTTATGACTATACCTCTTCCTTCACTCTGAAGACATACTGGGTTCAGCCTGAGGATGAAAGGATGAGGGAAGGGCCAAAGCACTGTCATCCCAAGCAAACTGGGACAGGGCACTGAAAACCAGTCTACAGCTTGGGCGGACTCTCACAAGCTTGAGCAATACCAGAAATATATTCCAGTTCTCAGATACCTGAGCTGGACAATGTTTATTGCTATGTTACTCCAATTTGTATGGGATTCATTTGTATAGCATACTATGGCAACAGATTACAGTTATGGTAGGTTACTTTTCAATCATCTTATTCTTAAGCCATAAGTTCTGACACATGATTATGTACAGCTCACCAACATGTGCCAACATGTGTATGGGGGTTTCCCCTGAGCAGCGATGAAGAAGAAAACATATTATGTGCCATCCTCATCATGTTCAACCTCAAAGAATATTTCCTTATCTGGCATGTTCCTTAATCGAGATTCATCTCTTGTAATGAATTATTAAGTAGGCAGTGAGCACAGCTTATGATAGCAACAACAGAAGAAGCATATGCACGGAAAATAAGGTTTCTTATTATGGCAGTTCCAGAAGAGAAAGAATCTACGGCTTGGGCAAGAGCATCAATTTTACATAAAGGTGTTGCATTGGATACATGGCCTTGAAGAAGAGATAACCAGTAAAACTGATCTCTGTCTTACAGAGCTGGAAAATGATGGGATTATTTCCACATTTAACACCCGGTTAAGTACAATGGGAAGCATATTCTTATGAAGGTGTAGAATTAACCTTTCAATAAACTCTAAATGTTATCTTGAGCATCTTTAGCTGAATTTTAAGTAGAGTAATTATGGAACTATGAACACTGCCAAACCTCATCAAAAATACTGGAAATGGAATGCATTTTCCCTTGTGACCTGCAACTCAGCTGATTCAATTTCCAAGTTTCTTTCAAGTCACTACAATAAAGGAGCTCTTTTGAGTACATCTACTTTCCTTCATAGATATTTTTGTCAGTTTATCATATATCATCAATTTTTATTTTAAATATTATAGAACTCCATAATTACAATTTTTGTGTAATCTACTGGACAGATTTGAATCCACTGTACTAATGAATTCAATATGGGGGGAAAAACACCTTTTGTATTAATGTAGTTTTTTGGGCTCTTTTTGTTTTGTTTTGAGCAGGCCTGGAACTCACTCTGGAAACCAGGCTAGCCTCAAACTTACAGATCTACCTGCCTTTGCCTCTCAACTGCTGGAACTACAGGCAAGTCCCACTATGGCCAGATACTTAATGTAGTATTAAGTATCCTGAAGGACTATAGACATTACATTTAATATTCTGAGGGGAGTCATGTTCAGAGTAGCTTTACAGTTTCAGTTTCTTCCTAAGGGTAGCTTGAGTTGTGGAGGTCTCTACTGTAAATATCTGTATATATTCATCTATAGATGAATATAAGTAGAAGTTAGATAGATAGACATCAATTGATAGCTAGATAGATTGCAAATAACAGCAATTAATATTAAAAAAAAGGCCATGAATTTTAAAAAGAGCAAGAAGACATAGATGGAGAGAGGAAAGGGCAGGGAGAAATTATGTGATTATATTCTAAAAAGAAAAGAAAAAATAATTCAAGACTATGAAACAAAACAAGCAAAAATCCAGATGCTGTAATTCCATTCAGCTTGTAAGCTCTAATACAGAAGACCAAGCAGTGTTTTTGTGGATGTTTCGAAAGAAAAGAAAGAAGTTCCGGCACATGAAGAGTGGCAGCACTCAAGAGACACCAGCAGTATAACTGTCATTGGTGGTGGGAGCATGGCTTTGGACTTCAGACACCAAGCTCCTGGGCTGGAGAGATGGCTCAGCAGTGAAGAGCACATGCTGCTCTTGCAAAGGGTCCAAATTCCATTCCCAGAACCCATGGTTGATGGTTCACAATTGCCTGTAACACTAGCTCCAGGAGACCTAGCACCTCTGGCTTCTGTGATCTCATGTACCTATTCCCACACAGACACTTATTTCAAGATAACATAAACATCTTAAAAGAATGCCAGTATGTGGCAACTAACATATGTGCTGTGCTCAACACATATGGAATGTCAGTCACACACACGCTTCATCTCAGCTCTATGCTATAGTGATTGTCTTTATCTTACAGATAAGAACTCTCAAAAGTGCAGGACTGGGGCTCTAGTTCATTTCTCCAGAGCTCTGTAAGCCCTGGGTTTGAATCCCTAACACCACACACACACACACACACACACACACACACACACACACACACACACACAAATAAATAAATAAATAAATAATAGGAGGAGGAGACATGGAGTTTCCTGTAGATCATTACTGGAATATGCTGAAGAAAGGAATGCCAACTGCTCAAGAGCATCAAAGCCAGGAGATTGAAGCTATTATTTAGTCTCTCAGGCAACCACAGAGCTTCAATGGTGCTGTATGCAGAATGCCTGCAAGAGACCCCTGGTTGGTGTGCCAGCAGAAGCAGCCCTTTCCTGGAGCCTCTAAGCCTCTAAGCACTACTTACATGCCTTCAAACACTTGAGTGGTGAATGATTGTTCCAAATCTCAAGAAAACTCTTCCCAAGCCAAAGATTTTTATATATTTCAGAACTTTGCTATGCCCTGGTCCAATAGCCAACATTTTACAGAAATTAGTGATTTTCTACACAAGTACAAAAATAAAAAATGAAGGAGTAGAGTTTCAAAAAAAGAAAGGCCTGGCTAACTAGCTGAAGTACTTTAAGACAAATGAGCACTTTACACCTAAATATATCAAGAAACACATCTTCCATTAAGTAAGGTACTAATATTGCTATACAAAACAGCATGGAGAGTTTATTTTGGATATTTACATTTTAGGGACTAAATAATTTTGTTAATTAAGAACTGAACAATATTTACTACTTTAAACATTTTTTATACTATAAAAATTGTTATGAATTTACAACCAAACAAAACCCTCAAAGGTTTTAAAGAAGTAAGTTGCTGGAATAACTGACTTATGCTAGCAGAGACAGGTTTGAAGCCAGTTTCCTTTGAGCCCTACATTTAGGGTCTTGCTGCCTCCATGTGACATGCTTACAAAGCAGGTTGTCTTGATTTCAGGGCACAGTCAGTTCTATCACTTGAAGTATTTGGGTTAAGCCTGGAGGATTCACATCCAGAGATTCTGAGAAAGGGATATGTTCCCATCTTAGATGACAGAATTACAACTATTACCATTTCTGTATTTTCCAAACAGAATAAAGCTATCCATGATATCCTAACTCCTATCTAATATAGAACTGGGATAGAACCTTAGCCATGATCTTGACTTTGGACCTAAGACCTTGACCACAGTTTTTCAAGAGATTTGGGTTGTATAGATAATAACCACACTGTCCCTACTTCTTGACACTTAGCAATAGTTTGGAGGCGAAAGGGGTGAGAAGTTAAGTAAAGTCAAAAACGTGCATTTGTCCACCACAAAAACAAACCCTGAAACTGTTATCAAATCTCAAAGTAGGCTTTGGGAAATCATCAGGATGATATTCTGAGAACATCGCCAGTAAAAATAAATTTCCATGAAGGTCCCACATCCTTCTGCATCTGCTCATATTCTCTAAATGCCCATGCTCCTTTTCCATTGCTCGCTCAGTGGAGACCTGTTAACACAAGGCGTTTCCTTGTGGATGCTTTAATGGTAAAGATACGAGAACATTCTTACCTCCTGATGTTTCGGGAACTGAAAATGTATAGTGTGAGGCTTGAAATTTGGGGCTGAAATCATTGTCAGGAGCAATCACCACAAGGATTGTCACAGTCACTGTGAAATTGAGCAGTAAATTAGTACTTTTTGTTTTACTCTACAAACAACTGAAACATGTCCCCAGTTGCAGGATTAGCAAGGACTCTTAAACTACAGCAGGAGTCTCTCTACGTCCAAATGATTGGTATTTCCCACACTCTGTGTTCTCAGGGGACCAGGGGCGGTTTGAATGTGAAGTGTCTTTCACTGGCCCCTGTGTTTAAGCACTTGGTTCTCAGCTGATGGCACCCTTTGGAAGGCTGTAGAACCTTCAAGAAGAAGACTTTCCTTGGAAGAAGAGGGGCTCCTCTTCTTGTTTCATCTGCTGCCTGACTGTAAATGCGGTGTAGCTGTCTGTGTTCCACTCGAACTGCCATACTGTTCCATAGGAGACTATATCCCTTCAAGCTTGAGCCAATCTTCCCTTGTGTTCCTTCTTGTCAGTTACATGTGACAGCAACAAGAAACACTAGACAAAACCCAAATGAGTTCCATGGCTAGCCAAAACAGGTTAGCAAAAACAAAACAAAAAAAGATAGTAGGTTTTATATTTTATGTAATACGGATACGTGTGTGGTATAGTATATATTGTGGTAATTACATTTTCTACAAGACAGTCTCTATCACAAATTTCTGTAGAACGATTCTTCCATTGGTTGGTTGGAATAACTTTCCAATCAGTCTAAGATGTCTTACGCTATGCTTTTAAAACACAGAAATGGAAAGTCTGAGAAAGTCCATGTTTAATGCTTAGAGTCAACATAAATTCTGTGGCCTTAAACTAGTTTTCACTTCTAGGAAGTTCATTTTCCACACCACCCAGTGAAGTCAGTGTCCATCTACTACATCACAGTATGAATATGAAATCAGGTGAGATTATGGTCAAGAAAAATTTTCAAATCATAAAAGGTTAAGACAAAAAGAGTTATTAGCAGCCAGCCAGATTGCTTAGTATCCCAAGCCTGGTGATACTAAGCTGAAGACTCACATGCTGGAAGGGATGTGAGAACCTAAGCCAGCAAGTTGCCTTCCAACCTCCACGTGCACACTATGGCATGCCCCCCCATGCATATAGTCATGTAATTAAGTGCAGTGAACGAAATAAGGATTTGTTACAATTTTGCACATTGCCTGTAAAAGAAGAGACTGTATTTTGGGCTAACAAGCTAATGCAGCCTACTAGGGAGTTGTTCAAAAGAAATATTTTAATAGTAATGAATAAAAGAAGCAACTTGAAAGCAGAAAAAAATTTTAGGGTAAAATTAGAGCATCGTATATGAGGCACTAACTGGGACATTGATATTACTGCCACAGTTTCACAGGAAAGAGACTGAGAAAAACAGAACTAAATTCATAGTCTAATGTTACAAAGTTAAAAGTTCATGTAGATACCAAAGCAAGAAGTATTGGCTGTTAATATCTTTGAGATACTGATGTGCCAAATACAAAGTCCTAAATTAAATAAAAATTAGAGGTTTTTATGGCAATACTTCTTGGGATTCCTGCTATGCAAGTGTTTATTTTGAATTTCTAGGCAAGCATTCTTCCCAGATTTGTTTGGTCATGAAATTCTCCTTTAGCAGATTATCTACAGCATTAATGTTCAAAAGAATTCTGGTATATTGCCTGCTCTAAAATTCTGTGCGCCATATGTCAAACAGTAAAATTTAATCTGAGATTTACATGACCTTTCTTTTGGAGACTCAGTGGCATGCTTCACCTTCTCGCATATGCTGCTACATGGTAACACTTTCAAGGATACTGTCTGCAACTTTCATCACGATCTCAACAGTATCCAGGATCCCTAAGAAAATTCAAAGCATGCTTTTCTACAAAAACAAATGGTTTACTTTAGACCTGTATATTCCTTTCAGTAAATCCACTTATATGTTGTAAGAGCAGGTGCCATTTACCGCTCTGCCATACTATGATTTTTATTACATCCATAAAGACTCCAAATTGTGTGAATTAGCTGGCCTATAAAAACAGAGGGAACCAAATGTGCAATGTTGCAAGCATATTTTATGAGCAACTGCTGTGAATATATTGGCTTGTAGAGACCAGAGAAAATATGCTACTAAGAAAGATGTTTTATCTCTTCCAAGTTCAAGAAAGGTTCAACTCTGGTGAGATGGGCAAGTTATTTAGCTACAAGAAAAAAATATCCATCCTAAAAGGCCACTTTGGGCTATATGATAGATTTCTTCATGATTTCTACCAATAGCTTCAAACTCCCTTCCCCACCCCACAAAACCAGGAACAAAACAACAACAACAAACAAACAAAAACCACTCAAGAATACTTCTAGGTGAGATGTCATGCTTTGGTTCCTGTCCCCAGCACAGCACTTCTCTAGATAGCTAGCTGTGTAAGTCTACTTAATTTTCTGATCACTGGAATAAACATACTTGAAAGAAGCAACTTAATGGAGAAAGTATTTGGACTCTTGGTCAAAGAAGGGAAGGTACGGCAGGAGGAAGTGCTGGATGTTTGCTCATGTCTCAGCAGGTCGGGAAACAGAAAGGCAGCAGAAAGCAGGGTCAAGATATGACTTCCATAACCCACCCCTGTTGACTTCAGCAAGAGCCACTTCCCAGGAGCTCCACAGCCTCCCAAAACAGTGTCACTATCTGAGAGTCGAGTGTTCAAACACAGTCTGGTGAGGAACATTTCATGTTAAGTCATAGCAACTCCACTAAAGTTCTTTTATCAGTAAGTCAAGCAGGATTGAGAGCATCCTGGGACTACTGAGTACAGTTCAGGGTTAAGTTCATTTGGCTGCAAACACATAAATGTCTTCTATAATTCTGCATTATAGAAGAAACAATCTCAGAATCCATTCAACCCAGTGATCAAGGCAACCACCAGCAATGATTCAGAGTTCTTACAAGAAAAAGCAAAAAAACAAAAATACAACTGTCACTCTTTCCCAACTGTTCTCCATTGCCAGACCATGCCTTCTACTAAAAACTTGAATTCTCTCCCGTAACTTCTTATTTATCAGTAATGGAAACACATGCATGGCCACTTTAGCACCATAATTTCCAGAAATGAGAGACACTTGCTATTAATGACAAATATAACCTGAAAATTCTGAGGATATTTCTTCTCAGAAAAATCTATAGAGCCAAAAAAATAAATGAAGTCTGGAACTGCTGATGTGTAGTTGTTGAACAAGTACCAACCCCAACCCCTTAGGAAACTTGATGTATGTTTTCATTTGCACAAGAGTAAGCAAAGAGAAATGGGAACTAGGCAGTTTGCTTAGCACACCAACTCCTAATCACTCCGCCTTGCATGCTTAGGACCTCCAGAGAATAGTATGGCACACTCAGCAAAACTACAACTATTAACCCTCCAAATGCCAAAAAAAAAAAAGTACAAGCATGCAATCTTGGCAAGCACATTCTTCCAGTTGATGAGCTGTAGAGCGTGAAAAGAGGCTCATTGTTTTCATTAATAAAAGCTTTAGGTCATGCAATCCCATTCCAGTAAAATGGTTTTCTATTTTAAACAACCAATTATATACACGCTTGGGCTACATCTTGCCTGATCTCAAGATCTTTCTAAGTCAGAGATATTTGGTATTATGTAGCATAAAAAAATCAAATACATTTTATATATATATATATATATATGATTCTTGAATATATAATATATATTCCTTAGCAGCACCTTAAGTAACATGCAATTCTTTTATCCTGGTCTGGCTAGAGATCTTGGTATTGAAAAAAGCAGGGGGTGTATGACCCGGAGGAGATGAGGGAGGGGGCTACAATCTGAATATGAAGTGAATAAATTATTTTAAAAAAATAAGAATAAATTACCAAAAAAAAAGTCAGTCTGGAAAAGTCGAGTGTACGGCCATTTTTATATCCTAGGGATGACTTCATGGAGTGCATGAAGTCATATATATATATATAATATATATAATATATTCAAGAATCAAAATACATATATTATATATAATATATATTATAATATATAATAATATATATTATATTCAAGAATCAAAATTGATACCTACACCCCCTGCTTTTTTCAATACCAAGATCTCTAGCCAGACCAGGATAAAAGAATTGCATGTTACTTAAGGTGCTGCTAAGGAATGTAGAGGCTTCCCAGTGATGGAAACTTCCACCACCAGTCTATCCTATTATCCCAATGTGATGAATGTTTATAGCACACTGAATAGCCTTGAAAAGCTATAATGAATACCTGTATGAGACGGATGTAGGTCATCAAATACTGAAATCATCATTTCATAAATGCGTCCTGCTGCAACCACTTCTGGGTTTTCATAATCCAGCTCTTTGGTTACCTTATAGAAAACATTATTTCAGAAAAAAAAATTCTTTATCTGTTTTATGTTTCATCTGTTTTTGTGTACACACACAAAGACACACTCACATACATACACGAGCATGTGCTATGGATTGTGTATGGCAGTCAGAAGACAACTTGCAGGAGTCTACATCACAGATACAGTGGATGGAACTCAAATAACCAGGCAGGTGCCCTTACCCAATAAGCCACCTCACTGGCTCAGAAGCACAACTTTTAATGCACATGCTTTAAAATGTCAGTCTGGGCACTTTTTGATCACTTCCTCCTGGCGGGGCGGCCTTGCCAGCCACAGAGAAAGAGGATGCAGGCAGTCCTGATGAGACTTGACAGGCTGGGGTCAGATGGTAGGGGAGGAGGACTCTTTCTGGGGACTGGGGGAGAGGAATAAGGGAAGAAGAACGAGGGACGGTGGGACCCGGAGGAGATAAGGGAGGGGGCTACAATCTGAGTATGAAGTGAATAAATTATTTAAAAAAAATAAGAATAAATTACCAAAAAAAAGTCAGTCTGGAAAAGTCGAATGTACGGCCATTTTTATATCCTAGGGATGACTTCATGGAGTGCATGAGTCTGACAGAGGCTGATGTATATAAATGTGCTTCCTTTTGAAGGAAATATTCCACCATAGAAGAAAATATAGATCACACTGTACATTGCGTGCGAATCGTGCTGCCATGGGCAAAATGAATAGTGTGTGAAAAGGTATGATAAAAGTGCAAGCTGTACTTGGAGCTGGTGAGATGGCTCAGTGGCTAAGGGCACTAGCTGATCTTCTAGAGATCCTGGTTTCAATTCCCAGCTCCCACATAGCAGTTCTCAACCGTCTATCACTGAAGTCCCAGGGGTTTTGATTCCCTCTTCTGGTGTGCCGTGTACATTCACACAAAACACTCATATGTATAAAACTCAGCAAGAAATAAAGAATTTGCAAGCTACTCCTGTTATAAGAGACTACTTCAAAATAATTTTGAATACTAATTAGGATTCAGTTAGAGCTGTAAAGATTAGGGCTCTAACAGTCAGATGGACCCATAATCAGAAACCTAAGAAAGTCTAATGTAGTATTAGCATGAATTGCAGTTTGGCAAAAATAAATGAATCAACACAGCACCAAGAATTCCAGGGTTCAGAAAGATTTTCTCTTTTTAAAATGCAGCATATGACTCCTTCACAATTCAGGGAATTACACTGAGTACCCTCTGTGGAACAAGCACCGTAGCAAATTTTAATTCACAAATGATAAACACCTAGAAATATGTGGAAATCTTCCAATCTAATCAGAGCAACAACGAAATAGACAGCTGTACACGTAAACGAAAATGACATGCAGCCTGCACTGCTATGCTGGAAGGAGATAACTCTCAGGGATATGTGGCATTCAATGCCCACAAGATAACGATGCAAACACAGAAGTCAGTTAGAGGTGGAGGGTGGCTAGAAGCATTCACGCAGCTACAGATCAAGCACAGACAAAGGCTCAAATCTTAGAATGGTGCTTACCAATCCTCCATCTTTTCTCAAACTTCATTTTAAAGATTACACTAGGTTTGCATTGCAAGACGAATATTGATCCAGTATGCACCTGGTGCTGTGCCCAAGTGTCCCAACCTCACACTCGCACAAGAACTTGCTTTGTAGCTGTAGACTTTGTCACGGAAATTTGGGTTTAGGATTGGAGAAAGAAAGCGTTCATCTGTGGGTTTCTCAGTCCTGCTAAGAGCAGGACTGCATAGGTTGAGAGTAGCTGGCGATATTGGGGGAGAGGGGAACCACGTAGTAAGGAACTATGGAAGCAATCACAGCTTGGCACTATGAAATAATACATGGAAATTGTGGAAATTTCTTTTAAGGAAGAATCAACCTCCAGTCTTCATACTCTGCCAAGAGAAAGTTTGAGCCTCTAAAAGAGGAGCTGCCTTTAGTTACTTACTTCTAGTGACAGGAGAGCAAGCCGTTGTCACACTTGCTATCACATAGACTCGACTTTAAGGAAACCAGCATGTGTTCCTAGGTTCCTATTTCTCTAGCTAAATAGGAAGTGAATTGTTTTATGTTCACTATAAAAAGGAGAAAATGATGGCAGAAAGAAGATAGTTAAAGACTTGTTCAAATGTCCTCTGTCAAGACAGCAGAGAAACCAGAATTCCCCCCTACTGTATCTAGACTCCTTCATTGGACCTTATTAGCATCATCCCAATTTGCCATGACATTACTGCGATTCCTTGGGAAAGCTCCCTGGATTGACAGCCACTGGGGGCTTACCTGAATGAAATTTTCAGCATTTGGCACTTGCTCAAATAGTCGTCCAAACCCAACTGGGCCAGAGTCCAGAGCATAATGAATTGTGTCAGGAGGTTTGTCGAGGTCGTGACATGAGAGCTTTGCAATCACTGTGTCTTTTGCAATCTTCCTCTTGCCCGTGTACCTGTTTAATTGTTCAAAAAGAAAAATCAGTTTAGAAAGGCATTCTCTTACAATGCGACGCTTTCCCCTTAAATATCCACTAGTTTCAATAAGCCCTGTGCGGGTGCTCTGTTAATCCTAGGGCAGACAGGCCCTCCTAGCAGCATCATTTAGTTGACCATTTCATAAGAGTATACTCTGGTATCACTACTGTGTAAATAAGTGCAGAAGCTCCTCAGAAAATTAAAAATAGGACTACTATGAGACCCAGCTAAGTCTCCTGTGAGTATATACCCAAAGATCTCTATATCCTACCACAGAGATACTTGCACATCCAGATTCACTGCTGCTCTTATCCCAATAGCTAGGAAATGAAAGCAGCCTTGATGTTCAGCAACTAATGAATAAATAATAAAATGTGGTACATTTATATGGCGAAATTGTATTCCATTGTAAATAAAAAATTATGTAAATTTCAGGAAAATAGATTGGCGTGAAAATTATTGTATTAAGTGACGTAGCCCAGTCTCAGAAAGACAAATATTCTCTCTTATCTGAAGCTCCAGCTGCTCACTCTTCTGTGGGAAAGTGGGTGTTGGTATAGGCCATGAACAGAGGCAGAGACAGGAGAGGCAACAGATGGCCCTAAGGAAGGAGAGGGAAAACAGTAGACACAGAAAAGGTGGGTTATCAGGAAGATGGCCACGGGGTGGGAAAGGAGAAGGAAGAACACATATACAAATCTCCGAACCATGTATCAGAATGCAAAAGTTCTGAAAGTCAGAACTTTTCATCACTTACTCAGCATCAGATCCTGACCCTACATGAGATATTCTGCATCGAAGCTTTGTGCACGCTGTCAGATCATTTTTCTTCCACTCACAGGGGTTTGAATATGGAGGTCTTCTATTGCCCCACTGAGAGAGGCACACAACATATGATGCATGGACCATGTTACATTTACAAAATTTTAACCATGTTAAAAGGCCACGATAAATCAAGGACAAAAATCTGTGTTTGTGCTGTGTGTGTGGATGTTTGTGGGTTTGCAGGTGCACATGTGTGCATGCCCACGTGTGTGCATGTATGTGAAGGCCAGAGGACAGTCTTGGGTGCTGTTCCTTAGGGACTGTCCACTATTTGGTTTGTTTGTTTGTTTGTTATTGTTGTCTTCATTTTGTTTTGTTTTGAGACAGAGTTTCTGCATTGGTCTGGAACTCACTAGGTAAGCTAGGCTGCCTGGCCAGTGAGCCCCGGGGACCTGCCTGTCTCCACCTCCCCAGTGCTAAGAATCCAAAAGCTTGCCACCACACTGGGCTTTTTGGTTTGTATCATGAGTGCTGAACTCGAGTCCTTGTGCTTACAAGGCAAGCAATTCCCATAAACAAAACCTTTAAACAAAAACCTATTCAGTGAGAAGGGTTTCTGGTGATAATAACAGATGTATAACGAGAACCATTATGAAACAGCAGCTGCTCAGCACTGTGCTAAAGCAGTCCCCCAAATTAACCCAATAATTCTTCACAATCATTCTTCAAAGACTTCTACTGCCATCCCATTTTACAAAACAAAACAGAAGGGCCTCAGTAAACAATGACAGGAGTAGGGTCATTATAATATCAGATCTTGGAAACTCGACTTCAAGTCACAAGCAGGACCAACAGGCCATCGGTGAGAAACATTTCTGAGTAACCAAGATTCAACTCAATGATCAAGCACATGTCAGAGTGATCCAATAAATACACAGTCCTTCCTTCCCCTGCCCACTCTGAGTTCTTGCTCCTGCCTACTGCCTGCTCACCTAATCAGATATTGGTCACAGAAAGGCGGGTTGTCATTAATGTCACGAATGTAGGTAGTCACTGGAATTGCTGCACATCTCTGGTCACCATCGCATGCCTTAATAGAGAAGGACAGAGCACTTGCAAACCCAGTTTTGTCCACATCGAGACGGGTAGTCGTAACCACAGCCCCCTTCTCTGTAATAAAACAGCACATCAGACTGGACCACATTGTGATTTTTAAAACTATTTCATTACATGTGCAGCAACAGAAAAGAGGAAGTATAAATTCTGCCCTATTCTCTAGAATTAGGGAGCTGATTCAAAGTGAATGGATACTGTTAGATCATTTATCAATGGAATGTGCTATTAATCATATTATATTAATGATTGGAAGACAAAACTGTTTTGGCTGTGGAGAATAGGAAAGATTCTCGAAAAGAGATCCTTATTCTAGGAATTGAAGGTTATATAACAGAAGGCAATGTCAGTAAATGGGAGATGATTCCCTACAGAGAGAACCACAGATGAAAATACTGCTAGAACATAACTTGTTCTTCACAGTCATCCATCACTTGAGTCCAACAGGTAATTACTGAATGTCATCTATGGAGCTACTATACTCAGTATGATGACATAAAATTGCCATAATTACGGAATTTATATTCTGAGCTTGGATACAACCTTCAACATGTTTAGGAAAAAAACATTCAAGTGGTATGTTATTATGGAAATGAGTGATAAATATAATGTCATTTTTTACAGATAATAATGTCTTATGGTCAGGTGCTTAGAGAATGCAAGGGAGCAGTCTCAAGGCCGACAGCCTACTTGCTGGCTCAGAGTAGGAGGCAAAGAAAGAAAGAATCGGAGTGGCATGGGGATCCTGGGGAAGGTGGTGGTGGTTGAGAACAAGGAATGGGCCAGAGAACTTCACAGGGCTTCATTGGAGCCAAATTTCAACTATAAACAGCAAACTGAGAGAATTTTTGAAGAGAGAAAAGATGGCCCACTTTGAGAATTCAAAAAACACTAGTGGCTCTGTGGAGATAGTTAGCATCTAATGGTAAAAAGAGGCAGCCCTACTAAGAGATCAGTCCAGAATCTGAGATCAGAATGTGAGTGAAATCAAGTTATTTGGGAGGCAATCCAGGGCAATGTGACATGGGGAAGAAATGCAGGAAGAAAACATTCCCCATAAAAGTTCATCATCAAGCCAGTTACACTGTTGGCAACAAGAGCCTCATGTCACTGAGGAATTCTGTGAGTCAGTGCAGATGCAGACCATATTAAAAATTGTTCTAAAGCATGGAAAATAGCTGGGGTATTTCTATACCAAGCAGACTTTTTCCAAATCAAGGCTGGGCCTCATTGGAGAGAGACGGGAATAAGTTGTCAGATCCCAAGCAATCCCTTAAAGTAAGAAGTATAGATACTGACAGTTGGAATCAAGCTTATTACTCTGAGCAGATACAAGTAGGACAATGATAGTATCTACTTCAATGGCTAACCTGTGCTAAAAATAACCCAGTACTGCTCTTCTTGACTCAGCAACTCCAGCTTTAAGCACTACATAATTTGTGCCCTTCCCCTAGACTCCACGATTGCATGAGGAATAAAAGATTAACTCTACTGAGTCAAATCAGGAACTCTCTCACAAACATTTGGCCCTACAGTAAAATAGCATTGAGTTGGGTCTAAGAATATGTACTAAAAAGGCATATACACTGTAGGGTTCATAACGTCCATAATAGTCATGAAGAGTGTTAGCAGAAGAATAAGCAGGATGCTGACCCTGTAGCATTACTCAGCAGACATTTCTGAAGCGTTGGAGAGATGTTTTCTGATGGCGTTTTAGCCTGTTTACCTCCCCTCCAAAACTGAGTGTATTTGTTGTGGGGGTAGATAGGAATACAACTCCTTAGGAGAGGACAGTTTCAACCTACCCTTGTCTACTGCAAAATAATCATCTGCTGCATCTAGCCCAAAGATTAGCTCTCCCAGGTTATCTTCATCAGCTGCCTGGCACATTGCAATCATCTTCCCAACTGGAATTTCTTCATCCAGTGTGATGTTGACGGCGTGGTGCAGGGTAGAGTTTGTGGAGGTAACACAAAAGACCCCATTTTCAATACTGAATAAGCTTGTTTTAAGAGAAAAGGTTATTAGTGTGGCACTCACTTGCTGCCTTTTCTATACCTGTGGTGGTAAAGGCGTAGCAAACTGGATAGTGAGGTGACAGGATGGAAATCACGTTCATGACGGATGTATCTAAACACACACTGATCACATAGCTACAGTTTACACGAAACCCTAAGGCTTACCATGGGTTATTCTTTCTTCCCTAAGGGTACTTCTCAGGGAGGTGAGGACCATGCTCGTCTTTAGTTTATAGATGTGAAAAGTGAGAACTGAGGAAATTAAATAACTTCCAGAAGTAAATATCAAGATGATTGAGAGAAGGTTAGCCCATACTCCTTTGTTCTAGAACCTGTGCACATGATTGCTGTGTTCTTCACCTCCTGGTAAGAGTTAACTTGACAGAGCTGCTGACCCTCAGTGTGCGTCTGTAAACTGCTTGTTACAACACTGACTATAATGTCCCTTAAGAGAAAAAAGAGCTAAGGCAGCAACTCAGATACTAAGGATCTACTGCATGAATAACACCTTATTTTATTGCGATTTCAAGACATTTTTATATCTAAAACTATTTTTGCCTTCAATTTTAAATAAGCCTCTTCTTTTGACTCCTTTATCATATGTGGTTGTTTATCCAGTGCTTGCTTATTTTCATTCTCAGCTAAAAACAAGAAAAAAGATGGAAGGAAAGACTATGTTTTCAAGGTCAAATCAAATAATATGTTGTGTTTTCTTACCTGCAGGCAAGAGTAGGGTCCTTATTGTTGACATTGATGAGGGAAATCTTCAGATTTCCAGTATCAAACAATCCTCCAGGATCAACCACTCTAATAACCAGTGAAAAACTAAAGGCACAGCCACAAAAAAAAAAAAAAAAAAAAAAAGACAACAAAGACTTCATAATAAATAGTAGGTATCCATAAAAGCAGAACCTATCAGACTTAAGTAACCACCTGGAGCCATTGACTCCTCTGGTGAAGATGTCAGTCTGACCAGTTATTTTAGCAGTTGGCAATGGCTAACACTTTCTAAAGAAACAAACGATTCAAATCACCTGACAGAAGAGGCAGTAATGTTTAAAAAGTTCGCCAAGTGCAGGCTTTGGCAAAAACACATCCTAAAATTGGAACAGAACAGATTAGCATGGACCCTGCATACGATGACATACAAATTCCTGAAGTGTTTGATTTTTTTTAAAGTTGGTTAAACCCTGTACGTAGGTGTGCGGTTGGGGAGCTATGGAAATTTCTTAGTATTTTGCAGCAATGTACCATTTAAAGAGTAATTTCTTTTATTAAAAATCAACAGGTGCCAAGGACAAAGTGTTAGAAGTGACCCCAGCGTGGTAGAACACACTTGCCATGCTGCCATCCAGGTGGCTGAGGCAGGAGGATAGAGATTCTAAGGCAATAGCTATAGAAGACTTAAGCATACAATTAAAAAACAGAAGAAGCCTTCAAAACATCAGGATAGTTACACGACTAATGAGTTGTTATTTCACAGAAATGGGGGGGTGAGGAAAATAAAACTTTCTTATTCAGTAACAACTGCTTTCATCCCTAGACTGTGATCTCCTTGTTATCATTTAACTTCTAGTATGCCCAGCGCTGTTCAGGTTTGATCCCAACAAACTCCAGCTCGTTGAGAGAGTTACTTTCTTCTTCTGAAACACACACACACACACACACACACACACACAGACACACAGACACACAGACACACATTCTATTTTAACTTGAAATATACATGTAATTGAAACCAAAAGACCATTTTCTTCTCTCTATAACACTGTATAACCACTTTTCAATTTATTTCATAATTTCTATTTTTAAAATTTGGTGAAGTATGAAAAATATTGACAAAAACCAAAAAGCCAATCTACCTTAAAAAATAAAGACATTTTAAGAAAATAATTCTAACCAACACGGCACATGCCCTTACTTCTAGCCCTTGAGAGGCAGAGGCAAGTTGAACTCTGTGAGTTTAAATCCAGCAGGTCTACATACTGAGGTCCAGGCTAACCAAGACTACACGATGAGACCCGAATCAAAATAATATAATCCTGAGAAGTCTGAGCTACAAGAACAGGAATGTAGTATGAGCAATATTCATAGCACTATAACTCAAACTCAGATTTTGTTTTGCTGTGGCTGGATGATGAAAGAAAGCGTGAGTGTGAAGCTACAATGATCTTTCCTAACATCCTCATCAGAATCCAGGCATGTCATTCCATAACCCTACTCCTCCTCTCAAGAAAAGGACTTTGAATTTTTAAATATTAAAAGCCAACAACTGAAAAAAATTAACTGGGCATTAGTGAGATGTCTGTACAGGTAAATTGATTGCCTCTGCCTGAATTTGACCCCTAGAACTCAAAGAAGATGGAAGGAGAGCACTAATATCATAATGTTGGTCTCAGGTCTCCACAGCCATGTGTGCCCTGTCATACATCATGCCTATACACAAAACAAAGGTTGCTAAAGACAAAGAAAACTGATTCAAAACCAGCCTTTAATCCACATTTTTCCTTACTTCACTAAAGGCCAACTCAGCAATCCAAACAGCGTTTCAGGAAGGAAGGAAGAAAAGAAAGAAGGAAGGGCGGGCATGAGCACTCGCAATGAGAATAGACGGCCATTTTGTCCAAGCAGCCATTAGTACTCATTCTGCAATCAGAGCTTCAGTTTTCTACTCTTGGTTCCTCTGGTTTCAGCGATGATAAGGGAAAAAAAGAAAGTTTTCATTTTTACTTAGCCAGAAAAAGTTCTGCTTCCAAACTTTAGTTATTTTGCATGTGCTAACTAATTTTAAGATTCATAAATGCCTAGGGTGTTTTTGTTTTGGTCTAGGACAGTCTGGTATAATCTAGGCTTGCCTTGAACTCCTTATGTGCTCAGTGTTGCTCTTGAAATGTTGATCTTCCTGTCTCCCTACCTGGTGCTGAGATTGTGGGTGTAGACCAGCACCCCTGGTTGATGCAGTGCTGAGGATCCCGAGACCCCATGTACACTACACAGTCTAGCAACAGAGCTACATCCCCAGCGCCGAGACATAAGATTATCTTGATGATGTGTTTGTGGACTTGGAATCTCCTTCAGTGGGACCTGATCCAGGACACGTGTGGGCAGCTACTCTCTGCTGGGCCTTTGCTATCCAGGATGCTGCTCAGGATGTTTTCCATGCTCATCTTTCATTGTAGGAAAGAATCACTTATGAAAGGCAGGAGAAATTTTATTAGAATGCCTTCTGAGTCCACTTTTCCTATGAAGCACTTTGATGCAAAATATAAAACTGAAAGGGGGTAGCCATTAAGTCATTATAGAAATAAAAGATGCTAACTTCAGCCAGTGATAACCTGCTTACCTGATGCAGAGGGAATAAGAAAATGACAGAGCACTAACTTTTCAAGGATGCTGATTATTACGTTAGAAAGCAATTCTATATTACAGGTACCTGGAAAGGCGACCTGCCCACTTCCATGGCAGGTTTCAAATAAAACTAGGAAAATAATCTTCAGGCTTCACTCTGATGAAAGCAGGTGATGCAGAGAGGGCCCCCACGGACACCCGAAGCATCAAAGGTACAGTTACAAATGAATGCTAATCTCATTTTTAAGGCAGTACCAAGAGCAACTTCATGTGAGGGCACATTAAGATCAGAAGAGGAGAAATTTTTTCAAAAGCAGAGCTACAAGTCAAAGGACCCGTATTTCCAGAGAAAACCAGCATAGCTTTACCTTCTCATGCCCCTCTCAAAATCCAAAGCTGTTGCTGTGGAAATTGTCCCAGTGCTATCAATGGTGAAGCTGGAGCTTTCCGGGGAAATGAAGTACTGTTTGTTGGATAAAAAAGAGAAAACAAAATATTGCAGAGACACAACTGATTCCCTGGTTCTTCAACCCCTAAATGCCAACTCTAAAATCTCTGTGTACTCTGGGTGGCTCATCAACCATGGGTACCCAGCTTATAGATGCTCAGAAGATATTGGCAGCTGGTTGTTGTTGTTGTTGATGATGATGACGAAACTGTATTGTAGTTAACTGACTTCAGATCAGACAACATGCTCTTAAATGCTAAAAAGAACAAATCAAACTTTTCTGATGTCTACATTGCCTGAGTATTTCTTATAGTACCCCTCTCAAAGCTAAAAGTAAAGAAAAAAGAGTTCCATTAGGAAACGATGTCAAGTGTTTAATGAAGACCGAGATAATCTGCATGGGTGGTGAGCATAGGTTTGGGGATCTGGGCCGGACCCAAGGAGCTAAGAAATCCTTAGCATCTGCTCATTTGATTTTGTCTGTACAATGTTTTATCAAATCTTTCCATGCCTTTCTGACTTTTGACCTCATCTACCTTTAACCTGTTTTGTTAAGTACTTCAAAATCAAGGGCATCCTAGGTCATGGGTGCAGACGTTCTCCCATTTCACCAACAGGAAATCCAAGGCTTGGAAAATTCCAGTGGTTTGACCTTGACCCGAATCCCTAAGACAAGCTCCTGCTCAATGGAGCAGATGAGGCAGGGTTACTAATATAGGTGAGCAGAAACTTATAGAAAAAGCCAGGAGCACAAAAGAAAAACCTGCAAGAGCCTCAATATGAGGGATTAATTATACCAAGTGCTACTGACTTAATCATCATGCACACCCAGGGATAATTTAATAGAGAAAATTAAACCCAGAAGGACTGAAAAGCAGACTAAAAATCATTTGGAGAAGTTAGTGACCTTTACATTGATTGATTTTCTGATGAATCACCATATTCTGACTAATTTCAATTCATGCCTTCCATGTCTTCCTGTCTAAATAAGATGGAGTTGATTGTTGCTACCTCTGTGGAGCGATGCAGAATATTAGCATGCAGGAATGGCAGGCAAATTCATCACATACTTACTTTTAGGACAAACATAGAAATAATGATGCCAGATTAATAAGGCAGTGACAGAAGATGGCTGGAAACTGAATGATCTAAGAGGCCCACCATCACTGTCTGCCTATATACACTCGCATTTCTGTTGGTAGCTACTCAAAATTTGCAACTTCAAATTTAAGTGTTACATGGTTATCAACACTTTTTCTTAAAAAAATATGTATATACATTAGAAAGTTGTGTCTTGTATGGTTGAGTTCCCATAAAATAAAGTACTCTTCAAAAGAAGATCTTTCTGGTGCTGATATGAGCAACTACTGATGTTCAGGGAAGACTGGAAATGGTGGTTGCTAAGCAGCGAAAGCAATCGCTAGGAAGGCCACCTGAATGAGAATGCCTTGAACAGGAAAGCAGTCTGAGGGATGGGAAATTAATTCTCTGGGGCGAGGCAAATCATACTCAATGTCCTGGGTCTTTTCCTTACCGGGATTTAGTCTGTAATTGCCGTAAATTTATGGAGAATTATTTGACCATAAAAGTAACACCAGCTGCCCGCCCCCTTCTCAGATTACAAGACATGAGAACATGTTCCAGGGCCCAGGGGATGCAGAGGAGGGGAGTGAGCTTACAGTCTACCTGAAAAAAAATTAACCCACTTTATTCCCTTCTTTAAATGACTTCTTTATGACTATTTGTTCTCAAGGCAGCTTGGGAAGTAGAAACGTCTGACCTAAAGTTCAGGAAGAATTAAAAGTCCAAAGCAGGCTACAGAAGCTATGGTTGGATCTTCCCACACCTTGAGTATCAGTCATTTAACAATAACTGGGTAAGTAGATAGAACACAGGCAGTAAGAAGGAGAAGAAGCAAAAAATAATGAAGAAAAAAGTTAACTGTTTTGGAAATAAAAGGGCAAGGTAGGGCTGGAGTGATGCCTCAGAGGTTAACAGCCCTGACTGGTTTTCCAAAGGGCCTGAGTTCAATTCCCAGAAACCACATGGTGGCTCATAACCATCTATAATGAGATCTAGTGCCTCTTCTGGTCTGCAGGCACACATGCAGGCAGAATACTGTATAAATAATAAATAAATAAATAAATAAATAGATAAATAAATAAATAAAATCTAATAATAAAAGGAAAAGGCAAGATAAAGGAGTGCTTGTGGAGAAGGATAGCTAACATTACTTTTTCCTTTTTAAATTTATTTTTTAATTTATTACAATTTATTCACTTTATATACCAGCTGTAGACCCCTTCCTCATCCCCTCCCAATCCCACCCTCCCTCCTTGTCCTCCCATGTTCCTTTCCCCAGTCCACTGATAGGGGAGGTCCTCCTCCCCTTCCATCTGACCCTAGTCTACCAGATGTTAATCAGCTAGAGGTCCTGCAGAACCTCCAGACATAATAGACTACTGCCATTGTTCTCTACTGCCATGAAGAACTTAATGGAAAGACTTTATTACTAAAGACACGACACGCTTTAGTCACAGGACATAGAGAAAGCAAGATGGTACCTACCTGGAAGCGGCATCCCTACTGGCTGGCTTTTGTAATGATGGAAGGTGCTATTCAGGCTTCTGGGAGGGAAAAGAACTTGGCCCTTCTCTTTGTGTAAGTAGGGTAAAATCTCAAAATAGTTTTGATTTTCATTTCCTTTATTACCAAGGACATTGAACATTTCTCTAAGTGCTTCTCAGCCATTTCAGCTTACTATTTCGGGAGTTCCCTGCTTAGATCTATACGCCATTTTTAAATTGGATTATTTGTTTTCTTGAAGTCTAGTTTTTTAGTTCTTTATTTGTTTTGGATACTCTCCCTCCATCAGATATGTAGCTGATAAAAGTATTTTCACATTTTGTAGGC
The DNA here is from genome assembly GCF_030254825.1 of Meriones unguiculatus. NCBI lineage: Eukaryota > Metazoa > Chordata > Mammalia > Rodentia > Muridae > Meriones > Meriones unguiculatus. The sequence continues at coordinate 28,867,335 of NC_083357.1, forward strand.
TGCTGCTTTGTCTGAATGAATGTCCTGTGTCACACAGAAGCTTTTCAGTTTCATGTTGGTTTTAGTGCCTGTGTTAATGGTGTTTTGTTTAAAAAGTCTTCTCTTGTACCAATGAGTTCAAGGCTATCCCCCCACTGTCTCTTTGAAATTGCATATATCTGGTCTTATGTTGAGGTCTTTGTTCTATTGGAAGTTGAGTTTTGTGCAGGGTGATAAATATGGCTTTATTTGCATTTTCCTACATGTAGCCATCAATTTTGGCCAGCATCATTTGTTAAAGATGCTGCCTTCTTTTCTAGTGTGTATATCTGGCTTCTTTATAAAAAAACAAGTGTCCATAGATGGGTAGATATTTGATTCCATTAATCAGTATGTCTGTTTTTGTGCCAGTATTATCCTGTGTTTATCACTATAGCTCAGTAGTACAACTTGAAACCAAGTATGGTGATACCTCCAGCAGATTTTTGTTGTTATTGGTTGGTTGGGTTGGGTTGGGTTGGTATTTTTGTTTTTTTTTTTTTTTTTTTTTTTTTTTTTTTTTTTTTTTTTAGGGGGCGGATTAGTTATTCAGGAGGTTTTAACTATCTTGGGGGGGGTGTTTCCAGATTAACCTGAAAATTGTTTTTTTAAGGCTTGTGAAGAATTGTGTTGAAATTTTTATGGGGATTGCATTGAATCTATAGATTGCTTTTGGTAAGATGTCTATTTTTACTATGTTAATCCTACTCATCCATGATCATGGAAGATATTTCTATCTGATATCTTCTTCAATTTTTTCTTTAAAAATGTGAAGTTTTTATCATACATTTCACTTGTTTAGAGTTACCCCAAAATATTTTATGTCTTTGAAGATTATTGTAAAAGTGTCATTTCCCTGATTTCTTTCTCAGTTTGTTTGCCAAATTGAATATAAAAAGGCTACTGATTATTTTTGTATCCAGCTACTGTGCTGAAAGTGTTTATCAACTCTAGTAGTTTTCTGCTAGAATTTTAGGGTCATTTATGTATATTATCATATCATCTGCAAATAGAGAACTTTGACTTCTTTCCTTTCTACTTGTACCCCATGATCTCCTTCAGTGGTCTTATTGCTCTAGCTAAGACTTCAAGTACGATAAGAATAGGTCTGAAGAGAGTGGACAGTCTTGTCTTGTTCCTGATTTTAGTAGATTTGCTTTGAGTTTCTGTCCATTAAGTTGATTAGGAGCTTGCTGTAAACTGCCTTTATTATGATTATGTAAGTCCCTTTTATCCCTAATCACTCCAGGACTTTTATTATGAAGGGTCATTCCTACATCTAATGAGATGATCGTGTTTTCTTTTTTTTTCTTTCAGTTTGTTCATATGATGGATGGCACTTATCAATTTACATATGTTGAACCATCCCTTATCTGTGGGATGAATCCTACTTGATCATGGAGGTTGATCTTTTTTATGTGCTTTTATATTCAGTTTCCAAGTATTTTATTGAGTAATTTTGCATTTATATTCATAAGTGAAATTGCTCTGTAATTCTTTGTCTTTGTTGGGTCTTTATGTGGTTTATTTATCGGGGTATTATGTTATTGTATCCTCATAAAAATAATTGAGCAATGTTTCTACTGTTTCTATTTTGTGGAATAGTTTGAAGAATATTGGAGTTAATTCTTCTTTGATATTCTGCTAGAATTCTGCACTAAAACCATCCCTAGGGATTTTTTTTTACAAGACTTTTAATAACTGCTTCTATTTCACTAGGGGTTATAAGTCTACTTAAATTGCTTATCTATTTGATCTTGATTTAATTTTGTTAGGTGATTTATATTAAGAAGTTATCCAATTCTTTAGATTTTCCAATTTGAGGGAGTACAGGTTTTAAAGTATGTCCTTATGGATTTCCTTGGCCTCTGTTGTTATGTCCCCTTTTCATCTATAATTTTGTTAATTTGGACCTTCTATCCTCACCTTTCAGTTAATTTGGCTAAAAGTTTGTCAATCTTATTAATTTTCTCAAAGAATGAACTTTTTGTTTCGTTGATTCTCCGTATTGTTTTGCTGTTGTTGTTTTCTTTCTGTCTTGCTAATTTTAGCCCTGAGTTTGATTATTTCTTGACTCCTTTGGGGCATTTTTTTTTTCTGTTGTTCTAGAGCATTCATGTGTGCCACTGATCTAATGTGCAATTTCTCCAAGGTTTTGTTTTTTATTTTTGTTATTATTTTTGGGTTTGTCTTGCTTTTCTTTCTTGCTTCCTTCCTTGCTTGCTTGCTTTCTTTCTTCCTTTCTTCCCTCTTTCTTTTTTCTTTCTTTCTTCTCTCTCTCTCTCTTTCTTTCTCTGTGTAACTCTGTGTTTCTCTGTGTAACTCTGACTGTCCTGGAACCCACTCTGTAGACCAGGCTGGCCTTGATCTCAGAGATCAAACTGCCTAACTCTCTGAAGTTCTGGGGTTAAAGGTGTATACTGTCACTACCTGGCTCCAAGTATTTAATGTAGGCTTTTAGGGCTATGAACTTGCCAACTAGAACCATCTTGGATGTGTCCCATAAGTTCGAGTATGTTGTGTTCTCATTTCTGTTTAATTCCTTAAAAATCTAATTTATTTATTACTGTCTTCACCAATTTTTTTATTCAGTAGAAAGTTATTCAGTTTCCATGAGTTTGTAAGATTTCTGTTGTTTCTGTTATTGTTGATCTTCAACTTTAATTGACGATGGCCAGATAGAATGAAGGGTGTTATTTAAATTTTCTTTTATCTGTTGAGATTTGCTTTGTGTCCAAGTATGTGGCTAATTTTGGAGAAAGTTCCATGAAGTGTTGAGAATTTACTTAAAAGCATATTCTTTTGTATTTGGGGGAAATGTTCTGTCAATATCTGTTAAGTCCAGTCGGTTTAAAACATCTGTTAGTTCAGTATTTCTCTGTTTAATTATGTCTAAATGACCTGTCTACAGAGCAGGGTATTAAAATTTTTTACTATCATTGTGTGAGGGTCAATATATGATTTAAGCTATAGTTGTATTTCTTTTATGAAGTTTATTGTTCTTTTGATTGTTGTATAAATGTTAAAAGTTTTCAATATCCTCTTTGTACACTTTTTCTTTGATTAGTATGTACTGACTTTCTTCTGATTAGTTTTGCTTTTAAGTCTCTTTCTGTATATTAAAATGACTACACTAGCTTGTTCTTAGGTCCATTTGCTTGACATATTTCTTCCATCCTTTTACCTTGAAGTGATGTTTATCCTTATGTTAAAGTGTGTTTCTTTGATGCAGCAGAAAGATGGATCTTGTTTTCATATCAATTTTTTTAGTCTGTGTCTTTTTATTGGAAAATTGCCAATATGTTGAGAGCTATCAATTAGCAGTGTTTGGTAATTTTTGTTATTTTGTTATTGTGATGTGGGTTTCCACCTTTTTTTTTTTTTTCTTTTTTTCTTGGGTGTGGTTATGTTTCGAATGTAAACCTGTTTTGTTTTGGTCCCAGGTGTGGTATTTGAAACTGATTCAGATGTTCCTTAACAGCAAGACTGTTTTGCCTCACACAGGCTCTGAGGGGAGCTCTTTACCAGCTGCAGATAGTTTAAATCTGAGGACCCTGGAGAGAGAATCAATGGCAGAGCCCAGGAAATGTTAAGCTCCAAGAAAGAACAATGCTGTTCCTGCTTCCCCCTTGCTACTCCTGGTTGCTGTGGTGAGACCACAAGTTGGAGATCTTGAAACAAGGATTGGACTGGCTCCAGGGAACCTGATGACTAACAGGAAGCAGCTAAGAAAATGCACCACCTTTCCCACTAACCCTTTCTCTCCCCTACCTGGTGTTGGAGTGTTGGAAGGGATTGTAGGGAGAAAAAGATATAAGAAATGTAAATAAAAGAGGTTTTTTTTTGTTTGTTTTTTTTTTTAACTAATGACAACATGACTATCCTCTTTAGGTTGAAATTTTCCTTCTAGCACTTATATATTTAAGTCAGGGCTTTTTGTTGTTGTTTCTACCTTACAGGTTCTTTGAATACATATTATGACTTCCAATTTTGGTTTTTTATAGAATTTATGTGTGTGTGTGTGCATCTATATGTGTTTCTTGTGCTTTTTCTTTGGCTATTCTGTTTTGATTGTTTTGTTATATTCTAATTAGTTTGTTTTTTATTTTATTTTATTATTGTATTTATTAAATTATTTTATTTATGTTATTATTTATTTTTTTATTTTATTACTTTATTTTGTATTTATTTCATGCCTGATTTGTTTTCTTTTGTTTGTTTGCTTGTTTGTTTGTTTTCTGTTCTTGTTTTTCTTTTGAGACAGGTTTTTTTCTCGTAGCTTTGGCTGTCCTGGCCCCACTTTGTAGACCATGTTGGCCCGGAACTCACAGACATCTATCTGTCTCTTCCTCCCCAAGTGCTGGGATATCAGGTGTGCATCACTGCACCTGGTTTGTTTTTTGTTTTGTTTTGTTTTAAACAAGAGGTAGAGAGAGTGTGGAACCAGATGGGAGGAGAAGTGGGAGGAAAATGGGAGGAGCAGGGGAGGAGAAACTATATGCAGAACATATTGTATGAAAAAATCTATTTTCATTAAAAGAAAACAAAGACTACATAATGTTGGGAAGGAGAAGTGGTGGAGAGATAGGATAAGAATTAGAAGGAAGGGAATTGGGGTGGATTTGATCAAAGTACATAGAATATATGTATGAAATACTCAAATAATAAAAATACGAGATTAGAGAAAGAGGAAAAACAAGATCATTGTTTTCCTGAAACACTTAGCATTAGAGAACATTTGTGGAGTAACCTCTGACAAGCAGTCCGTGACATCCACCCTTTGAGACTGTGATACCAGTGTGCTCTACAAACGTGTTGGGCCTCATTCATGAGTATCCAGGGATCCATGCAACCTCCAGGTCACAAATCAGATCACGAGGCTAACCCTTCACATGTTTCATCTAGCTTAATCCTCATTATAACCCTGAGACAAGGTTTCTAATAATTATTTTATAATGAAAGAAACCAAGTTACAGAGAAACTATAAGACTTGCTTAGAGACACAAAGCCAAAAGGCAGAAGGTCCAGATTCTAACACATACTATATAAATTCTGGATGTGCTGATGTGCTGATACACTCTGTCTCATTTGCCTAACTAACCCATGGAAATATGAAACACAGAAAAGTGGCAGAAGCTACCCAAAGAGATTGGGAAGAGCACAGCTACGGTCCACTACAGTCCCTATACTGTCCATACTGTCATATGTTACAGAAGCAGAAATCTTACTGCCCCATGTTCTCTAGGAACATGAGAGGAAAAGACTGTTTTAACACAAAATTGTTTGTAACTGTAATAATTAGTGTGAATTGTCAACTTGTAAGTATCTAGGACTCAGATGGGAGATGAGCCTCTGGACATGCCTAGACTGCATTAATTGTGGTGGAAAGGTCTGCCCACTGTGGGTGATACCGTTCCCTCTGCAGGAGATCCTGAGCCAGATAAGTGGAGAAGGGAAGCTGAGAGGCAGTCTGCATGCATTTACTGTTCTTTTGACTTCCCTGCCATAATTATAACCTCAATAATACCTTTTCATCCTGAAGTTGTTTTTGCTGAGTATTTTGTCATAGCAACAGGTAAACAAAAAAACAACAAAGAAAAAACAAACAACAAGAACAACAAAACTAAGACAAGGACACCTGAAGTATTGCACAAAGAAAAAAATTTAGTCCAAGTGGAAGAAGGCTCATGTTCAACAGATGATGCTTCCTGTCAGCAAGTGAAAGAACACCACAAACAATCAGAGAATAATGTCCCAAAACATTGTGTTCATGGATAAAATAATGAAATAAATCTTCCCAAAACTAATTATTATATTTTAATTTTTAGTCTTATAAAATTTTCTTTTCTTTTTTAATTTGTTTAATTTATTACAATTTATTCACTTTGTATCCCAGCTGTAGCCCCTCCCTCATCCCCTCCCAATTCCACTCTCCCTACCCCTTCTCCATGCATGCCCCTCCCCCAGTCCACTGATAGGGGAGGTCCTCCTCCCCTTCCATCTGACCCTAGCCTATCAGGTCTCATCAGGACTGGCTGCATTGTCTTCCTCTGTAGTCTGGTAAGGCTGCTCCCCGCTCACGAAGAGGTGATCAAAGAGCCAGCCACTGAGTTCATGTCAGAGACAGTCCCTGTTCCCCTTACCAGAGAACCCATTTGGACGCTGAGCTGCCATGGGCTACATCTGTGCAGGGGTTCTAGGTTATCTCTATGCATGTTCCTAGGATAAACATACTAAAATCTGTACACCTAAAGAAGCTAAACAAGAAGGAGGACCCTGGGTAAGATGCTCAATCCTCATTCAGAAAGGCAAACAGGATAGATATCAGAAGAGGGAGAAAACAGGGAACAGGACATGAGTCTACCACAGTGGACCTCTGAAAGACTCTACTCAGCAGGTTATCAAAGCAGATACTGAGACTCATAGATAAACTTTGGGCAGAGTGCGGAGAATCATATGAAAGAAGAGAGAGATAGACGTGGAGGGGACAGGAGCTCCATAAGGAGAGCAACAGAACCAAGAAATCTGGGCCCAGGGGTCTTTTCTAAGACTGGTACTCCAACCAAGGGCCATGCATGGAGATAAAATTTTCTTTTAAACATGGGTATTTTTGCTTCTTTCCTCTTCTTGGGCCTCCTATACAGTGTTGACTTTAAACAGGCCAGTCATCAGTAGATCTTCATTTGCCTTGTATGAAAAGACTTAAATTATTATTACATCTATGTGTAAGAAAATCATTGCCATATCTTCATTTTCCTTCACTTCACATATCCTGCAAAGAGTCACACAAATAGGCAACTGTGTCTTTATACAATAAAGCCTTAATTCATAAAAAAAAAATCATCAGACTCTGTACATTTGCAATTGATAAGACAAAATGATGATTTATTGTGCAATTGTTTGGTGTTTACTGCTTGTTGCAAAATAACATTAGGCAGTGGTGCATCCGCTGGCTATAGTATGTTACAATCTGCCATCTGGTGGAGGATGTTACAAGATATGCAATTGTGAAGTAAATACTGAGCCAAACTGTATTAAGAACATGATTATGGCTTTCTCCAATCATCTGCCTTTCATGTGGAAATTAAAGATTTTTTTTCTAGATAATTAAAGCTTTTCCTGACATTACTTTCCCCCAATCACATAGTTATTTCAAGCAAAATTGTGTTTTAGCTTGAATAATTCAGATAATTGTCTCTATTCTCAAATTCATTTGGCTACTACAGTCCTACACTAAATATTTCATCACATATCAGAACTTCCTGAGAATACTTTATTATGTGACTCCTTCCCCCCCTCCACTCCATCACCCTAATATCTTTGTATTACAAGGAAACAAAGTTCTAAAGTATCATTAGGTACTGAGTACAACTTAAAATTTATAATTTCCATTGATTTTGTAAACATTTCCTGAAAGTCTACCATGAATGAAGAACCAGGCCCATGCCTGTGAAATGAAAACAAAAACAGCCAATCAATATTGCAGGAATATTGATATGTCTACACCATCACAAATCAATGAGGTATAAGCAAGTCATTTCTTTACCATGTACGGTATGACTGGTTGATAAATGTCCGCTAAAGGTTCATGTATTTGAACACTTGGTCCCCAGTTGGTGACACTGCTTGAAGGGGAGTAAGGAAGGATCCTTTAGGAGGTAGAGCATCACCGGGGACATTAGTTTCTTAGAGCCCCTGATCTACTTCCTCTGTGTGGATACAATGTGATCAGCCAGTTTCCTGTTCCTGCCACGACATGCCTTTCCCACACGGAGGGTTTTCAACTTCTGGAAGCATAAGCCACAGTAAATTATTTCTTCCTTAAGTTGCTTTTGGTCATGGTATTTTACCTCGACAATAGAAAAGTCAGTAATACACTGTGTGGATTGGCATTAGGCTTCTTTGCAGTAAGTGTGAGCATGTTTGTGTAGATAGGCACCATCCAATAAACATCAAAATATGTTTGTTGATTTTCTTTTGTTGGCTGTTGGTTTTAGACAGGTAAATTGTTGCCAAATCTCCATTTTTCTATGAGAAATCCTAAAGTATAGATTCCTCCATGGTAACCTGTGGTAGTCGAGCCCTCCCCCACATCTTCTCTCTCTTAATCCTCACGACAGCAGTTCTGAAGGAGTTCCTAAGACTCTTCTTGCTCCCCACTTAAGTGACCATCAAGTCATGTTTCATCGCACATGCATCAGTCCTGGTTCAATCCGCATGGCCAGGACAAATGCAAGTGGTCCATCAGAAGCCCCCACGTGTCCTTGAGAATTCGGTCTTTCATCAGCAGACCTCTCTTTTCTCTGAGTGTTCCTTTTGCCTTTCAGTTTCTTTGTAGACATGAAGAACTCTCCTAACTTGGATATCTTCTCCCCATCCTCAAAGTTCCAGCAGTTTCTAACACTACCTCTCCCTTTCCACCTTCTGTCTCTGGTCCTTTTGCCTACTTTACTTAGGAAATGGAAGAATTCTGAAGGAGTTCCCAAGTCAAGGGAAAGCACCATCAATTTTAAATTATCATTTTTAAGGCTTGAGCTAAGCCCCTGTGTAACTGCTTAACTCCTTTCCTCTGCAGCACTTGCCATCACCTGATGTACTGAAGAGAACAGCAGCTCTTTCATGTCAGATTGACTGCATGTGACAAGGAGATCCTACCTTCTTCATTCAGAGTAAGTTCTCCTTGTAGAAGATGGTCTTGCACTGTTAGTACCCGATAACTAAATCTTAAGTTGTCAAGAAAGAGAAAATACCGCCAGCATTTAGTGAAAATTCTGTACCTGCTACCTTTGGTGTTTTCCTCTTGCTCTTCCTCCTCTGCCTTTGTCCATTGCCACAGCCCTCACTCTAGCAATTATCACCTTCCTCACTCGAATTATTGTTTTTCTTTTCCCTTTTCTGGATCATTTTCTTCATCATACAACATGGTAGTAGTTCTCATTTTTCAAAAATGAAAGTTTCTCCTGGCTCCACATTTTCCCCCAGCTACTGTCCATTTTTTTTCTGCTCTACATCTTAGGGAGATTATTTGAAATTTGTTTCTACTGGTTGTTCCTACCTTCTTCCCCTCTCCTTCCCTTGGAGTGTTCCCAGTCACACCCTCACTCCCGATACTCCACTGCCCAAAATTCCTTGGTGAGACGGTTAGTCTTGAGAGTTGCCATGGAAACAGTGCCTGTGAGGGAGTTTCCACACCAGGTTAATTAATATCAGAATGGCAGCACCATTCAAAGGCTGAGGTATTTCACTGAATAAGAGGGAAGAAGCCAGCTGTTCAGGTAGCGCAGTGGATAAACATGCTTGTCACCAAGTTTGTCAACCTAAGTTTGATCCCTGAAATCCACATGGAAGAGAGAACTTTCAGAAGTTGTCCTCTGACCCCCAACACATGAACTATAGCATGCATACACACACACACACACACACACACACACACACACACACACACGCTAATACATAAAGGAGCTGAGTGTTGAGGCCTTACATTGCTCCAGGGACTTGACCTGTCTGGGACAGCATGAGAATGAACAACAAATAGACAAATGGACACGCCAACAGAAAAGCTCAGGTCAGGCAGACTGTGCTGCATGGTGGGGATATTTATAATAACTCTTTCAAGTTTTTAGCTTTTTCAATTTTTCTATATGTTTGAAATTTTTTGTCATAAAATATTGGGAAAATTTATAAAATCAAGTAATTTCCTACCACTCCAACTGTCAATATCCTAGACTGTATCAGTCTCTCTCCTCATGACTGTTATTGCTGTCACCTCAAATGGTTCCCCCACTTGTATTTTTGTCTTGTGTTTTGTCTTTTTTATTCACACAGAAGCTTTCTTGTTGTTCCTCATGTAAATTATAGTATGCTTTCCCCCATACAAACAAAGCCCCACACCAATCCGAAGAAAATATAAAGTCTTTCTTGTATTTTCAAGGGCTCTTGTAAGCTGATGCCTAACAGCCTCTCAGCAGCAGCTTCCCCCGCCCATCCCTCACCTCACAGACATATTTGTGTCTAGTGTGTGAGTATTACCAAGCTGCTGTTTCTTTGAGACTTCTGTTGCCTTTATCTGTGATACACTACCCAAGCCAGATGTCTGGTGCACGTGTGCAACACTACAAAATTAGATTCACCACTGCCTCCGAGTCTAATACTCTGTATCCTTTGCCACCACCCCACAGTGCTTACTATTGATAAAATGTAGACCGATGTATTCAGGAGTTTCATAACTACCTGTACAATAAAAACTTGAAGAGAATTCAGAAGTGTCTTGACTATGCTTTGCAGTAAATATCTTTTCAAAAGTTTTGAAAGTTATGGTTGATATCAAAACATTTGAGGCTCTTTTCTTGGAAAATATTTCATTTTAAGGCCTTTTCTGATATTTTTTAAGCATATCATAGACACTAAGATACTGTTATCAGCAAGATGCACTTAATCTCTGCTTTCATGGAGACTATAAATTCATGAAAGGTATTTTTTCAGTTGACAGTGTAGTTAGGGCTATGAAACAGCCAAAAAAAATATTTCTTTTTTATGCAGTACCCCAAACTTTGAATCATTTCTATTCTACAATAACTTCTAAAGACCAAATGGCAGTTTGGGATTATTTCCATTTGAGGCAGTGTTTTGTTAATGTGGTCCCATACTAGTTTTAAAGCAATCAAATCACAACCTTGAGCCATCATGCTCAGATCTTAAAGATAGCTTTAATATTTGTCAACATGGAAATAACAGAGTATTTGAAGCTTTAAAGTCATAAATATTTTTTTATATACAGAGCAAAGCAAGATTCTGCAGATGCTGATGGGTTGGTTGATGCAGAAAGCATCAAAAAAGGAAACAAGATGGCCACTAAGCTCCTTTTGTCCTCTGTAGAAACACAATGGACTCAGGGAGGCATAGACACTAATGGAGAGGCTTTGGTACCTGTTTCCAGTACAGCAAAGGAAGAAACTCCTGAAAGCAGGCAGCTCCAGGGTTGCTTATCTCACTCCTTCTCTGCTCCAAACAGCCCAGTGTGGGGAAAGGGCTTTGAGAAGGAGAGGGGAGTTCAGGGCTTAGTTAGACATGAAACCCAGCACCAGGCCCATCCCAGTGACGGTTAAAGGAATATTTTCACCATCTATCATTCTACCTCAGTGGCTCACAGAGGCAACGCTGGAACCATTCTGAAACCAAGCAAAGACTTGTGCCTTGGTGGGGCAGACTTGTATTGTGGCCTTGCATTTGGTTAGTGCTGCCAACATCAGGGGCCCCACCATATCTCTAAGACTGTGGGACACTGCAACTATATGGCTCAGGTGTGGCAGAGCTTAACATCGTCCTAGGCTACAAAGGACTGCCACCCAATACTTCCCATAGTTTATGCAGCATAACATGGCTTAAGACCCCTTTTTTTCTAGAAGACTAAGAATTAAGCATAGAATGTGACACTGGAATTTAGAGCTGGGCTGGTGAGCTCTAACGCTGAGATGTTAATTGCCCACCATCAGGCCTGCCAGTGGAGCATCTGAAACATCTTCAAAGCCAAGGAAAGACATATGGTCTTTTTGTTTGTTAGTTTCTTTGGTTGGTTGGTTGGTTGGTTTGGTTTTTCAAGACAGGGTTTCTCTATGTAGCCTTGGCTGTCCTGGATTTGCTTTGTTGACCAGGCTGGCCTCAAACTCACAGAGATATGCCTGCCTGAGTTCAGGGATTACAGGTGTGCACCACCACTCCTGGCTGACATATGGTCTTAGTACATCAGGTTTCCATTCCAGCTGGCAACATATGGGGTTATTTGCAGCTGTCTTGAACCACAAGCCCACCCGGCAACAAAGATTTCTAGCGGCACAGAAGCTGGCCCCAATTAAGTGTTACCCTAGGATGGTAGGCTGCTGAGCTCATAGTGTGATGCAGCCTGGTGTGTTGGTGGTCATAACATAGGAACCTGGGGCTGGTGCACCCAAAGTGTTGTGCCCAGCGCCACGCAACTCTCAGACCAGTAAATGTAGAGGAGGAATCTGGAGCTGGCCTCAGAAAAAGGTTTGTGCAGACAGAGTGCTCAACCATTAGAGTGTTTAAGATAAACTTCAGTGTAAGCTGTCTGCCCATATTGAAAGTTGTAAAGAAAACCTCACCATCGTGAGGATCTTTGGATTCAGAGGAGTGCCTTCATTTCCCTACTTCCCATCTGAGATTTCTCACTAAATCAACTTCCCTCATTTTCAGTCCTGGTGACTTTGAGTTGAATTCCCACAAGTAACAAGGTAAAGCAGGTAGCCTAGACTTCAATCAATCTTTCATATTGCATTCTGCCTTGCCACATCAATTGACAAGGGATAAATTCATGAATTGAGTAGAGCCAATTAAATATACTAAGTCCTGAGATCTTGGGGATCCACGGGTTAAACCCTATTACCAAACTCTTAGGCCTTGATTCCCACAAACTTTCTTTCTTTGCCTTCTACCTTCCTTCCTTCCTTTTTTCCTTCCTTCCCTCCTTACTTCCTTCCTTTCTTTTTTTTTTTTTTTCCAGACAGGGTTTCTCTGTGTAGCTCTAGCTGTCCTGGAACTTGATCTGTAAACCAGGCTGGCCTAGAACTCAAGAGATTTGCCTCTGTCTCCAAACTGCTGGGATTAGAGGTGTGTGTCACCACAGATGGCCATTCATCAACTATTTCTAAAGAGGAAAGGAAAGACAAAAGTACATGGGTTCTGTTAACATGAACACTTGAATTAACTGTGCTTGAAACCCAGTCTGGACATCTGGACTTTCCAGGATCTCATTTATGTCAAGTTTTATAGAAATTGCAACCAAAAGACTCCTTATATCTGAATATCTAAGGTCCATGTAAGAAAGAAGCTCTTGTTTACTAATTTTGACTAAAATGCATGAATAGAAATGACCTCACACTTCTAACAGCTGACTGCATTTTACCTATTTGATATATGTTCACCTATTAGTGAGACAGAAATATTGAAAATGTAGATGTTCTTCAAAGGATATGGTCCTCTATTTTTTTCCAAAATGATTATACTTTGGAACAATCCATTCAAAGCAGAATGATAAAGCAAAAATTTACATATTGAAGTTTCTAATGCCACAGACTCATCTTTTTCTCCCTTTTAATGTTTGTTTTACAGCTGTGTTATAAAATAGAAGTGTGTAATTAAAATCTTCAGGCCTATAATTAAATGCTTGGCGACGGTGTAATTGTTGAGTCTTTTCATGATTCCATCACTAATTACACCCCTTAGAATTTCCAAATATCACTTTCTCATAAAAATCTGATCATTGTCAGCTTTCAGTCAATATACTTGACTGAACAGAAAATATTGTTTATTTCCGCATATAATTTGCAGGCTACATAAAGTCATTACATTTAGTAAAGAGGCAAAAATGATAGAACCATAGAAGTAGACTTTTAGCAATCACAGAATGGTATGACTCTCTTCCAGTGACTGTAATAAAACTTTCTGAAATTATTGCTCATTTGGGGCTTTCACATCTTTCTAACAAGTTGTTAGAACTCTTAGGGCTTAGCAGATTACTTTCTAAAATCAGAAAGATAATAAAAGCATTCGGAATACCGTTACATGTTCTGATACATATGTCCCGAGATTTATTAGCCTGTGCACCTTGAATCAGTTGAATCTTATTTGTGAAAACAGCCTTAACACATTCCAGTGTCCTTCTTCCTACCCTCCACTCACTCTCACCCCTTATCACCAGGGAGCCTGGACCTATTTTCACCCACAGCTCATTGGCTGTTTACATAAACACAGTAGGCAGGACATGTTACTAAGGGAGTTACCCTCTGGGTCATACATTTATTTCACCATTAAGAAGGGCAAAGGACCAATAAATGTTGAATATGGTATTCTCTGTCATATTTCTTATTCCAAAGTATTTATATGGTTCTAGCAGAGGTTTTATTTAAGCAGACTGGAGTTGAGACAATGTGCTATGACTTTCAAACTAACTTTTGATATAATAACCAAGACATGCTGATCCCCCATATCAGTACTGTCACTGCCATGTTTCTGGGAACGATGAGGTCTCCTGGGCTAAGGTGAAGAGGTTTGTGTGGTGAGGATGGTGTGTAATTCAGAGCATCAGGGTGGAGCTGGAGAAAAATCAATGAGACATCTAGATAATCTCCACAGGGAGATTTCAAGTGATAGCCACAACAATGACTGTCTGTGGCCCCCAGCCTTGTGACTATGATACAGGAAGATAGAAGGGTTCTCTCTGGCAAGTTTTAATCATCCCATGATGAAATCAAGGCATCCTTGGCTTGTTCTCACGAACATGGCTTAGTTGCATGCCTACCTTTGGTTCGCAGTTAGTGTGCCATTTCCATCCTTACCTGGTTTGCTGTTGGGAAGGTTTGTCTTTTCTCTAAACCCTTGCTTTTAACCAATGTCAATTTTTATATTTAAAATAGGTTCATGCAGACAACATACCATTGAGGCTTTACTTTTTTTTTAATTCACCCTGACAATCTCTTTGAATTTTACATTACTTGAATTAGTATCTAAAATTGTCATAATTATTTTCCATGAGTTATATTTGTTCTTTTTCCCTCTTTATTATTCTCACTGAGTATTTTCTATTACTTTATTTTTCTCCCACAGTATATAAGTTACATGATTTTTTTAGTTGTTTTTTTTTTTCTGAATTTCCAAAATACATTTCAACTAATCTACACGCAGCTACAAATAATACTGTGTCACTTTACAGCTGGTGCAGGCAACTTGTAACTGGGCATTCATAATTCTTCACTCCTACAACACAGGATATCATCTTTCCTTTTACCTTCCATGTGCTGTAAGAGCACAATGCCTTGTCACTATTAAACTTATCTCTTAGGTTAAAGAAAATGGAAAATACTTACATTTCCATTCATTTCTTCTCTGTGACCTTCTTTGTGAAGACCTGTGTTTCTGATGTATTTCTCTCTTTCTGATGAACTTCCACACACAACACTCTTTTAGCACTTTGTGAAGGGTAGATTTGTTAGTAATGTCTGCTCTCGTTTGTTTTAAACTGTCAATTCTAGTTTTTGAAACTTGAGGTAGATACGTGTATTTTATGATAAGTGTATCTTATATAAGTATACTTTAAGGTATTCAACTTGATGACTTGATATAATTTCACTGGATATGTATTTCTTGTCATGATATTTTTCTTAAAGTTTTTAAATACTTCATTTTAGTCTCTCTTGCATGTTTTTTCCCAACATAATTTCTTTATTAACTAACTGGGAATTTCATACAATGTGCCCTGATCACACTCTCTTTCCATTCTTCTCTGGTCCACCCTCCCACCCTTGTGCCTATCCTCAAATCACCAAGCCCAGTTTGTGTTGCGCATATACTCATTGCAGCATGGTCAAATACCCAGCCCCTTAAAGTAAACTGAACCCAGCCCCTGCCCTACCAACCCGTTAAGTGTGGAGTGCTACACTTCAGCGTCTCTCATTCTGAGTTATAAGTCATCAATATTACTGCAGAAAAACAAAAAAGTTTTCTTGCTCATAGCAGCTGGAGGCATCAAGGATCATAGACTTCCATATGGTTTCAGATGGTAGCATGAATTATGTACGTCAGCATGGTTGCCAGCAGCAGCATGGATCACAGAAGTCAGCACAGCCTCTGGTGGCAGCACAGATCACGGATATCAGTGTGGCTTCCAGAAGCAGCACAGATCACAGATTCAACCTGATTGTTAGTGGCAGCAAGGATTGCAGATATCAACATGGTTTCCAATGGCATCGCAGACCATGGAGGTCAACACGGCCCTCAGCAGCAGCACTGCTTGCAGTTTTTGAATGAAAAGTCTGCTGTAAAGATTAGAGTCTCACAACAGCGTAATGCAGCCATGATCATTCAGGCCTTTACAGCCATTGAAGCAGGACAGTCTCCCCAAGCATGGTTGGCTACCATAAAAAGCTAAAATGTTACGCTCAGGATGCGAGGCTAAGCACTGCACTCAGGGTCAGCCGCTTTGGACCCAGAGAAGAGCATGTCTGATTGCATGCGGGTTGCTGCCCCAGGTCCCACCTCTGAGAAAAAGGTATCGGACAGGTCTGATGCTCTTTGGGTGGATGACACCTAAATGAACATCGGTACAAAGTCCCAATTTATTTCTAATATCAGAGATCAGACCTCTACTCTTGCCTGATGCATCTAAAACAAAAAGGGGGAACTGTAGAGAGCTGCGTAATGCCTTGCCTTAAAGATGGAGCTGGTTTCCGCCTTCCGCCTTCCACCTTCCCGATGGTTAGTGCTCTCTGTCACAAACAACTCCATATTTGGCTAAGGCTGAGGATCTGGCTTGCCTCCGTGTATGTGGACCTATCTGCATTGCCCACGAGGCACGCTGGGGTTGGCTACCCAGAGGCTATTTTAAGCTGTGGGCTGGCTTTCCCCAGAGTCAGAAGATTGTTTAAGGTTCCTGAATAAACTGCATTGAGAAGAACCAAAAAAAAAAAAAAAAAAAGAAAAGAAAAGTCTGCTGTAACTTTTACCTTTATTCTTCTATAGGTATGATGAGGGATCTCTTCACCCCATCATTTCTTTATTGTTGGAGGTTGGTCTGATGCATGCTACTGGCTCTCGAGATATGATTACACCTACCCTTGTTTTGCAAACCTGCCTACGACATATCTGATTGGTTGATTAAACAACCTATACCTCAGCAGAGCAGAATAGGGTGGGCGTGGCTAAGACTCTGGGGGACAGTGAATCACTGGACACGGTCTGGTCGGATGGAAAGAAAAGTGGAAGGAGGTTAGCATGGAGAAAAAAACCACACATGGCTGAGAGGAAGGACTCCAATAATGGAATGAAAAGGCACAGATGAAGAATACAAGCAAGTACCATGGGATTATGTATGGAAGGAAGAGCAGATGAGAATGATTAAGGCAGATGGCATTGGATGGCAGATGGGAGATTTTTGGATGGTTGAGATTTTTGAGACAGTGTAAGTGAAATATCTGCCAGGCCCAAGGTAAATAAGGCAATTATAAAACTAGCAGGTGTCTGTATCTTATTATTTGTGATAGCAGGTTAAATAATACCATCTTAATAATCTTAGGGCTAATAATAAATATTATAATGTCCAACAACTCATTTTTTAATTTACTATAATATTTTATTTTTGGTTTTCTGAGGCCTGAATATGTTTAAGTATATATGTACATACATATACATACATAAACATTTAAATATAAATGTATATTCAGATGGGGAAAACTCCATCAAAATATCCCTTCTCTCTTCTGGAAAGTCAAGCTTTGCATGGACAAGAGCTTGCAGATGGATATTTTGGTTTTTGTCTTCAAGATAATCCCCTTTCATTCTGCTAGACATATAAGGTGCTTTTTCTTGATATCCACGACAATCTGGTGGAGTTCCTTGATTTAAAAATCTATGAAGGTCCTGATTTCAAGCTGTACTATAGAACAACAATACTAAAAACTGCATGGTACTGGCATAGAAACCGACTGGTGGATCAATGGAATAGAATAGAAGACCCTGAAATCGACCCACACACTTATGGACACCTGATTTTTGACAAAGATGCCAAAACCATACAATGGAAAAAAGATAGCATCTTCAACAAATGGTGCTGGTCCAACTGGATGTCTACATGTAGAAAAATGAAAATAGATCCATACTTACCACCCTGCACAAAACTGAAGTCCAAGTGGATCAAAGACCTCAACATAAAACCAGACACATTAAATCGGCTAGAAAAAAAAGTGGGGAAAACCCTAGAACTCATTGGTACAGGAGAAAACTTCCTGAACAGAACACCAACAGCACAGGCTCTAAGAGCAACAATCAATAAATGGGACCTCATGAAATTGAAAAGCTTCTGTAAAGCTCTACCCTGCAGGGCATCAAAGCAGATGCTGAGATGGCCAACCTTTGGGCAGAGTGCAGGGAATCTTATGAAAGAAGTAGGAAATAGTAAGACCTGGAGAAGACAGGAGCTCCACAAGGAGAGCAACAGAACCAAAAAATCTGGGCACAGGGGTCTTTTCTGAGACTGATATTCCAACTAAAGACCATGCATGGAGATAACCTAGAACTCCTGCACAGATGTAGCCCATGGCATCTCAGTGTCTAAGTGGGTTCCATAGTAATGGAAACAGGGACTGTCTCTGACATGAACTGATTGGCCTGCTCTTTGATCACCTCCCCCTGAGGGGGAAGCAGCCTTACCAGGCCACAGAGGAAGACAATGCAGCCACTCCTGATGAAACCTAATAGACTAGGATCAGAAGAAAGGAAAGGAAGACCTCCCCTATCAGTGGATTTGGGGAGGGACATGCATGGAGAAGGGGGAGGGAGGGAGGGATTAGGAAGGAAGGAGAGAGGGAGCTACGGGGGGATACAAAGTGAATAAAGTTAAATAATAAAAATTAAAAAAAAATTATGAAGGCATGTTCCTGACCAAAACTGCTCCCAGTTTTTCCACTCTTGTGTGAATTCACTCAGCCTCTAATAATTCATACGTGTCTTTCTAGAAGGCTCAGGCCTTCTGCCTCATGTAGGCTGAGCTAGGCTGTGATATTCTGGATTTCCTAGTCCTCCAGTCTTAAGGTAGCAGTTTGCCCAGATGAGCAGTAGAAAAATGTTGCTTTTCTTTTTGTTCATACTTTCTTTATTACAGTAGTCCCACTTTTACTGTGTTTTTATTATGAGTTTTGCCACTTTTACTCTGTTGGATTAGATCTGCTGCTTCACAACAGATATTACAATATCAGGTATCTTTAATCTATACCTTAGGACCCTAGGCGATGGTGGCAAAGCAGGAAGAAACCTGGTTCTAGAGTTCAGGTGGACCTGAATGCAGATGAAATCCAGCCTCATTGCATTAACATTTAGTCTGTAACAGAATCCTCACCTAAAATTTTACTTTAATCATTATGACAATGCCAGTGATATATCACATCATGTCTGTTTTTAGAGTAAGACAAAATTAAACTTTCTACACTGAGAAATGCTAACTAAACATTACACATGATAACACATGATATGTTTCTAAGTATGATGGACAAATAATTAAAACTTACTAAAAAATAACCTCCATTAGACAATTCCTATGAGCATTTCATAGACTGTACATTGTGAATTTTTAAAAGATATGTAGATAACATCTCTAAGATTCCAAGGTCACGTGATCTTTCATTTCTCTCATGGTGCATAAGATAGAACTTTTGTATTATGAAATACACTTTGGGAACTGTTAGTGGTATAGAAAACAACAGGATTTAGAAACAGATGGGCACAGATTTGAATTAATTCTACTACTTCCTGTTTAAGTAAATGTCCTTGTCTATAAATTAAAGACATGATGTTTTCGATATTGATTCATTAGGTTATACCAGATCAAATGACAGTGTTTATTTTAATGATACCATTAGGATTCAATCACATAAATACATGCCCACCATGATAGTTATTAAAGTCATTATCATTATCTGCCAGGCCTCAAAAGAGTGGTAAAGTCTTCTCCACATTAAAGCTAGTTTATTTCTGTATCAATATAAAGGTTCAAACAAATGAAGGTGGCATTGAAATAACACATCTGGTCTCCTCTACTGTGTCAGAGGATGTTTGTAGGAGTGTGTCTAAATGGAAGTTTCTACAGCCTATGTCACTACTGAAATGTCATTCCATGTTTGGTAAAATTCACAAAGAACATTACATGGGCCTTCCAAATGTGTCCCAAGAATCAATTCTCTTCTGAGAAAAGTATAGGGCCAGGACCAGAAGTATTTAATCTGTAAGAGCAAGCTACCAGGAGTCCATCATTTAAATTAATTGCTTGTGTTAATTGCCTAGTAAGTCATTTGGATTGCATGTTAGAGTCACAACTAAAACCTACTGGACTGTCACATATTTTCCATACTAAAATGTCAACATTGTGGGTAAGCTATAATGAAAGAACCCCAAGAAAGCAATTTCTGTGTGCTCTCTGATTCTCGTGTGTCTACAGTTGCTAGGTCCTGGATTTCATACTATAATCTGGAATGTGTTAATTTGGAGCAATATGCATGATTAGGTTGTTTAATTGCATGTTGTAAAGGAAACTGTGACCTTTCTAGTTCCATCCTGGAGGTGGCATTGTGCTTGGGAGGAGAAAGAGACAAATGTATGTGGGGGATCTTGACAAACATAGTGTTCCATTGTAATTTAAAAGTCACGTGGACACTATCCCAGATGTGAGTGGCCATCTATTACACAAATAAAATTTTGTAAAATTCCTTGCCTTGGAGAAGAATCCTGTCACTTGCAAATGTCAAAAATACAGTATCAACATGAATAAGCCTCTCATTTTTTTTTGCCAGTTTGAAAAAGAGATACAACATTAAAATTTTAAAACATGTTATTCTTGCCTGTCAACCCATGAGTCAAAAACATCCTGGATTAATGCCATACTCATTTCATATGGCTTCAAAAATTAAGACAGTATTATAAATCCTGCCATTTACACAATGTTTCAAAATTTAAAAACTACTTTCATGTTCTTTGTGATGTTTGATTGTAATGAGAGCCATACAAAAGAAGACAAAGCAGGCAAGTGGCACTTCCACAGTGCAACAGTTGCAATAGTAGAGAAGAAGGAGAAAATGGTCTCCATTAGTAAAGTCAGACCTTAAACTGAAACTTTTTGGTTCCAAGTTTCTTCCCTCTCTAGGGTATTATGAAACCTGGGAACAAGACCGAACATTTTTAAATACACATTAATCTCAGGAAGCTGGGTTTGTTTCTCTATAGAAAGTACCTAAGATACCTAAAAATGAAATGATATGTCTCAACATCTTTTCTTTAAAAGTATGTGAGGGTTACACTAAGTCTGACTACACAGAACGGGATGACTAGGAAGGAAACAATTACCTAGATGACTTCAATCATTTTCACCTGAAAAAATCCTGCTAATTAAGGCAGAAGCATGTTTTAGACTTAATTGGAGGATATAAATCACTTGATTGTTTTGTGCTTTTATATTTAAATGTAATCACATATAAACTACCAGGCATTGATATTCTTTGTTCCAAAAGACAAATTACCTCCAATACAGCATCCTCTGGGTCTTTGGCCGCTGCTTTGTAAACGATAGTGCCATGGGCAGTGTCTTCTGTGATATAAATCTCAGTAACTGCCCAAGAAAGTACAATAGAGGTGATTCTGTGAGTCTCGACAGTATTAAATCCCAAAACACCTCATTCACTTATGTGTGGATAAAGCAGCACAGGGGGTGGATATGACAAAAATTATGTCATGTACAAGTATGAAAATATCACAATGAAACCCATTATTGTATATAATTAATATAATAACAAAAATTAAAATCTTAAAGCACTGTGCTTACTCAATACGGATGCTTTAAACAGTGATTCCAGTTAAGCGAGTAGTAACAATAATGATGAGACATTGTATTGTTTATATTAGTCATTCACATAGGAAGAGGATTTGTAATTTTGCTATTACTTTTTTATTCAGTTTACATCCTGATCGCATTCCCCTCATTCCTCTCCTCCTGGTCTCACCCTTCTGCCCTCTTCCCCCTTTAAATAACAGCAATATTGAACAATTTTAATATTTATTGATAGCTAAGCACTTAATATCAATGGTGATTTTTATCATTCTAGTTCTGCTCAGATTTAAAAATCGCTGACAAGCCCAAGGCTATACACATCAGCATTGTTTCAATGTTTGTTTCTTGTTGCGTTTTCCTGTTCCCATATTGATAGGGAGAATGCTAGGGGTTACAACCACAGGTTCACATACGCTAAGCACATGCTTTATCACTGAGCCCCACATGCTCAGCTGCTACATTTTAAGACAGTTGTGGGAGCTGCAAGCTTGCAAGCCTATGAGCCTCTGGGTGAATTTATAAAGCTGGGAAGTGCGAGCCTTGAATCCAGAAGGGAACATTCAGGCCTATTGCTACCCTATTTTGTGAAGAAACCAGTACTTGTGGATAGCAGTGAGGTCTCAAAGCCTAATAGAATCATAGCCACATGGGCCTACACTTCCAACTCACAACCCTGTGTATTACTCCTAAGCACTCTGGCACCTGGCTCACTGTTTGAGAAGTCAAAAGAGCATGGTTTGACCTTGACTCTATGCAACACTTTATCAAGTGTTTGGGAGGAGAAAGAAGAGACACTAACTGCTATGAAGTTAGCGCACATTATTCAGTACTTCAAGACACCATATGCATTGTGCTAGATAGCCTTCTTTAAAGGTGTGTTTGTTTGTTTGTTTGTTTTGTATGAGTGCTCTATCTGCATGCACACCAGAAGAGGGCATCAGAACGCAGTGTAGATGGTTGTGAACCACCATGTAACTGGGAATTGAACGCAGGACCTTGTGGTTTCCAGGTATTAAACTCAGGACCTCTCAAAGAGCAGTGTTCTTAACCACTGAGCCATCTCTCTAGCCTGCCCCCCCCAGGGCCCTGTGTTGGATAGTTTTATGTTGACTTAAAACAAGTTAGAATTATCTGAAAGGAGGGACCCTCAATTGAGAAGATGCCTCCGTAAGTCCAGCTGTAGGGCATTTTCCTAATTACTGATTGATGGAGGAGGGCCCAACCCATTGTGGGTGGTACCATCCCTGGACTGGTAGTCCTTGGTTCTTTAAGAAAGCAGGCGGAATAAACCATGGAGAGCAAGCACAGCCCCATGCCCTCTGCATCAGCTCCTGCCTCCACATTCCTGCCCTGTTTGTGTTCCTGTCCTGGCTTCCTTCAACGATAGACTACAATATAGAAGTGTAGGCCAAATAAACCTTTTCCTCCCCAATTTGCTTTGTCACAGCAACAGTTACCCTACCACGATATGCATCAAGGCAGGATTGACATCTCATTTGAATCAATGATCTTGTTAGTTACTTTTCTTCTTGCTATGACTAAATTCCTGACAAGCTATAAGGGATGATGGGTTTCTTTGGGCTGATTGCTTAGGAGACATAGTGTATTGTGGAAGTGAACACATTACCTCCTCACTGCTCCAGGAACAGGAAACAGAGGGCAGTTGGTAAGCATAACTTACGGCCCACCGTGAAGCGATCTGCTTCTTCTAGCAAGGCTCCACCTCCCAGAGGTTCATGACCTCCTAAAACAGTGCCACCAGCTTGGGACCATTATTGAACCACATGAGACTACGGGGAATAGTTTGCATCTAAGACATAGCAATGAAGAGACTGAGGTTCACTCAAGATAAGTAATTCAGTCCAGTTAGTAGCCATACCTACGACTGAACTATTTTATATTTAGTTGAATCATCTGGATTTTTCTGCAAGTAAGAATTAAACATTTGACTTAAGAATGAGAGAATGAACCACCTACATGGTAAGAGAGCAAGGAACAAAAGAGACATCACCACAGGTGTCATGAAGCTTCTAGTTCATCAACTAGACACATTTAAGATATTGACCTCAGTATACTATGATTAAACAAGTACATGAATGGTTTGAGCAAGTTAGTTCACCTAAGTCTATTTTCTCCACAGTGGGACTAAGGGAATAGAACTTACCGCTAGTGCTGTGACTGTTAAACAATGTAATTCACTTAAAGCTTTTAAGATCGTACTTGTACAGAGTCAAGGCCCAGAACATATCAACTATTTATGGTGTGTGTGTGTGTGTGTGTGTTTAAGAGCCCATGCATATTTCATAACATGTGTATGATGTTCACATGACAACATTCAGGAGTCAGTTCTCTACTTCTATTGTGGGTTCCAGGGATCAAACTCTGGTCATTAGACTTGCATTACAAATATATATATATATATATATATATACCTGCTGAGCCATCACACCAGCCCAACTGTTCTTAATTATCATTCTCTTTTAGCCTTATAGCCTGAGCACCATGAAAGCACATAAGACATAGAGCATAGGACATACATCTATGTCCACAGGACTTCCTTTCTCCCAAACAGACCCTTGGTACCTTGATCCTCATGGGCAAGAGACCCAATGAATGCAGGTGGCTCATTCACATCTTCAATCTTGACAAAAATGGTCTGGGATGCTGTTGCCCCATGGTTGTCTTTGGCATATATTGTCAAGGAATAGAGTGCTACCATCTCAAAGTCCAGCTTGGGTACTCCAGTGATAAATATCTAAAATGTTAAAAAGAGCACAATAATGGAGGATCAAATGGTTGGTTATATATATATACATATATATCCTTTCTTCTGCATATTTTATATATATGCATGCCAGGTATGGTGGTGCTGGCACATGCCTGTAATCCCAGCACTCAGGGAGGCAGAGGCAGGCAGATCTCTGTGAGCACGAGGCCAGCCTGGTCTGCAAAGCGAGTCCAGGACAGCCAGGGCTAAAGAAAGCCCTAAATAAAACAGAGTGTGCCCCTTCTTACTGTACTATAGTAAAGTGAGTCTTCATTTGCAGGTATGTTTGTTTGTGCTACGAACTTATCTCATAGTCAAACTGCTTTTAATGCTATCTAGTCTATGATGTTTTATTTATTTATTTGGCTTGGATGGATCTTTTGCTTTAGTTAGTTAGTTCATTAGTTTGTTGTGACATTATGGCTCACTATAGCTCAATTTGGAACTTTACATGCATTATCTCATGGAATTATTCTAAGAGCCTGAGCGAGGTAATATGATTACTGTTCATCTCATTTTACAGAAAACAAAACAGAAACACAGAAAATCAGGTCACTTCCCCATGTTCATATTGTTGGTACCCAGAGGAGCCACAGAGGAAAAGTAGACTTGTCAATCTACCTCATGATTATAAAAGCAGCAGCAACAAAGATCAGCAAACTACATAGTCTTGGCTTAACTTTTCTGGTTGGGCTTATAATAGAAGCTGAATGGAGAACAAGTACAAGATAGCCTTTTACACTAATTTCATAATGGAAGCAATGTGAAGGGCTGACAATCCCAAGGCTTGGTAAGGATACCAGGTCCTATTAAATGCCTCCCTTGTCCTTCTAGAAGATGTGCCCACAGTGGCTAGAGCGGTCCTTTCACAACACTGGCACATGATGTCTCTTTTCTGCCGTTCTGCAGTTGTTGTTGTTTTTGTTTGTTTCTGATGTTTGCCATGTGACTTTGCAGTTCTGATGGCTAGAACATATGAATTGCTTCAGCCAGTGGTCTATGAGTAGCCATGACTATTAAAATGCACATGTGGGTTCAAGCTTATCTTCTTGCTTTCCTTCTGCCCTGATGGAATATAGTTCTAATCACTGTCCTTTGGGGCTTGAGGGACACAAGAGAGAACCACAGCCTGGAGCCAAACCAGTGGAGGGCAGCTCAACTGCGTTGCTCTGCAGGTGACATTACACTGAGTCCTCTTACAGGTGCAGAAGGACCAGGGGAGCACCAGGCATGCAGTGGCTTTGCCGCGTATGTAAATAACCCTGATCTTAGAGAACCCAGATCTCTCACAAGGAGCAGTATGCCTGTGTTAATCAAGCCCCAATAAGGCTTGATTAGAAGTAAATAATAAGTAACACTTCCCGACGTATCCCCCAGAACCCACAAGCTCTGTCCTTCATCTCCTCAGCAGTCAGCGTTCTCAGCTAGTCCCAGTTCCGATCTTCTCACACTGGTCCCTCAGGCCTGTCTCCGCAGCAGGATCCTTCTTTCTATGGGGCCTTTGCATACAACCTACGATGTTCTCTCCTTCATTTACTCATTCATTCAATTCCTGTCCATCCTGCAAAACATCTTCTTCAAAGAACCCTGAATAAATCATATGTCCTTGTCTGATACTCTCACCTATCTGAGAATTTGTATTTTATTGCTCGGGTCATATTTATGTTTATACCTGTGTGTATTTACTTAATTAACATATATATATATATGGAAGTAGATGCAGTGAGAATAAGGCATTACCATTTGTCTGACTAGACCCTCAACCGGTACCTGTAATACAGGTGCACCTTGTTATTCTCAAGGAGTTTGAGAACACCTAGCACATTATAAGGACCCAAAGAGTGGAATGTTAAATCAATTAAAAGCACTTAAGAGGGCAGGGCATGTTAATGTACACCTATAATCTCTGCACTTGGAAGGCCAAAAAAAGAGGATCATGAGGAGGTCAAGACCAACCTAAACTACGTAATCTCAAAAGACTAAAACACACACACAACTAACCAAGCAACAGAAAGTAAGATGGAGAAGATAATCTCATTTAGATCTCTTGGAGCATGCTCACACTATGTGCCTCCATACTTACATCCCACAGGCGTGAGGATCTTTGAGACAGCACAAAAGGATGCACAGCGGGACTGGCATTCAGAATAACAGGATCTCCAACCAGAGAAGTGTGAGGTGAGAGAGACACTGTAACTGTGGCAACTCGGGTGTGATCAGAGGCGTTTTCAAGGAGGGGGCCGGCATCCTCCACAACAAAATTTGGAGCAGCTTGAACACCTTAGAGAAAACACAAAAAGCATGCTTTATGAAGATTTCTGCAAGGCTTCTCAACCTCTTCTACATGTGAAACCCCAGAAGAAAAGCATAGTACACACTTAGTGCCTTTTTTTTCTTGGAATTCTGAAGAACTAAGTTGTCTTGGTAACATTGTTGAGCATGAGAACTTTTGTTACTCACAAGCTCACAGGTTATCTTGTAACTACTATTGTTGGATCTGTTTTGCACCAGCTGCAAAGACCACCACCAACAGGAGGCAATTATGAGCTATGGGCAAACTAAATCCCAAACTGAAATCCCACGTTTGGGATTAAAACAAAAACATATTTACATAACTCAACTGAGTTCTTAAAGACACCAAAACTTCCATTACATCTTTTCCCTCTTACCTGTTTTTTTTTTTTTTTTTTTTTTTTTCCTCCTTAATTTCAACTGACTCTTATCTTTAGCTAATGCAGACTCTGGCTAGACTGTCAGTATTTCTTTGGAAAATAAAAAGAATATGTTGACACCTTGAAAACAAAACCCATCACCCCTCCACGCTTAGAATAAGCAGTTCAGGCCCTTCCCCTGAGGACCTCATGGAGCCACACCCCACAGGTAGCACTGCCTGCCCACCTACCCCAGCTCACCCCACCACCAGAGACCTGTGTAGATCTGTGCGCCACACAGCTGGCACCATGCACCATACAGTACCAGCTCCTACCAGCTGAAGGCCACTGGGAGCCATGAACCTCACACAGGTAGCACGGCTCACTCTGCAGACCCTAGCCTGACTACCCGAGGAGCCACACCCCTCCCACAGACCTCCTGACTACACACCTAACTTCCCTAAGTCTGCTGTCCTCAGCCTTGGGCTACAGCACTCATCCCACACAGAGCAGCTGGACTTAGAGAACCGCATCAGAAGACATCATAGGAGAAGCCCAGCAAGCAGTGTGCTGCCCTTTGCACTGTTCAGGCAGAGCAGAGAAGACTCTCGAAAGACTGGGGATAGAACCCGGAATCCTCTACACAAGTTCCACATAAGAAAAGAAGGTCTAGAAGCCTCAGAAGAAGGCTGGGCATTGTACATGTCTACCCAGAAAGAGGAAAGACGATTTGAGCAAAAGAAACACACAACAAAGACACTACTTCAGATGCACAGTTCCCAGCACAGAAACAAAAGTAAATGAAAAACAACATGTCACCCTCAAAAGTCATTAATCTCATAGTAACAAATCCTATTGAAAATGACCTGGAGGATCTTACAAAGAATAATGAGAACTATGAACAGATAATGCAAAGAATGTCTCCCAAAAAGAGCTGGAGTAAGTAAGAGAATCAAACCACGATACGGAAATTAAATTCAATAAAGATATAAAATTGGCGAAGAAAAGCCAAACTGAAATGATGCTGGAAATTAAATGCTCAGTAAACCAAATTAAGAACTAAGTGGAAAGCTTCCCCAACAGAATAGGTCACATCAAAAACAAAGAATGGACCACAAGAGAAAGTACAGGAATTGGATTACTCCGTAAAAACCAATGATATTTTTAAAATAAATATATGAACACAACATGGGAGTGCTTGGCAACACCATGAAAAGACCTAATTTTTGAGTTATGGATATAGGATAATACCATAGCAAAGTCATAAAAGTTATTTTTAACAGAAGAAACTTTCCCAAGCCTAAAAGTGCCTGTGATATCACAAATTAAGTAGACCTAATTGACATCTAAAAAATCTTCCATTCAGACATTAATAAATACACATTTGTCTCAGTATCCCATGAAACTTTCTCCAAAATCAACCACAAAGCAAGTCTCAACAAATAGAGAAAAACTGAAAAAAGAAGGAAGTTTCAAAAATTACTAGGATGAAATGAAACATGGTGAAATCTGTGAGACGTAATTAGGCATCCCAAAATGAAAGCTTATTGCATTATGTGCCTACATAAAAAATTAGAAAGATAGCAAATTAATAATTTAATGATGCACCTGAAGGCATTTAAAAAACCCAAAATTTGTAAACAAGAAGAGATAATCAAAAGCACTGAAGTTAATGAAATAGAAATATAATAATAAAAAGTATCAATTTTGTTTTTTAAAAATATTAACAAGATTAACAAAACTTTAGTCATATTTAACTGAAAGAAAGAGAAGACCCAAATTAATAAAACAAGAAATGAAAAAGGGAAACATTATAACATCCCCTGGAAGAATTTCAGAGAATATAAAAGATATACTTTTAAAATCTATACTCTACTAAACTGGTTAATCTAAAAGAAATAGATAACTTTCTAGGTGTATATGACCTATCCTTGTGACATCAAGATGGAGTAAATAATTTACGCAGACTTGTAGCAACCAAACAACTAGAACCAGCAGTTAAACTTATCACCAACTTTACACACATACACACACACACATACACACACATCCCAGGGACAAATAGATACAGTGCAGAATTCTACCAGAACCTCAAAGAAAAACTAACATGACAATGCCTCAAATAATCCTTAAAATAAAACAGAAAGAATAATTTTATATTCTTTTTGTGAAACCATATGATTATAAGGCCAAAGCCACATGCCCAACCAAAAATAGAGGCCAATCTCTTCGATGAACGTAAACACAAAGATTCTCAGTAAAACATTTGCAAACCAAATTCAAGAAAGCATTAAAAGGAATGCAGGGTGTTTGAACAAATACAAATCAATAAACATAATTCATCACACAAATGAGCTCAAAGACAGAAATCACATGTTTATCTCATTGGAGGCAGATAAGGCCTCTGACAAAATCCATAATAAAAGTTCTGGAAAATCTAGAGATACAGGGGACATATCTCAAAAAAAGGAAAGTGATATATAATAAGCCCACAGCCAACATCATATTAATTGGAAACCATCAAGCATTTCCACTAGAAGCAGGAATACTGCAGGGACGTTCACTTTTCTTATTTGTGTTCAGTACAGTAATTGAGTAGTACAGTCTTAGAGTCATAAGACACAGGAAAGAGACTAAGTGGAAACCAATAGGAAGATAAGTCAAAGATCCTTCAGATGATATAAGTCTGCAAATAAGGGGAAAATTATTTTAAAAACAATTCACTTAGAAGACAAAAGAAACCAACTTTCCTCACATGTTGAATGATAAGGAGTTATAAGTAAATAAATTCATCACTTCAACTTAGTTGGTCAAGGGACTGATGCTGAGGTAGGCCCGAACTTAGGAATTACATCTCCCATCTGTTCTTCAAGTTGAGCATGATTCGTGCAAGAAGAAGGCATTAGGAAGATGCCTTCTTGCACAAACTCCATTTCAGATGTTATTATTTCAGTGTGCAGACACCCAACTCCGTCTGCCTGCACCTGCACCTCTTTGCTGGAGGGTGGCCTCTGGCAGGCGCTGAAGTGCTGGAGGCTTAATGCACCTGCACTCCAAAGAGGCCTTCCCTGACTCTTGTAAGTTCTGAGTCTGATTCTAATGGTTCAGAGCTCTCTGCAGCCATAAGGGTTTCATCACTCTCTCTTGTACCTCTTCTGTTCTCAAGTATATGCTTTAGGACACATTCAGTCTGTCTGCTCAAGCTCTTTTCTGGAAAACCCTAAGCCAGAGGTTTGCCCGTTGATTTCCCTCTGTATATTTCAAAGTCCGGTTTAGAGCTTTTTCTCTAACACACGGAAGAAACACATATGGTTAAAAATGCACTCTCAGAGTGTATGTATGCTGGCAGCATGTGTGTGGGTGATGGGGAGTTAGTAACATTTGGAGCTTGCGACAGAACGGCCCCTTTGTCCCAGCAAGAATATCTAGTTTCTAGTCCCTGCAGGACATAATATACTGTTATGGCACAACAAACCTTGAAGTTGTGGTTAAACTGAAGACTTTAGGAAGTTGTCTTAGATTGGCTATGTGAGCCCATTCCTTCGTAAGGGTTCTTAAAATATAAGAGGGAAGAAAAAGACAGTGAAAAAATGCAAGAAATGTAAGAAAAGTAAGTCACCGATGGCTTTTATAACAGAGACAAGAAACATGAACAGCCTCTAGAAGCCAGAAAAGTCAAAGAAGTGACCCCATCCCATAGCCTCCAAAAGGACCACAACTTAGACAAAGTATTCACGTTAGCCCTGTGACACATGTGAGACACCAAACCACAAATGCACAGCATTCTCTCTCTCTTCTTCTTCCCTCCCTCTCTCTGAGACATTCCTAAAGGGAGATGAGAGGCAGAGACAGGAGAATCCTAGAAGCTAGCAGAGCAGCCAGCCTGGCACACGTAGCAGCAAGCAGCAAAGAAACCCTGTCTCAAACAAGGTAGAACGGCAGGGGTTAGCCTGACCTCCACATGCCTACTGTGGGCAAGCACTCACAAACAATGAACTAACAATGTCAGACCCCACAGGGTCGGCCTTGCTTTGTCTGCCTGCGCTCTTGTTTGCGGCCTCCCCATTCCTCATACACACCAAGGAAATCCAGCATGCATCCTTCCGGGCGTTACAACTCATCCACCTCCTTTATGCCTCTGATAAAGGGCTGCTGTGCCCTAGATCCTCTCAGGACCAAGAGTGGTATTGCTACACGAAGGGTGCTCTCTCTTACAATTTCATGTACTGGTTGTTTTCTGTTCTACTTCCAGCTCAAATAGAAGCTTCAAGAACCAGAGACAGTCATTTGTTTCTTCTGTGCTGTACATCCAGCTCCAAGAACAGGAGTGGTCTTTCCCGTAGCAGGTACTCAGTTAATACTCGTTAACTGAATGAGTAACAGAGTGAATGAAGTGGTTCTTCCTTGCTCATTATGTAAATTTTATGCGACATAAATGCATCTGAAAGCTTGTAGCTACGTGTCAGTAAATTGGGTCAGATTTAACGGTTCAATTCTGCAGGTTGGGCCGGGTAGCTAGTCGCTTCTTTCTCCATCTACTGATGCCTCATAGGCCACTGCAGTGAAGAATTAATTGATTTTTAGCTTTTTAGAAATATATTTTGTGTCAAAAACCAAGAAGTTGGTTTCACAGCAAAACTGGTGTGAAAAGCAGCTGCTCCGTTCCTGGTCAGACACCAGGGACTAATGGGGACTGTACTGAATTGAAAGTGGACTCCTATGTAGCAGGAGTGGCTACTGCTCCACTCAGGTAGGGACCTAGGTCCTATTTTTATGTGAATTTAGAAACACAGAGCTGTAAAGTGTGAAAATTGATGTTTATAAGGTGTATGTGTGTTTTTATTTTTATAGTTTATAAGGTGCATGTGTATTTACACATACATATGTGGGCGTACCACCAGTGTACTAAATTCAATCTCGGTATTCCACACATTGCAAAAAGAGTTTTGCCAGGGAAGGGAATAGTGACACAAGTTTATTGTCCTGACCAAGAGGCTGAGGCCAGAGGGCTGTGGGTTGGAGGGCAGTTTGAGCTATAGAATGAGACCCTGCCTCGAAAATCAAAACAGAGATGTACCTTTTATACATTTGTTTATTTGGGGGTTTGGTTTTGTTTGTTTGTTTGTTTGTTTTTTTAAACAAGGTTTCTCTGTATAGCCTTGGCTGTCCTAAACTCACTTTGTACCAGACTGGCCTTGAACTCACAGAGATTCACCTGCCTCTGCCTCCCCAATTTATGGGATTACAGGTACGTGCCAGTGCACCTAGCTAAGCTGTACACTTTTAATTCAACTCTCAAGAAGCAGAGGCAGGTAGATTTCAATGAGTTCAAGGCCCGCCTGGCCTATATAGTAAGTTCTAGATTTACCAGGGCCATACAATTAGACCCTGACTCTAAATAAATAAATAGAGAGATAAATAAATACATAGATTTTTAAAAAGAACAATTTATGTAAAAAAAATTCTAGGATTAAAAGTCTACCCAACATGTAATTTAATGTTTTCTAATAACCAAATTCTTGATAGTTTTTTAAAAGGTGGCACAAAATTTCTTAAAGATGATTTCACTTGGTTCTGAGAGACCAAAAGATAAATTAGCAGCTAATATTAAGACCTGAAGTAGGTGGGTGGAGAAGTCCAGTAATGCCCTGAGGGGAAGGACCGCCTTACTGCATTCTTTCCCCACCCACTAGAGATACAGTTGCTAGGAAACGACCATCCCCCTAGGGAGGGACACCAGATCATTAATGGCCTGGGAACCTTCCTATAGCCAATCGATTCAAAATGTAGCATTTTGACCAATAGATGCTTGCCAGGCAGGAATCGCCCCTGCCTTGGGCGTGCTGGGATGGACCAGAATCTTTAAATCACCCAACTAACCTGGGCTTGGGTGCTTGGCTCTCACTGCTTTGGCGGTGGGGGGTGTGGGCACAAGCTGCAGCTTGTAATTTACAATAAAAAGACCCTCATGTATTTACAGCGGAGTCTGTTTATTCTTGGTCTTTTGGGGTTCGTGAACTGGACAGAACAGTTCAAAGTATTTACAATAACATTTCAATATGAATCAATATGAATCAATATGAATTAGTATCTTAAAATACTAATAATACATGTTACGATCTTTTTATGCAAAAATATACTTCCTGTTACTTTAATTAATAAGAAGATACACAGAAATAAATAAATTTTTAAAAATTTAAAAAAAGAAAATACATAAAATAAAGTAAAACTTAAATCAACTATTTATTCTTCCTCATCTTTCCAACTCTACCATTTCCACCTGTAATCTTCAACATAATTGCTGCTAAATTCCTAGTGTATGTGCCTCTATCTGTCTGTGTCTACCCACCTATAAAGCAGGCAGACATTTTCGTGAGATAGGCTTGAATTCCTGCTTCTAAGGCGCTCGCTCACCCTCCATTCTACAGGATGCGTCTTGCCTGTGTGTCAGAGCTTGTCACTACGACCATGGCACAAACATAGTACCACCTACTTTGACCATCTACTACTGACAATATTTCCCCTACTTCTTGATAGTACAAATGAGCCACATGTATCTTTTTGCTGTGCAGTTCTGTAGGTAAGCCTTCCACAGGTGAAAGTTTGCCTCTAAGGTTCCAGAGTTCAGATACTAGGAGATGGCCAATTGTCTCCCAGAGAACTTACCCTGATTCCCATTCATAACTGCATCTGTAGAAATATTTTTATAAGAAAGTAGATTATCCAATGAGGTACAACCAAAGAGCACTTGAATTCAAAAGACCAACCCCAAGAAAGTGCTGGAGCAAGTGAAAAGGAGCCAGGGGAAGACAATCTAACTGTTGTAAGGGTTAAGAACCTGAACTGGGAACACTAACCTGAGGCGGCCAGCAATACAAAGAGGAAACGGGGCGGAAGCATGGTTGACTCAAGGGCTCCCGCTGCTTCAGAGACACTGTGATCCAGCCCTTGTGTCGCTGGCTGACTCCTGAGACGTTCTTAGTGTGCAGTCACCGTATTGAGAACGCCATCTCTAGGCACCCAGTACATTCGTCCCTAATCCGAAAAGTGACACCTTCCTTCTGCAGGGCTAAAGCACCAAACAAAGGGATTTGCTTAAACCAGGGGAAGACCTCTGAGTCAGAGTCGGAAGGAGGCGGGGGTGTTTGGGGTGGGGAGTGGAGGTGGATTGTTTGGGGTGGGGGTGGAGGGGTGCTTAGGATGAGGGGGTCATCTGTTGGGGGTGCTTGGAGTGGGGAGATGAGGGGACTGTCGGCATAAGGAGGAGCTCTTTAAGAAATGAGCTGCCTGGGCTCATTAAGATGCAAAAGGATTTCATTTACCAGTGACCTCACCTCACCCCACCCCACCCCACCCCACACTGTCCTGTCCTGCTTGATGTGTTCATTACACCCTGACTGAAACTCAAGAGCCAGAGTCTCAGCTTACCGGGTTTGCAGAGGTTTCTGAGTTGCTAAGCAGAAAGATTAGAGACAGAATTCAAAACCAGCCTGAAAGTGGCCCAGAGCTCTCCAGTGTTAAGATGTTTAAGTTGAAAGCTGGGGTAGAAGGACAGCTCTGAGACTGCTGACAGCAAAGACCTGGCTGCTTGGAAAGTTAACCCCAAAATGTCTGGGAACGGTAGCAGCGTGGTGGTCTCCGAGCTTACTATGAGCCGTGAACCTTATTTCTATAATCATAAAGCTTCTCAAAAATGTGTGGCTCAGTAACGTTCGATTGGCCCAACACTTTACAGTTTGCCAGATTTCCCACCCCTCCCTATTACACCCCGCCGCTTCTCACCACCCATTCCAGGTTCCTGCAGGGATTGGTGTTTGCAAGCTCTGATTTAGGGGTTGCAATCAATTGCTATCTCTGTAGGAGTCAACTGTTGCTATGGTTACTGGAATAGGATTATGCAATCTCATGTGTGTTCAACAGAAGGATAATGTTGAGAGCAAGGAATGCTGTGTTTGAACCAGACTTTGACCTGCTGTAGACAGCTCCTGGGCTTTCAGAGGGGCATCTATAAGTGGTCAGGAAATGCTCACATAAAGATGGTTCCAAGCCATGTGCTGTGAGTGCTTTTGAAAATGAGGTTTATGGGCAAGCTTGAATTTGTATCCTCTATTTAGCTCTGCTGAATATTCCCTACTGAAGCGCCTGTACTCTTGGGGTTTTTTTGTTGTTGTTGTTGTCTGTTTGTTTGTTTGTTTTGTTTAGCTGTGAACCTTAGCCTTCAGTGGCTGGCCGTCATGAGAGGCTCAAACCTCTGTGTTCTTATAGTTGGCCTATTGCAGCACACTAACTTTCTAGCAGTGCATTCCTCCCGGCTCCCTGAGTGTTCTCTGAGTCTGCACACCTGTCTGGAGACCTCACCTTCAACATCTGGAGCCTGAACTTATTACCTCCCTGATGCCTTTTCCACAGGTGCAGTCTTCTCTCTCCAGGGCATCTTCTGAGAAATCATTTTTTAAGATACCCACACAATGTTTCCCCTTGGCCCTACATGCCAGCCACACTGGTCTTTCTGCTCACAAATGTGCCTAGTTTAATCCACCTCCCAAGTCTTGCTTTTACCTGGTTATTTATTCGTTAAATTCCTCTTTCAAGTCTTAGTATAGTTTATCACCTTTTTGCATGAAATATCTCATCTCAAATGTCACTTCTCTAAGAGGCATTCTTTGGTCCCTTGATAACTTTTTCTACAGTGGCTTTCTAGTTTTATCTTTATCTTTATCAGTTCCTGAAACAATTTATTTGTAAATGTGCCTAGAGTGTGAGTTCCTCTTCAAACATGCTAAATACTAGCAGGAATTCTAAGTAATTTCTTTCCAGACTAGATCTCATTGCCCAGAATAAATAGGCATGGACTAGTTGCGTATAACCCCTGTTGAGTTTCCTCCCCCTGGCTCTGAAGACCAAGCCAAGGCAGCTCTCAGTGGGTTTGTGGTGCTTAGCTGGTTTGGCCCAGACTCTTTCTTTGGCCTATCAGGTTAGCTTTAGCTAACTTCAACACTGCTACCCTATTTCTATCTCATCTTCACACTGCTTACTATTTCCTTGCTTAGCTTTCAGGCCCAATGACTCCACCAGAGAGCCCTTCCTGGTGCTCTCTCTCAATCAGTGTTGCCCCTCAACACACTTGTCAGTTTACCCTATGGTCCCTTTTTCATTTTTTTTCATGGCATTTACTACATTTAATTAGGTGAAATTATTACTTTTTTCATTGTGTTTGCTGTCAGGCTTTGTCATAGCACTTTAAGATAGTTCAGTGTGTGTGTGTGTGTGTGTGTGTGTGTGTGTGTGTGAGAGAGAGAGAGAGAGAGAGAGAGATTCACTGCAGCGTCCCTGGTGCCCAGAGCAGTGCCTAGCAACTACTAGGTATTCAAATATTTGTTGAGGACTGAGAGGCAGACTCCACCTTTTTTACACACAAGAACACTGAGGCTCAGGGAGCCTTTACTCCCCTTTCCCAAGGTCCCAGAGCAGATCAGGTATAAAGCGAGGATTTAAACCCAGCCTGACTTCAAAACTGCTATCTGGGTGTGCCGATCCTTTTGTCCTAGGCATTATTTGCTTCAGGATTGTCCTGTGACCTGCTGCAAGTCACAGCCTGTTTTGCACAGGCACCCTTGCACACAGAGAGACGTGTGCAAACATGAACACACCCTCACATGAGTAAAAACACTTCTCCCTGACATAAAATGAGTCAAAGCCAACCATGAATTTGATTGAATCCAACAAAATGAAGATGCAATGCCAATCATGATGTGAAAATCCTGGTTAAAAGAGTTGCTCGCTTGTGTGCATGCATTCATTCTAGAATCTATGATTCTCGCTGAGAGGAAAACCAAATGTGGACAGATCTCCAACCCACGTGACCAAACCTTCTCAGTCATGTGTAGTGCAGGACCCTACTCTGTGGGCCAGGGGTCACCTGCATCCTGAGACATCTGACATGCTTCCCAAGAGTCATTTTTTGCTACTGCCGAGTTTCTGCTTCACTTGAACCTCACTGTAAAGCTACGGCACCGCAGCATTCGCATTTGAGAGATGAGGAACAAAGCATAAACAAGTGAAAGTGACGTGACTCGGGCCACACCATTAGGCTGGAGCCAGAATCCAGATGTACTGTCTGAACACACCATCTTAGAACCTCAGCGTTACACTTCTCAGTACTTTTTTTTTTTTTTTTTAAGTGCTGAGTTTTGAACCCAGACTCTTGGGGATGTTAAGCCTATGCTCAGTACTAAGTCATACTCCCAGCCTCTTGCTCCATCTGAAGCTTTTCTCCAAGATATTGAGCCGCACAAAATCCCATGTACCAAAATGATCTGCATTACCAGAGAATGTTTGAAATGAGCGTTAAGGCATCCCATCTCAAATGTACTGACTTGAAAGCTGCATTTAAATAAGACCTCCAACCAAATGCTATGCACATAAGCGATATGAGCTACTGATGGATACAAACATGGGAAACCGAGTAATTTATATACCTTTCTTCAGCCTTCCAGAGGAGGCTTCCTTTTTAAGTATCCAGTCATACTGAACTCAGTAACTCAGAGGACCAATGAGTGCAGTAACTAACCTATATACTGGGCTCTGCTGCCACCTTGTGGTAAAATTTTCACCTAGGTAGGATTTGATCTTCCCCGCTAAATAAACGCTGAAATAATATGGAAGTGGTCCAGGCACTGAATTCTTTTAGCCTTGTGCTTTTAAAGACTTCGACAGAAACTCAAGATGTAATGAAATATCCCTTTCAGTGACAACTGAGACAGCCAACAAGAGCTAGCCTCTTCGTGAGTGCCCGATGGGACGGCATTGGCCTGTTTGAGAGGTCTAACAGAAAAGCTCAAACCCTAGAGCCACTTCCTCCCTTTCAGAACTCACACATGAATTTATAAATATGATTATCGATTATGATGTGACCTTATTTTTATTCTATGTGCCTTCTCTGTGTAGTATTTCACAAGGCACCATGGCATTTCCCACACCTCTGTCACATGCATCATTGGAGGCCTCTGAGGAAAAATACAGCCAGTCCCACAAGTGAGAATAAACATCCAAAAATTAGGCCGTGCTCTCAGTCACGGGATGATTTTGTTTAGAAGCTTTTAGCTCAAGAGATAAAGAAATCCAGTACAGCCATCAGGGCTGAAACTAACAGCAATGGAGCACCCTCAGGTGTATACACCTGAACCCCGAAAGTTTGCCTGCGGGAAGATTGGCCAGTACCGAGGGAGGAAAAGCGGCTCGTTCAAAGGGAAGGGGATGGAAAAGTAGGTAACAAAGACATTTTCTTTTCCTTCGGCACCTTTGGGGTTTTCATTAAAGGAGATTCATTGGGATGACTGGAGAAGGTGGAGTCTCCTTTTAGACATTATAATTTCAAAGTCTAGACTGTCTCTGTTCCAGGGGAGGGCGACTGCAGCAGGTCGGGTGCAGAGGGCCGTCCAAGTCCAGTTTTGCTGATACTAAAGCCTTAGTTTTAATAGGGAAAAGGCTTTACTTTCTAGCTCAATTTGAGTTTTACTGTGCTATATGAGATTAATGTCAATAGTAAGTAGATATTGTTTGCAATATCAGTATTTTTGTCTTCTCAGAGCCCACACTGATGAATATGCAATTTTGAACATGCATTAATCGTTTCTGTTCCTAGCTAAAGCAACTTTCACTACTAAACTGCATCCCAATCCTGTTTCACCATTAAAAACTCTTCAATGAAACATCCAAACAGCCTTAGACCTGGTGTTTCCTGTCAAAGACAGCACCATAAAGGCAGACATACACTGCTATGATAGTGCCACACTTTAATTTTGAATTTCAGTTTGGCAGTTGGGTTTACAGTGTATCTGGGCATTTTTCCTAGTAGACCTAATAGCCACAGCTCAGAGAAATACCAGTGATGTTTTTGACATGCTGGAGAGTCACCAAGCAAGCGTCTAAACTTCCACGTAAGTGAAATGTTGCAGAGATACTCAGTTCCACTAAGAAATAAGGGTTAAAGGAGGAAAGGATGAGGACAAATAAATTCATTGCTAACATACAAGAACAAAACCAACCAAGCCAAGGCTGTGAAAAAGGAAAGTTTCTTTCTGTCACAGGCGTCACAGGAGTTCTCTTCCCAGGTCCTGGAACAAGCAACCTTCTCTAGAGAGGTGTATACATCAGAGCTGGGTAAAGGAAACATGACATGGGGGTTGTCTGCTGCCTCTCTGGCTGGTTTTCCTGTGACCGCTCAGGTGGGCTGTGTGCTCAGTCCTCCTACATTAGTTTCCTGAGTGCTGAGATTGCAGATTTGTGCCACCACTGAGTAGCTGCACGGATTGCATTAAGGATCCGTGACCATTATGAAGTGTATTTCCATTGTGTGTGAGAGTAGCTGTGTGCATATTTGTGGCAATATAAGCTACTAAAACATTAAAGTTACTGAGAGTCTTGGAGGGTCCACAGAAGGTTGATCAAGTAAGAAAATGGAACATCTTCTTCAGGACACTTTATTGCCTCCTACAAGAAATGCAGCTATGTCCAACCATTAGGATTTGGTGTGACTGAAGAAGGTGCATCTTTGGCCTTGCTCCCACATGGGAGGAGTCTAGCCCGTGAGGCTGTCTTCCTTTCACCTCTAGAATGTGTGTCCTCACTTGATCTCAGGCTAGTAAAGGCTGACACATAGTAAAGGCTTTATTAGGCCCTAAATATGTAAATTATTTCCTTTTAGCCTCAGATTTCTGCTGAGCATACCCATTTTAAAATTAGAAAACTAAATCTTGTAAAAACTAAATGGCACGTCCAAGGCCATGCATCAGTAGGTATGGTTCTGAGCGAGATGAATAGCATCAAACTTGAGAGCCCACGTGCCCACTGGTACCTCCTCCTGGGAAGATTGTCTCCGAAGCTAATGGAGCGGTGTTTTGCTGGAAGGTAATAATGCCCTATAGTGGTACCTGAGATAAGATACATTAGGTAGTATTTGAAGAACATCTTAGTGGTCATTAATTTATTTTAACCCAAGATAGAAACAGGTATAACATGTACTAAAATAACCATAAATCATACATGCAAAGAAATCATATCCTGCTACAGCTGGGATTTCATGCTTGAGAAACAAGTATTTATGTTCACAGAAAAGTTTAAACCCTGTGGTTTACAGTTTTGTTCATAACAACTCCCAAATGGAAACAATTCAAATGTTCTTTGATGAGTGGGTGGTTAAACGCAGCATAGTAGATCACATTGTGGTCTATCGCTCAGCAATGGAAGAAAAGGGAAACACTGACTCCAGAGAGTTATAGCAACAAAGCTCTTACATCCCAGGGCTGTGGTGGGTGTACTAGTACACGCTTGGAGATTTCCAAGGCTTGGAATCTATCCCCCGCACACAAAACAAAACAGACACAAGTGCTGTAAGCTTGAAATGCTCTACACTGCATCTATCCTTTTAGATGACATGCTTTGAAGAAATAATAAGCAGGAGACTGGAGAACACATGAGTGTGTGCCCATGAGAGGTGTGCAAGTGTGCGCTCGCTAGTACAGAGGCCAGAGGGGGACATCTGATGTCTTCCTCTATGGCTTTCTGCCCTATTCCCTTGAATCAAGGTCTCTTCTATCCTGGAACTTGCTGTTTTTTCCACTAGGCTGCCTGCTCAGCCAAACTGGTGATATTTTGTTCGTGTCCTCGGGATTTGAATTTAGGTCCCCATGTTTGTACAGCAAATACTTTACTTACTGAGCCATGTCTGTGGCCAATTCTTTTATATCCTTAATGTATCTTTGTTTGTTTTCTTTGTTTGTTTGTTTGTTTAGATGGCACAGAGCTGTATCTACCAACTTAGCTAAACAAAATGTGTTGGTCCCCAAAAAGGAACCATTGAATGAAAGTGACTCGAGGTTTCATGGAAACCGAAACAACCAGAAAAGAAACCTGATGAAGAAAATGAAGAGTGCTTTCGGGAAAATGCTGTCCTGCAAGTGTGGAAGCCAGTCAGGCAATGTCGGCAAGGAGAGCTCCACAGAGCAGGAAGAAGCTGCCCTCTCCAACACACAGGGCCTCCTGCCTAGGCTTGTCAAGGAGCTTCCATCTCCCAGGTTATTTGCAAAGCCAAGGATGAGAAAGCTCTCACAGAATGGTAACCAATGGCAATTTAATATAAGTGGCCAAGAGAAAAAGCAAATGGAGGATGGACTGTAGTTTAGATGTTGAATGTCCCCAAAGAGCCATGCATT
Source organism: Meriones unguiculatus (assembly GCF_030254825.1). Taxonomy (NCBI): domain Eukaryota; kingdom Metazoa; phylum Chordata; class Mammalia; order Rodentia; family Muridae; genus Meriones; species Meriones unguiculatus. Next base: position 28,908,363 of record NC_083357.1, read on the forward strand.
GGCTCTTTGGATATTATTGGATATTATTATCCGGAAGTAGTGGGGTTGGTGAAGATTGGAAAGATGCTCTACAGGGAAATATGAGATCGAACCCCACTCATCCATCTTCCTCTTTGAGTTCCCGATCATAAAGTGTAGCATTGTACCATTACTCACTACCCACCATTGCTCTTTCTCACCCCTGACAGAGGCCTAAAAGCATTGGGTCTGTTGGATCATGGGCTGGAAAAGCTAAGACCTGTACCAAAAGAACTATTTTCCTTTCTAGGTTATTTATCTCAGGTATTTTGTTAGAGTATTTTGTTAAACAAAGAGTTAACTTTCTCCTCTAAGTATGGCAGCTCTAAGGAACTTGTCTAAAATGCAAAACCTCTGGCTCCACCTAGGTCTGCTGAGTAAGAATTCATTCTCATTCCAGCACTCGGGGAGACAGAGGCAGGTGGAGCTCTATGAGCTCAAGGCCAACCTGGTCTACACAAAGAGTCCAAGACAGCCAAGGCTAAACAGAGAAATCCTGTCTTGAAAAAACAAACAACAACAAAAAACCCAAAACAAACAAACAAACAAAAAAACAAACAAAAACTATATATATGTACACAATTTGATATATATATATATATATATACAGTTTGAGAAAAAATAGATTGTATTGTCTTTAAGGTTCCTCTGAGTCTGGTTAATCAGTTGTCTACTCACTCTAAATTCACTTTTGTTTGTTTATTTTTCCAGACAGGATTTCTGTGTAGTCCTGGCTGTCCTGGAACTAGCTCCATAGATCAGAATGGCTTTGAATTCACAGAGATCTGTCTGCCTCTGCCTCAAAAGTGCTAGTGCATGTACCACCACCTCTCTCTCAGATTCTAAACCCACTTTTAATTTAAATGTATATGCACACATATGTATAAACATGGGCATGCATATATAGATATCATTGGAAAATTAAACTACAGTAGGATTATTGTTGCACTTCTAGGGAAAGTGCATACATGTTCCAAATCGCTAAATTCAGCAGCAGAGGGTATGTAGAGAATTAGGGGAATGATATTTATAGTTGGCAAGACATAAGGGAGGCTTGGTTTTTATTTATATAATTTTAAACTGTATGTATGAGTGTTTTGTTTTGCCTGGTGCTTGGTGCTCTGCAGAGGCCAGAAGAGGACATCAGATCCCCTGGAATTTGACTTACTAACAGTTGTGAGCCACCATGTGCATGCTGGGAATGGAACCCAGGTCCTTTGAAAGGCACCCCGCACTCTTAACCACTGAGACATCTCCCTAGCCCCAGCATTTACATAGTTTTTAAACCTATTAATTTTTTTTTTATTCTTTAACAACTTTGTGAATGCATATAATGGTTTTACCCCCACTATCCTCTTTCCCTACCCAAACCCCTTCTCCACTTTCCATAAGTTCCTCTTCTACTTTCATATCTTTAGTGTGTATGTGTGTGTGTGAGAGAGAGAACCACTGAGTTTAGTTAGGTTTGTTTGCATCAGCATGGGTAGAAGTTTATTTGGACAACGTATTTAGTGGCTATGCCTTTGAAGAAAATGACATTCCCTTTCCAGAAACCATTAACTTCCAGTAATCTTCGTGTGTGTGTGTGTGTGTGTGTGTGTGTGTGTGTGTGTGCGTGTGTGCGCCAAGGACTGTTATAAGCCCCTCCCCCAATGTAATGTAGTATTGGTGGGCCCAATCTTGTGCAAGTAACTTGCATACTTTCTAATATACCATGGAAGAGCCAACATCTAACATCTAACCTTAACTTTAGGTCTTTTGCAATGCAGTAAAGCTACCATTTGGGGATCTATGAGTTATGACAATAACATCAATGTTACATTCTCTTCTATAGATTTTTTGTTTTGTTTTGTTTTGTTTCTGCTTGTTTTTTTTTTGTTGTTGTTGTTTGTTTGTTTTTCAAGACAGGTTTATTCTGCATAAGAGCCCTAGCTGTTTATTCTGGAACTCACTTTACAGACCAGGCTGGCCTTGAACTCACAGAGACCTACCTGTTTCTACTTCCTGAGTGCTGGGATTAAAGGTGTGTGCCATTGAAGAGTAAATGGACTTTAATTTGCAAAGCAATTGTAAGTTTATAGAATCACTGTGTTTCACTGTGACGATTTCACACACACACACACACACACACACTCACACACTCACACTTTGCTCTCAGTTGCTTCCTCACCACCCTCATGTACGCTAGTGACTTCTAACTTGTTACTTCCCCTCTGTCTCCGATCCCTGCTTCCTCCTCCCACAAGACATCTTCCTCCCCTGTCTTCTTTCTCCTTTCATGCTTTGTGTGTGACTGTGTGTGTGTGCGTGTGCTCACGCATGTGCACACATGCAGGGATCTCTAAGTGCTTCTGTTCATATTTCGCAAGTGAAGAAAAATGTGCATTATTTGTCTTTTCAAATCTGGCTTTTTTCACTTAACATTATGGCTTCCAGTTTCATTCATTTTCCTATGAATGTTATAATTTTATCCTTTTAGTGACTGAATAATATTTCAGTGTGTTATGTGCCCTATTTCCTTTGTCTATTGATCTGTTGGTGGACATCTCATCTGACTCCATTTCTGGGCTCTTATAAACACTGCAGCAGTAAACATGGGTGTGGGAGCATCTCTGTGGAATGTATACAAGAATGATATTGCTGGAGCATAACACGGTTCTGTTGTTAATATTTGAAGGAGTTTTCATCCTAATTTCTAGGATGTAGAAATAATATAACAGTTTACATTTCATCAACTGAGTATACTGTGCCTCTCTTCCTATGTCTTTACTATCATTTGTCCTTTTTATTTGATAGCCATTTTGATTGGAGTGTGATGAATTGTACATTTCCCTAATGGCTAAAGATTGAATGCCTTTCCCAGTATTTATTGGACATTCTTTTCTTTTGAGGACTATATATTTCATTCTTTAGCCCTCTTCTTGATTAAATAATTTGCTTTATTAATGTTTGAATTTGGAGTCCACCCCCACCCCACCCTTACTATATAGCCATGGCTGGCCTGAAACTCACTATGTACACCAGGCTATCTTTTTTTTTTTTTGGGGGGGGGGGGTGTTGAGACAGAGTTTCTCTGTGTAGCCTTGGCTATTCTGAACTCACTTCATAGACTAGGCTGGCCTTGAACTCACAAAATCCTCCTGTCTCTGTCACCCTGAGTGCTGGGATTAAAGGCATGTGCCACCACCATCCAGCACTTGTGTGTGTGTGTGTGTGTGTGTGTGTGTGTGTGTGTGTGTGTGTGTGTGACAGTGTTCCAACAAACATTTATTTACAGATACAAGCAGTGGGCTACTTTGGTTCACATGCCATTGTTTTGTTAACCCAATTGTAATGCAATTCAACTAATGGGTATGGAAAGTAATTTATGTATGAAAGCACAGAGGAGTAAGTGTTCGACAAATTTGCTATGAATAAAAATTAACATCAGTTAAATTAAAAAACATTCACCTAGGTTGGAGTTGTGCACCACAGGCTCCATAGTCTGAAGATACATTCACTGTGTACTGACTTCTTAGAGTCAACAGAAATAAGGACCAAAGGGATACTGAGGAAAGAGCCAAGTGCAGACATTTGATGAAGCAAGAAATGAATGTCTCAACCCAGTCAGTCACCTAAAGAGAGTGCTGCTTAGCGTCTATACCACTAAAGTTGGGAATGTTGCCCAAAGTATTGTCAAGTCAGATGCCCTGTGTGTTTTTATGAAGATATGAACCAAAATTGGAAGTTTAAAAATGATTCTCTCTCTTGAAAGAGTTTCGCATATTTGTTGAATGATTGTCAGATTTGAAAGTTCTGCTTCTTCCCAGTAGCCAGTACACTCTCATCCTTGTCTCATCTTGTCTCGTCAGCCAGACCAGAGTACGCAAACCCTGTGTGCTGCTTAGCTAGAAGCACGTGTTTTAGCTTGGGGTGAAGCAGTTGGTACTCTCTCGCTTTGTTTGGTTGATGTTTTTGTCTTTCTACTAAACAAGTTTCTGTTCTGTCCCCATTAATTTTAATTAAACCTTTTAGTTTCATGCAAGCTCATTTGTCAATTTCTGTGTTATTCTCCCACACTATTGGAGTTGTTCTAGGGAAGACCTTCCCATGCCAGTAGTGTGAAGTGTTTTGCACATGTTTTCCTTAACAACTTCAGAGTTTGGGATCTTACATTATCTTTCATGCATTTTGAATCTACTGTTGTGTATGGGGAGAGCTACGGATTTGGTTTCATTGTTTTAAATGTAGATATCCAATCTTGTTGAAGAGGCTTTCTGGGTTTTGGTGGATGCTTTGATATCCACTTGTTAGATACTAGGCAGCTATAGTTATGTGGGTATACTTCTGAGCTTCCATAGGTGTCTGTTACTGTTTTTGTGCTGGCGCTGTACTGTTTTTGTCAATATGGTTCTGAAGTATGGATTGAGATAAGGTATTGGGATCACTCTGGCTTTCTGCTTAGCAATGCTACTTGGGGTTTTTTGTACTTCTATATGAACTTTGGGATAATCTTGTCCTGTCTGTGAAGAATACTATCAAAATTTTGAGGGGAATTGTCTTCAATCTGTAGACTATTTTCAGTAATAGAGATATTTTCAAAATACTAATTGTAAAAATTAATAAGCCTGTTTGATGGCTATTCTTTGTTGTCAGTTTGACTGCCTCTGGAATTAACTAAAATCACAGCAGCTAGGTTCACCTGTGAGAAATTTTTCCTTCATTAAATCATTTGAAGTGGAAAGACCCCTTTTTATCTGGATCTTTTGAGATTGGAAGATTCACCTTTAATCTGGGCCACACCTTCTTGAGGCAGTATATATAAAGGACATAAAAGAGGGAAGCTAGGCAGGCATGGTGGCACACACCTTTAATCCCAGCTTGGGAGGCAGAGACAGGCGATCTCCATGAGTTCAAGGACAGCCTGGTCTACAAAGTGAGTCCAGGACAGCCAGAGCTCTGTTACACAGAGAAACCCTGTATTGAAAAACCAAAAACAAATAAACAGACCCAAAAAACCTTCTCTCTCTCTCTCTCTCTCTCTTTTTCTCTCATTGCCTGCTTTCCCTTACTCTGGCTGGCAAGTCCATTCCTTTACTGGCATTAGAGCCTACTTCTTCAAGATTCTGGCGTATACCTGAGATTCAGCCTCATGGACTGATCAACTACTGTATTCTTGACCATTTTGTTGGTAGACAGCCATTGTTGGACTAGCTGAATCACTGTCTGTAAGCCACTCTAATATCCTCTACCTTATATATGTATATATATAGTTCTATCAGTTCTGTTCCTCTAGAGCAATGGTTCTCAACCTTTAATGTGGTTCCTCATTTGTGGTGACCCCCAACCATACAATTATTTTGTTGCTAGTTCATAACTGTGATTTTGCTACTGTTATGAATCTTAATGTAAATATCTGATATCCAGGATATTTGACATGCAGCCCCTAAGAGGGTCTTGACCACAGGTTGAGAATGATTGCTCTAGAGAATCCTCATACAGTGTGGGAAGTGAATTCTTCAATCCATTCTTCAACACTTTTAAGTTTTCACTGTAGTTTAATTCACTCAGTTTAATTCTTAGATATTTATTGTTGGGCTTTTTGTTTGTTTGCTGATTCATTTGAAGTAACGGTGAATCGAAATTTTTCTTTCATCTCTTCCTTGGCAAATCTGTTATTGGTTTATAATCAGACAATCAGCTACTGATTTTTAAATTTTGTCTATTTGTTTATTTACTTTGAGACAGGATATCGTGTGCCCTTAGGTGGGTTTAAATGCTGAGTATGGCAGATGTGTGAGTTCGGAAGTTGCTCCACCTGCTGACCCTGTTTGCAATGATGCTGCTGAGGGTAGAGCTACCTCTCCCTGTGCACACCACTGCCTGATCTAAACTCTCTGCTACCCATACTTTTCCGTTGGTCAACATCACATCCTCCTGCTCTCCAGTTTGCTTCAAACTATTGAGGATGTAGCAGGTTGAGTTTAGTTTCTTCTCAGAGTCCCACAATAGGTCTGTTCAGAAATGGCTTCTCAACACTGCCCTTAGAGTCATGTAGAGTGACAAAGCAGAACTCTTTTCAATTGTTCTCTTGTTGATAAAATTACAGCTATGAAGTCTCAAAAAACCTGTCATGTTTTTGATGCTTGTGAGGGATGGAGGAGCACTGCCCATCTCCTTTCACCAGGGTTGCCTAGATTAGCTTTTCAATGGATGTTTTGCCTGCATATATGTCTTTACACTGTATCTGTGTGCCTGTTCCCTGCAGAGGCCAGATGAGGGTATCAGATTATCTGAAACTGCAGTTACAGATGTTTGTGAGCTGCCATGTGGGTTCTGAAAATTGAACCCAAGTACTTTGGAAGAAGAGCCAGTGTTCCTAAAAGCCGAGCCCCTTCTCCAGCCCCTACTCATTACACAACTAGAAAGATGGCTTGGGAGTTTATGAACATGTACTGCTCTTTCAGGCCTGAGTTCAGTTTTCTGCGCTTATGCTGGTAGGCTTGTGATTGCCTGTAACTGCAGCCCTGGAGAAATTGATGCTCTCTCTGTCATCTTACTGGCCCTTGTGCTTAGGTGCACATAAGCATAAACCCCCAAACCACACACAACACATAAATTAAATCTTTAAAAAACGCATGTGTGTGCGTGTGTGTATTCATGTGGAGGCCAGGGGACAGCTTATGGGAGTTAGTTCTCTCTTTCTACCATGTCAGCCTGAACTCACATCTGGTGGTAAGTGCCTTTTTTACCCGCTGAGCCATCTCACTGGCCAGATGGTAGCCTTTTAAATCTGCCTTTATAATATCTCCTGAGTTGAGCTTGAGTTCATACAAGAAAATAATCAAGAATGCTCCTAGCTGGAGATGGACAGCTGGTTCAGTGGGTGAGAGCACTTGCCTCTGCAGAGCACTCAGGGGCAGTTTTTCGTACCTGTGTGGGGCCTCACAGCAGTCAGTATCCAGTTCCAGCGAGTCTGATGCCATCTTCGGGCCTCAGCAAGCACTACACACTCCCTGCACTCATGCATAAAATAAAACAGTCCTTTTGAAGATGTTTACGGAAGGTTCCTAGATGTGGGACATCCATTTGGATTGCATGTTTGTGACTGAGTTTTGCCTGCATTTCTGGACAACAAATGTAAAGTTTGGTTCATTACATTGATTTAATCCTCATAGTTTGAAGGTCCTTTTTCCTAATTCCATCATGGCCAAAGTGAAAACCAGGCAGGACAAAGTGTCCAAAGAAGTAATCATCATACCAAGACTACGGCCATAAGGGACAACTATAGGCAGAAGAAATCCTAACACCAGAAAAACAAATCAGCCTTTTATTTTCAATCCCCAGGAAGAAAGATTTCCAAGGCAGGATAGCAGCATATAACACCATCTTTCAATATAATAATAATAATAATAATAATAATAATAATAATAATAATAATAAATAATTTTGAAACAGGGTTTCTCTGTTTAGCCTTGGCTGTCCTGGACTCGCTTTGTAGAATAGGCTGGCCTTGAACTCACAGAGATCTGCCTGCCTCTGCCTCCCTGAGTGCTGGGATGACAGGCATTCACCATGGCACCTGGCTTTCCAGAATTATTTTGCTGAGGAAGACTATGTTTGCAATTGTGATCCTCATATATTCCTTCCTCCTCTTCAAGCAACTATACAGCTTGATGTGGTAGAAGCAGAGACAGAAGAGATAACTGGAGGAGATGGGCTCCTTCGAGCCAAGAGAACCACCAGGCGATTATCTGTGACGTCACTTCCTTCTGGGCTGCAGAAGGTGAGGTGCTAGGGTAAACTTGCTTTGAAAGACTTACATAAATTGGTTTCTCTGGCTCTTGCCAGAACCAGACAAGCTCTGTTTTACCTTCTCCCACAGTATCCTCATGCACCTGATGCTTGTGACCTCAAACCAAGAATTTAAAGCACAGTGAGGGCATTTTCCAGATCAGATCTACTTCTGAGTGCACATCATTCAGCCCTACCACAGTGTGGCCACAATCTGGAGCATTGTGCAGACTCACTGAATTGCTCAGAAGCCACGGTCACACACTAGGAATGTGGCCGACACAGACGCGACGTGCCCAACTGCCCAACAACAGCTTCTGCAAAGGCGTCAACATTCACCTCATTGAGCAGTTTGTAGTCACATATGTCATTGAGAGTAAGTGGACACCTGAATTAGTTATTTTTTAATTAAAATAAGAATGAACTAATTCAAATGGCTACATTTACAACATAAAACATTATCATGGCTAGGTGATTCAGGCCTGTCCAAGCTGTAGCCCACATACTGGTTGCAGCCTAGAATGAATTCAAATTTGCTAACTTAAAGCACTGAGGTGTGTGCTTTCTCTTTCTGTATGAAGAATGCACTGGCATGTTGGTGTGCGTGCGTGTGTGTGGAAGCCAGAGGGCAACCTGAGCTGTCCACTTCAAGAAATGTTCATGTTGCTCTCAGATCTGGTCTGAGCTCAGGGTCTGGGCAAGTGACCAGGCTCTTCCTGCCTGTGTCTGCTGGGATTATTAGAGTGTACCACCAGGCCTGAATTGTTTTCCCCCCTCAGGATTGATTGAGAGCTTCCCAAATGCAACAGCAGGTACTTTACCTACAAACTCTCTGCCCAGGCTGGGTTATATTTATTGATTTGTAGCTTAGTTGCTTGGTTTTGAAGTACAAACTTTGTGATACCTAAGTGTCAAAAAACAAAACAAAACAAAACACCTCATGAGCCTGAGTCTAAAACAAAGATACCTTTCTTTTATTTATTTATTTCTATATTTATTTTGGTGTTTTGAGACAGGGTTTCTCTTTGTAATGGGACTCGATGTCCTGAAACTAGCTCTGTAGACCAGGCTGGCCTTGAACTCACAGTGATCTACCTGCCTCTGCCTCCCAAGTGCTGGGATTAAAGGGATGCGCCCCCACACGCAGCCTATTTTATTTTTATTACGTTTATCTTGTGAGGGGAGGGGTGTGCAGACCACGCTGTGTGTGTAGAAGCCTGAGAAAAGCTTGCCTTAGCTGGCTGTGTCCTTTTATCATGTGGCTTTAACTCAGGTCCTCATGCCTGCTGGTGCCTTTATCCACAGACCCATCTGGCTGACCATTACTTCAGGAGTGTATGAAACTAAAATGCTCAGGTTAGGAATTAGGATTTTTTTTTTTTTTTAATTTTTATTTATTTCTAGACAGGGTCTCACTATGCAGTCCTGGCTGGTCCTGAACCCACGACCAGGCTGGTCTCAAACTCACAGAGACCTGCCTGCTTTTTGACCCATGAGTGCTGGGATTAAAAGTGTATGCCACCATGCCCAGCTTGATTTTGGTTTTTGTGTGTTTTGGGAGACAGAATCTCATTTTGTTGCCCTGGCTGGTTTCAATTTTTCAGAATCCAAATCTTCCTGTTTCAGCTTCCTTCCCAGCAAAAACAGAACTACTATTTTAATAACCACCTATTCAGTGCTGGCACTCAGTTCCAGGCTATTCTAAATGCTTCAAAATTTCAACTACTCAGAAAATGGTTACAATTTTTTAAGGTAGGTATTAATACTACCTTATTTTAGGGATGGCTTGGCGAGTTTGTTAATTTGTGGAAGTGAGGGGAGAACCAGGTTTCCAATAAAGGCTGAGGGTTCCCATTCATTTTCTCTCCCATCTTTTCTTTTACTTTGGTTCTGGGAATTGAATTCAGTCCCACAAGCATGTGCTCTACTGAGTCAGACTCCTTCCTCTCCCCAACCCCATTCTTAAATACTGTGTATTAATTGTGCTGTGTGATAGCCACCTGTGACTATACTAATTTAATTAGATGGTATTAATGTATAGTTTCTCAGGCTGGTTGGTGGTGGCACACGTCTTTAATCCCAGAACTCAGGAGGTAGAGGTAGGCAGATCTCTGTGAGTTGGAGGCCAGCCTGGTCTACAGAGTGAGTTCCAGAAGAGACAGGGATACACAGTGAAACCCTGTCTTAAGAAACCAAAAACCAAAACCAAACAACAACAACAAAAACACAAACTAAGACAAAACAAACAAAAAAATCCCCAAACAACAAAGACATCCCAGTTACACAAGCCACTTAAATGCTCAATAATCACATGCAGCTAGTCTTTTTGTACCGACTAGCACAAACATTTGTACCCTTGCAGAAAGGCAGAAAGTTCCATCAAACAATGCTCTTGACTATCACTGTCAGTGTACAATAGCAGTTTTGAATTTTGTTTTCAAGGCTATTCCTGGGTTTACAGGGGATTACAAGGAAGATCTGATGGACATGGTCTTGCTTTTTGGAAAATGCAGTCCAATAGAGGGTGAAATTATTAACCCATGATACTGTAGAGCAGTGGGGTAAGGATAATCTTATATCATGGCAGAGGGTCAAGTGAATATATGTGATAATAACGGAAAAGTGAAATTTGAGCCCCTCCCCTCCAGTTCTCACATCATAGACCAATCCAATTCCTGTTGAGCTGTAGAGCTAATTGGGACAATAAGATCATGATTTCAGGACAGTCTTTTCAGTATATAAGTGGCACTGACCAGAAGATGTAAATTTTTGGCTATATTTAAGGATTCCTGTATGCCAAAAGACATTGAGGTTGGCAACTGGCTATAGAAGGGTTTTAGCCAGGCCTCACTATGTTCCCCAAATTATGTACGAATTAGATCCTCAAAGTAGGACATTTCAAATAAAAAAGCAGGTTCCCAACTTACTTTTGAAAAAAAAAAAAAAAAAAAAGGAAGCTTTAGAAACACAGTATCTCAGAGAAACTAGTAAGGTTGCAAAGAGATGCCCTCTACAGGCCTCTTCCCTCTGGGCATTTCTCCTCCCTTGTCCTGGTTTATTAAACGCTCCTCAGCACCCAACTTGGCAGTAAGCACACCGAGAAAGCACAAGAATACTTACTCACCAATTAGGATAGCTGCTTAGTAGAAAAAGTAGGTGGGCATAATAAAGAGAGTAGAGCTTTAGTCTGATGTAGGGGTACACACCTGTACTCTTGGCATTCAGGAGACAAAGGTGGGGGATATCTTGAGTTTGAGGCCAGAGTGGGGTATGTGGTGAGTTCCAGGTTAGCTTGGGCCTATGCAGCGAGATCTTGAGTCAAAACACAATAAACAAATTCCCCAACTCGGGTCTCTAGATGCATCAGAGAAAGTTCAGTAGAGCAGTCAGTCAGTGATGGCTCTGAACCTCTTTCAAAGGGTAGTACTGACACGGGACCCCACACACACTCTCTGTGTAGCTCTGATGGTCAAGTCCAAGGGAAATGGAGAGTGAAGCCAGCAAGTCTCAGCATTGAGGAACGATTTCCTCCAGCAGTGCTATTAGGACAGGTATATGTAACCAGTAAGCCAGGGACAAGCAAAAAATGTTAGGCATGGCCAAAAAGAATCCAGGGCTTCTTTACATCTGGACTGCCATGAAAATGAAACCTGGAGACACAAGAACAAATGAACAAGAGGTTGCAGTGTAATGAGCTTTTGTGGCACTGGCCACACCAGCCTAGCACTCATTGTACTCAGCAGCCAGAGCAAATTCTTCTTGTCTTTTCCAAAGATCTGCTTTTTTTCCTGACCCTGTCTATCCTTTCAGAGCCCAATAATCTCATTTCTCTGCACCCTATTGAACTCTTCAAAGAGAGCTCAGGGCACAAAGAAAATACACAGGGTGCAGAGAATATGAATACAAATTGCAACTCTGTGTTACCTGACAATCACTTTGTGAGAGAATGTCCAAGGGTGAGCACTGATTGCCAGTGCAAAACTGACAGTTATTTCTTAATAGGATGTTTTGCATTTTGACAATAGGCACCATATTCATCAAAAAAGAGACCACACTTTCCAGCACTTAAAAAGAAGAAACAGAGCATGGAAGACATCCTCCGGAAATCAGAGCTGACAGTAGGAAAGCTTCAAACGCAGGTAGTGGGCCAAGACTTTCCCTTTCTGTTTCAGAAGCACCAGAGAATATATGGCTCTGCAAGACAGCACAGATCAGGGCCCAATTAACAATTACCATTAAGAAATACTGTCAGTGGGGGGCTTCCGGGAGTGGGTAAGAAACTGCTAAGGGGACCAAGGATGACACCAAGTGCATAATAAATATTAAACGAATTCTATTAAAACCAGGCACACACAGGCTTGATATGAAACGAGGTCCTCTTCACCCCTGTGTGGTAAATCTGTTTTCAAGCTCTGTTTGCTTTGAGTTGAATTAGAATACTACTTTGGCACTCTCAGGAAAAACAACCATGTCTTTGCTTTTAGCAGTTCATCTCTTTGTATCTGTCTACCATAGGTGGATGACCTCATAGAAAGAGTTACTGACAAATCCATGAAGCTTTTGGCCCAGAGACACGCTGAGCTTCAGCAGTGTGAGTTCCTAGGGGCTGAGATCCTTCAGTCTTCGAAGCAGTTCCAAAGGCTTTCCAAGAGAACCAAGAGGAAGTATAAGCTGCGGAGTGGTTGCTTCCCATGTGCCTGCTGCTGCTTCTGAGTTCCTAGTCCGCAGCCCAGCAGCAAAGAGAGACTGTGCCTCAAACAAAATGAAAGGCAAGCAGCAACAGCTGTCACTACCATCGGAAGCTAACAACATGCTACAGCAGTTGCACTCCCTCATACACATACGTATAAACACACGTACCATGTATACACGCCCCCAAGTAATTATTTTTAAAAATGATTCCTAGGTTATATACATACACGGTTCTTGGTTGGAGTATCAATCTCAGAAAAGATCCCTGGGCCCAGAATTTTTAGTTCTGTTGCTCTCCTTGTGGACTATCTGTCTCCTCCAGGTCTTTCATCTCCCCCTTCTTTCTTAAGATCCCTTGTACTCTGCCCAAAGTTTGGCTATGAGTCTCAGCATCTGCTTTGATACCCTGCAGGATAGTCTTAAGAGGCCCTCTCTGGTAGGCTCCTATCTTGATCCTTGTTTTCTCTCCTTTCCGATGCCCATCCTGTTTGCATTTCTGAATGAGGATTGAGCATCTTACTCAGGGTCCTCCTTTTTGCTTAGCTTCTTTAGGTGTACAAAACCCTTGCACAGATGTAGCCCATGGCAGCTCAGTCTCTAAGTGAGTACCCTAGTAATTGGAACAGGGACTGTCTATGACATGAACTCAGTGGCTGGCTCTTTGATCACCTCCCCGAGGGGGGAGCAGCCTTACCAGGCCACACAGGAAGACAATGCTGCCAGTCTTGATGAGACCTGATATGCTAGGGTCAGATGGAAGGGGAGGAGGACAGCCCCTATCAGTGGACTGGGGGAGGGGCATGGGAGGAGAAGAGGGAGAGACTGTGGGCTTGGGAGGGGATGAGGGAGGGGGGCTAGAGCTGGGATACAAAGTGAATAAATCATAATAAAATAAATAAAATTTTAAAAATGATTCTTCTAAAACTTACTTATGGACTCCATTTTCTGAAGTGCTAATACCTTCCAGAAATCTACTCATTTTCTCATGTGTATCCCAAATGCCATTTTAGAATCCTCATCTGATTTGATAAAGTAATTATTATCAGCTATCTGGAGTTTTGAATGAGCACAAAGATCCAGCCTGAGACATTTTATTAAATACTTTCAGATGTTGATTTCTACATTAAAAAAACACACATACATGGAACACATTTTCTTTGTGTAAAGAAATAAAAATGAGACATGAGTTAATATTTAAAAGCAAACTATTTCAAGCAAACTATTTCACAACCAAAGTTGAAGTATCCCAAAAGCCCAGCACACTGAGCCCCCGAAGCCTGTACAGCTATTCACTATTCCTGCGAATAGCAACGGTCAGCGGGTCTATGGCTTAGGGTCTCCTTCCATGGTGCTTTCTTGAGCTTCGTCCACCTCTGACAGCTTATCATCATCTGTAGTTAAGAAGACACAAACCTCATTCCATGTTGCCTATATGTTGTGCCTAGCACATGCATAAAAAGTTTTATACCGTATTAGCAAATATATTTAAAAACAAGACAGCAAAATGACAAGTTACGGCTGCAAATGGCCCACATAACTGTTTGGTTTTAAAAATCTCGACTTAAACCCAGCGAGGAGGCTGAACAGCCAAAGGCAAGTCTTGTTGAGCCTAAGGACTGAAGCTCCATCCTGATACCCAGATGGTGGAAGAAGAAAATTGACTTCTACCTGTCCTCTGGCCGCCACATGCATGTCATGGTTATGTGTGCAACACCCTACCAACACACACACACAAATGTGATACCTTTGGTTATTCTTACATATTACTAAGAATATATAATTTGTATGAAAGCTTTCATTAAAAAAAATCTAGGTCTTAGCCTGATTTTTTTTTAAACAATGAGACATCAGAAAACACAGAAAATTCTAGTCACAAGAAAATTCTTGTCAGAAGAAAGATCAAGTCTTCAATTTCTCAGAGTACTGCCTTTCCTACACATGCAAGCAGCCTAACACACCACTGACTTAGAGTATCTTGCCTGTGTCCCTAATCATTAGCAAGGAAACACTCATCATCCTTGAAGTTTTCCTACTACTAGACATGTATGCAAAGCACAGATTACCACAAAATTATCACTCTTCTGCATGTGTACAGAAATGTGAACAAATGAGTGTTTTCTAATGCCATCTAATGGATTCTGGAGGGAGACTCTCTTACCAGCATATCCCCAATCATTTAAAATCTTCATAAGCAATAATTTGGAAATGACTTATACTTACTCTCCAATGTCTGCTGAAGTTCATGGATGGTACTAAGAAGCACGTGAAATTGTTTCCGTCTCAATTCCAGCTGTTAGAAAGGAAACAACTTACGTAAGTTTGTCTTTAAACACAGACACAAACACATAGAAGCTAATATAAATCTTCAAATACCTTATCTTCAACACTTTCTTTAATATGTGAGAGATGCTCCAATTCTTTGCCCAGAGCCTCTAGCTCCCTGTGGGGGTGGGGGGAAACAAAACAATGTTATATTTTGCTACTTAAGGGAATAAAATTTATAAATATAATATTTTGGACACCAAATAATATTCTGGAAATGAATGGGTTTTGAGAGATGGGTCAGTAGTTAAGAGCACTTGCTCCTCTTTCAAATGAGTGCCCGCAAGGTGCCTCACAACTGTGTCTAACTCTACGCACAGGGGCCTGATGCCTCTTCTGGCTGCCAGGGCACCAAGCATGCAAATGGTACACAGACTGCCTGCTGAGAAAGCATCTATAACACCTAAGAAATCTAATACTCATTTGGTAAGCTTTTGAAACTGAGAATGACTTCCTATATCCTAAATTGTACTATATTTATTACAACTACATTCTTAAATACAAATTTTAAAATAACAAGAAAATATAATTATATAGAATAAACCCATGAACAGACACATTTTTTTCACACCAACCTCAAGTTTTTTTAGTAAAGAAAGACTCCACCAATTACCTCCAAATATCTGTGAGCCTGACTCCCAGTCTTCTATCCATACTTACTTTTATCTACTTCCCACCTAAGATACTACTGCATCACTGTGATTTCTTTAGATACATCTGTTTGCATCTCTGAATAACATACAGTATTAGTATAGAATATTTGAGGAGCTTCTAATTTTCACAAATTATACATATATATAATTAATTTAAACTTCATTAAATATCTTTTTTTATTGTTTATGTTTTGAGCTGTTTTAAAAATGTGCATCTGGTCGGGTGATGTAGTGCGTGCCTTTAATCCCAGCACTCAGGGTGGCAGAGGCAGGAGGATCTCTGTGAGTTTAAGGCAGCCTGGTCTACAAAGTGAGAATAGGAGAGCCAAGGCTACACAGAGAAACCTTGTTCCCCTCCCCCAAAATGTGTATCTAGCAGTCTTTGTTATTGGTATTTAGTGTTCTGTTATGGTAATAGAATAAAGTATGTAGAGGAATTTTAATTCAGAAGATGGGTACTCCGGCAAGAGATAACATCCAAAACCCTTCTCGGTCTCTGTGATCTGGCTGGAATGCAGACAAGACTTTAATCCCAGGAGACAGAAGGAAGGAGATCTCTGAGTTCTAAGCCAGCCTGATATAGAGCAAGTTTCAGGTAAACAAAAGCTTAGGTTCAGGCATGGTAGTTTGAGCCTTTAATCCCAGCACTCAGGAGACAGAAGCATGTGGATCTCCTACTCAGTTAATTTGGTTGAGTCAGTGAGTTGAGAGGTAGTACAGTGGTTTTGAGTTCATGGCAGTTCTTGGTTCATGGAATTCCAAGAGAGTTTTACAGAGACGGGTTGAAGACAGAACAAGTTAGAAATGGATGAAGACAGAAGGAACCAGAGAATGTGATTAGAACAGATTGCTAGGGTTAGTTTGAGGCCAAACAGAGCAATTCAGTCAGAAGCTGAGAGAAGCCAGTTTGAATCTCTCAGTTTGGAGAGGAGTTTGAGCCAGGACAACTGAGCTGAATCAGCAGCATGAGTTCAGAAAGAACTAGAAAGTGTGAGCTTATTCAGCAGTAAGTCTCAGAATCCGAAAACATTTTAGGTCTAGACTAGATTGTGTGGAGGCTAGAAGCTTCCAGGACTAGGCCTAGGTTAGTAGATGGAGGTTATAAGCCTCCGAGATGACAATTACATCAGATGAATAAAAATAACTTTAACATAGTACACATATTTACTTCCATTTGAGGCATATTTCACACATTTATTCTGGACATATAAGTAGTAACACTGGAGAAAGAAAAGGCTCTAATCAAGCAGTGCATGATATGAAATATTATTTAATACTGAAAATATAACCCTTTCTTTTGATATATGCTGTGTTTATCTAAGAAAGAAATGTGTGGAGTAGTTTTCCAACAGTTATGTATAAAAGCAGTTCCTGTAAAACTGTACTTACTTCAATGTCTCATGCCTGTCTGGATGATGCTGGATCACTTTTGCCAAAGCATCATATTCTGGAAAAAAAAAATTGACAAATTACGGTGCTATTTAAAATCTGGATTATCAAAACAAAATGCGTAAATAAAAAATCACATTTAAAAATATTTATTTATTTTATGAGTGCTCTATCTGCATGTACACCTGCACGCCAGAAGAGGGCATCAGCTTCCAGTGTACATGATTGTGAGCCATCATATGGTTCCTGGGAATTGAACTCAGGACCTCTGGAAGAACAGACAGTGCTCTTAACCACTGAGTCATCTCTCCAGTCCCTAAAAATTAACTCTTATTCACTTTCCTAAAAGTGGTGTGCACCCCTGCTCGGATGTAGCTCATGGTAGCTCAGTACCCAAGTGGGTTCCCTAGTAAGGGGGACAGGAATTGTTTCTGACATGAACTCAATGGCTGGCTCACTGAGCTCCCCCAACCCTGAGGGAGGAGCATCCTTGCTGGGCCACAGTGGAGAACATTGCAGCTAGTCCTGAAGATACCTGATAAGCTAGGGTCAGATGAAGGGGAGGAGGACCTCCCCTAACAGTGGACTTGGAAAGGGCTAGGAAGGAGAGGAGGGAGGGAGGGTGGGATTGGGAAGGAGTGAGGGAGCGGGCTACAGCTGGGATACAAAGTTAATAATAACTGTAACTAACATTAAAAAAATAAAATTTTAATTAAAAAAAAAACAAACGTGGTGGTGCACACTTTTCCCCCCCAGCATTAGGGAGGCAGAGGCAGAGTCAGTGGATCTCTGTTATTACCAGGCTAGCATGGTAGCATGGTCTACAAGTTTCAGGGCAGCCAGGGCTGTTACACAGAGAAACCATGTCTCAAACCAAACCAAACCAAACCAAACCAAACCAAACCAAACCAAACCAAACCAAACCAAAAGAGACAATGATTATGATGGAGGGTATCGCCAATTCCATTAACTTAAACATGAACAAAAGCATATGTGACTTCAACAATGTTCCAAACAGGGATTCTAGCTTTCACTTCTGGTGTTCTATTCACTGGACAGAGTACAAGAGGTTGGCAGCAACATAAATGAACATAGTATCGCCATCTGATAACTGATTTTAGAAAAAGATCTTATTAAATGTTTTTAACCACCTTCACCAAAATAAACTAACAAAGAACACTGAGTAAAACACATCCTTCCAGACCAGTTTCATGAATCTTGGATTCTATGAATCTAAGTCATAAAACCTCACAATTACCCAAAAAACCCAACATTTTCTATTCCTATTTAGTTTATCACAGTACTGTCATAGTTATGGCTTTTATTTCTCTATCTGTCTGTATTTCTACTAGACCTAGTAATGGCTCAGATCTGTCTGTCTATCTCTCTATCTACCTACCTAGCAACCTATCTACCTATCCACTTATCTATCTAAAGGTTAAATTTTCATTATGCCTAGGCTGACCTAGAATTTGTAAGCCTCGAGTTTTAGCCAACGGATGGGAGTTCAAGTATATACCACCACTCACAGTTTAAACATTGCTCTTTTATAGAACCTAAAAATTCAGTTCCCAGTATTCATGTGCAGCTCACAACTGCCTCAACTCTGGGGTAAGATGGCCACTTCAGGCATCCATGTTCCTGCACAGACACATGTACAAAATTAAAATATTTTCAAATATTTTATGAACTAGACAAAGGAGATCAAAACTTAAGAGATTAGAATTAAAATTTAGTCTTTTTTTTGGGGGGGGTTGTTTTTTGAAACAGGGTTTCTCTGTGTACCCTTGACTATCCTAGACTTGCTTTGTAGACCAGGCGGTCTTGAACTCAGAGATCTGCCTGCCTCATATTCTGCCTCCCTGAGTGCTGGGATCACAGGCGTGATTCACTGTGCCCAGCTCCTTAATCTGTTTTTAAAAATGTTTACATTTATTTATTTTTGTGTATTTATGTGTATGGGAGTAGTATAGCACACCGAGGAACTCAGTTCTCTCCTACCATGCAGGTCTCGGGGCTCAAGCTCTGTAGCCATGCTTGGCGCTTAGTGTCAAGTGCTTGCTGGACCAATGTGCTGTCCCCTAAACTTTAACTTTTCTATTAGGTATTTTGTGAGTAATGTTTCCTTGCTTTGTAAATAACAAAAGGTTAAAATTCCTTTCCATTTTTTTTTTGAAAATAGATTCATTAAACGAGCAAATACCCCAGTCTATCATGTAGTTCATCTTTACAGATTAACTGTAACATTGCTTAGGGAATAGAATCTGAAAATAGTAAAAAACACTGAGAAATACTTGCATAACCAAAAAAATTCAGCAAAATAAAATCTTTTCACTACACCTTGCCTTCTCTATTTTAATAAGTAACAGCTTTAAGAATAAATATAATTGCTAATTATTTTTTACAAACTGATTTATGTTGCAGATTATACCTTTCAATATTAAAACCTTCTTGGGAATTTTGGTCAGGAATAAACTATCTATATACCGAGTCCTTCAAATCTTACCTTGTCGATTTTTTCGTATTCGTTTTGCTTGGAGAATTTGCTTTTTACACTCAGCAATCTTTTCGTGTGCCCCTGCAATACTACATTCTAGACAAAAGGTAGTTTTAAGAAGGGTTAGGACGGCATGTATAATCTGTGCTTCTCAACAGAAGTCCCACTGATGGCCCAAGAGACAACGGCATTCTAAAAAGTATCTACAGCACAAAGTGCTATTTCTTGTTACACAACACTGTGGCTGCTGACAGTGACAGATCCGTTATACTACTCTAATTACTGATACTGTTTTACTATAATGCAAATACTACCAAATTACTTTTCCTTTAAACCACAAAAATACAATTCCAGAAAGAAAAATTATGTTTACCTATTTCTTTGTATATTTTTTCATAATTTTCCATTTCTCTGAGATTCATATCATATACCAGCAACGTTTTGCCCATTGAAAATTCACACTGAGATAGAGTGCTCAGCATACGTTGATACTGGCTATATCTAATTGAAAATAGAAAGAAAATTAAAAAAAAATGGTAAACTAAATGAAACTAAGTTCTGACAGAATTGTTTGTTTTATTTAAAATAGCTTACAACATCATCCATCTTACTATTTTCTTTGCTAGACTCAGTGTACGTGAATTTATAAGGTGCCCTGGTTACAAAGGCAAGAAGAGATGACTGGTCTCAACAATGTAGGCTCAGTCCAAACGATTTGTCTGATTTATTTAAATCACCCTTAATAATATTTTGATTAAGGGTTTTCTTCAGAATTCTGTTCTTACAACGTTCCTACTCTATACAATCACTTAAAGGAGAAAATAAGTCCAGAACAAATGTCATAAAATTAGTGCATAACTGTTTTGCAGCAACTTATATATTAACAAAAGAGAAACCTTCATTTAGAGATACTTAGCAAATACTAATTTGCTTAACGTAATCAAATTATTAAGCCAGAGTTAATCTTTATTTCTTCTTTTACTACTGTGCTTTCTGCATACTATACAAACATAAAGGAGGCCTATAAAGACAATGACAGGAAAAAAATTACCACTTTTGATCAACCAAGAAGTGGCTACACTGGACAGATAAGGTGAGTAGAACTATTTAACATGGTCTTAATAAAATTCGACCAGGATGCTGGTACAAAAACGAAAGTGGAGTGAAGTACCCCTCCTCTTGGGATCCAGAGTTGCACCACTTAATGAAGCTCTTCACTAGGAGGTTAATCCTCCGGTCATCCCCAGCACCATCTCCATCGATTAGAAGACGCTTCCGGATAACTTCGTCTGGAGGGAAAAGGGTGAAACAAACATTTGGTCTGGGCAACTCTCAAGACAGCCAGGATTACTACTTTTTGCTCATTCAAAGGACAATTACTAAAATAGAAGTACACTTAATGCAACCAGTTGAGGTACCACCTAAAAGAAGGTAAAAATTATGTGCATCTTGCCACAATTAATAATCTGTCTTCTTGTGTTTTTTTCTTTTCAAAGGAAAGTGATTGTCTGTGCTATGTGTAACCCCTCAGCCTAGGGGTTGAGGTCCTAGGTGAAACTTCCCTCAGAGTTGGCATTCTATGGGCTAACAGAAATTTTCAGGTCTATCAGAAAAACTAAGTCAATAACTGTTAAGAGAACCACTTTTAAAAAACAACAACAACCTGTCTAGGAGCTTCACAAGGAGACCAACAAAGCTAAAAAATCTAAACCCAGTGAGGCCTGCAGAGACTGATGCAGGCCTGTGCATGGAGAAGATCTAGACCCCTGCCTAGATGGAGCCAATAGGCAGCTCAGTCTCCATGTGGGTCCCTAACTAAGGGGTAAAGGGGGACAGGGGCCGCCTCTGTCATGAACTCGGTTGTCTGCTCTTTAATCACTTCCCCCTGGAAGTACAGCCTTGCCAGGCAACAGAGAAAAAGGATCCAGGCACCCTGATGAGTCTGGATAAGCTAGGGTCAGATGGCAGGGGAAGAGAGGAGGGGACCTGGAGAAAATGAGGGATGAGGGAGGGGGCTACAATCAGGATATATAATGAACAAATTGTGAAACAACAAAAACAACAACAAAAAACAAGAACAACAACAAAACTTGTCCAAACCAAAGGAAGCTAGAATAGTACAGATCTCTAAGTGAAAGGCAATGACAAAAAACCAGAGAGTTTCCCAGCATGCAATATCAAGTTATGAAAAGAATGACAAGTCATAAAAGAAAAGGAGCACATTCAGGAAGTACTATAATTTAGTTGTTAGATGCTCTAAAGCCACATTGTCTCCTTTTCTTATTTGAGACAGTACACACTGGCCTGGAATTCACTATGCACCTCTGCCTTCCACATGACAGGATGACAGGTGTGAGCCACTAGACATGACTCTGCTGCCTCATTTTTGCCCCAATGCAAAGAGAAAATAGAACACAAAAGCAGTGCAGAATGATGAGTGTTACAAATGCGGTCCAAACCAGCCTGTTTGGCAGTCCTGAGCTAGTGTTCTTACTGGGACTAAATAATGCTGGGCCATAATCAGAAAGGCAAATGGAAATAGGAAAAAAAAATCATCTCCACCTACCAGATCATAACTCAGTAATAAAACTGTTGATAAGATGTTCAGAAACTACTTATACACAGTTACACATGTAGGGTCTGGGATAGAATTAACAATGCTTGAAATGGACACCCCCCCCCCATGCTGAGCCTAGAATTTTTTTCCCCTTTGAGTTTTGAGACAGTGTAGTTACAGTGAAGTAGCTTATTCTGAAACTCTGTAGAAGAGGCTGGAATTACAGGTGTGCACCACCAAGCACAGCAGATGTAAAGAGATGTTTTTAACAGTGTTGTTTGCGGTACAAAGACTGTAAACCTAAACAGAGGCTTGTTAAATTATGATGCCCTCACATGTTAAAGCCAAAACAATATCTTTAGATAATTACAGTAACGTCAGCGAAGCACAGTGTGCTGTCCAATGTGTAAAAGTATGTTTAAAAAAGTACATACATGCAGAAAATATCTCTGGAGCGATTCACAGGTAATAGACAATATTAATGATTGTTTCTGATAAGCAGCCTATAGATAGATATGATTTTATCGTCCTGTTAGGCCACAGAGGAGGATTTTGCAGCCAGTCTTGAAGATACCTGATAAAACAGGATCAGATGAATGGGGAGGAGGTCACCCCCTATCAGTGGATTTGGAAAGGGGCAGGGTGGAGAGGAGGGAGGGAGGATGGGAGTGGGAGGGAATGAGGGAGCGGGATACAGCTGGGATACAGAGTTAATAAAATGTAACTGATAAGAAAAAAATAAAAATTAAAAGATACCATTTTATAATTTTGTTTGTTTTCTGGACTTTTCTTTTTAATGAAGTGCATTATGTTTTGAATGCAAATGTAAAGGATGAGTAACTCCTGGACAGCCTGCATGAGTCAACAGCAAAGTCCCTGACAACAGCGCCTGTGTGTAGGCACAACGTTTAAGCACAGGTGCAGGCGAGAAGGGCCCAGTATAGGGCATCCTTAAAAGCCATTTAAAATAGGTTTCTCTGAAAGCCTGTTCAAGCTAGCTACAGATTCATCTGATCCATCATTAACTTTGTTAAAAAATACTAATGCTTTCAAGCTTTAATGACCAAACAATTTGAAGAGTCCTCCCTAAAGAGAATAAAATGCAGAATTTCTGACCACAAGCACTCTCTCTCTCTGACACACACACACACATTCTGAGACAAGGTTTCACTGTGTAGCCCTGTCTGTCCTGAAACTCTCTATGTGGACCATGCTGGCTTCATATTCCCAGTACTTGAGAGACAGCAGTCTGCTTCAGTCTGTCTAGTGCTGGGAGGAAAAGCATGGCTTGGAGCTGGAGACAGCTCAGTGGTTAAGAATGCATACTGCCCTTCCGGAGGACCCGAGTTCAGTTCTCAGCACCAAAGTGTGACAATTCACTGCTACCTGTCACACCACCTCCAGGACTCTATCACTTCTGTTCTCTTCCAGCACGTGCACTCCTGCATGCATGAGCTCATGCACACGCATACACATGAAGAAGTAAAAAGATGGGTCTGAAGGTGTGTGTATTATGCATACCGACACTGACCTTTTAAATAAATAAGATAAAAGGGACATCCGTTTTGTTCAATGATCTCGAAGTACCAATACTTCAGACATTTTGCTCCTCTCTTGATTCTTCCCAAGCCCTACCTTCTTCCTGGATGCTGGGATTTCTACCTTAGAGTACTCAGGTGTCATAAATGCAGTAGGAAACAGAGAGAGGAACTAACTAGCCCTATACTCAATATCTGAAGTCTGGGACTTGAAAATATTTAAACTAAGCGTTGTGGTCATGCCAGCTGTGCATATGAATGTAGTACTCCTATTTGTGAAGATTTTGGAAAATGTTTGCAAGCCAAGTAAACAAAATCAACAACCTCAACCAACCTGATCTCTTTTGGAAGCTCAGACTAGCTTGGAATTCACAGCATCTCTCTGACTCAGCCTCCTAACTGCTGTTACAGGTGCGAGGCAACATGATCTCCCCCCCCCCCCCCCCCCGCCTCATTGAGGTAGGGTCTCTCTATGTAGTCTTGCCTGCCCAGAAACTCAGGATGTAGACCATTCTAGCCTTGAACTCAGATCCTTCAGCCTTTGCCTCTGGAATGCTGATTAAAGGCGTGAAGCACCACACCCAGCCTGACTTCAATATTTTAAATTTGGGTTCTTAATGCCAACAGAGGCTTTCTAAAGAGCATCGTCTCAATTAAACACTAACAAAGACTAACACTTATTTTCACTATCATAGCAACAATTACTTGTACAAAAGGTATGAGCAATTTGTGCACAAGGCATAAGAGTAAATTCTGAAGCTAAGCCTTTTTTTCTCTCTTGATGTAGCAACAGCACCGAATCAACACACAGAGGTGGCTGTGGTGGTTAAAACAGCACATGCTGTCGGAGACAATCAGAGGAGGTGGGATCTCAGTGGCTCTTTATCAATATGTCTCAAAATTTCTAACATAGGTTTCACTCAGGAGTATCAGTTCTAAGTTGGATTAAGCAATATGACATCATTTATACACCTTATCATTGTAATAATAAATAAAAAGCAACCCAGATGTCTATAAGTAGGTGTACAAGTTAAATAAATTTTGGTATAAGAACATGATATTATGCTGGAAACAAAGAATGAGGAAATCCTTTTTAATAGAGACAAATTAAAATACAAAACAGAAATGTATAGTATGCTGTCATCCAAATAAAAAAACGGGATTAATATATTTGCATAGATAACCTGTAATTATATAAAAGAACGAAGAAAAGGGGTTATCAAGAGAGGGGCCAATGAAAAACAGTATGTGGAAGACAGAGCAGAAGATGGAGGAAAGTATAGTTTGGTTTGAGCTCCAGAGCAGTATTCAAAATCTGCTAGCTATTCTGACTAATAAGGAAAGAATGCTGAAGTCCTCCCATTTCATGCCACACCAGCAGACAGTAAAGCTGTAAGCTCTAGCTGAGTTGGAGGAACAAGCATACAGGATGAGGGAGGACAATTCACTCCAATAACACAAATGCTAATTCACAAGCATATTTCAGGAGGATGGTATATGTTGGTAGGCAATTGAGCTGTTAAAGTCACGCAGGCAGAGCGTTCTAGTAGGAGCAAACTGAAGACAATATACTAAATCGACTGCAACTGGGAAAAGCCCATAAGTAAGGTGGCTAGACAGGAGGCTGCCAAGCCACATGTGGTTAGTAACTACATAGTTAACATTAACAGAAGAGGAGAATCCCAGGTGCTGGAAGGCAGGTTAGGACTGGACACACTTGAGGACCTACCAAGCAGGCGGGCATGAGTGGGAAGTGGTTAAACTAGTCTGGCACTGGAGAAGCTTCCTATCTAGGCAGACTCAGACCCTCCTCACACGTCAGCCCTATCCCTCTTTAAGCACATTTCTTCACAGCTCTGGGCCGGATAATGATTTTGGTTGTGTGAGCATATGAGATCAACAGGGAACTTCATTCTAAAGTAAAAATAAAACTATCTGGCTTTTAGGACTGTTGCGAAGCATCTTGAAAATAAAAGTGAAAGGACACAATGCCTGACCACAGGAAACCCCCTAAACATAACCTTTTCTTTATGATAAATTTTAACCCACAACTTGCAACATTCTAAGAATGTTATGAGTAAATTAAGATACTTACCTATATATAGTTATGTATCTATGCAGATACATATTATGTATTCAAAACTCTACCCAGTTGTGACTGTTTTTCTCAAACTTACAGCAAAGTCACAGCATTCTTTCTTAAATGTTGTATGGACAGTTACTGCCTAGAAAACTAGACAAGAATTACTACCATAAAACATATGCCTTTTAGAGTATACTCTAACAAAAAATAGGAAGGTACATTTCCAGTTTGAGAATGGCTCCTATTCTTTTTAGAGTTCCTAACACAAATGGTATAAGAATTTTTAATGTTTTTAGCAACGCCTCATAATTTTGGTCTATACTGAACATACCTAAAACACTTTTGAATTTATTAGTTTCCATGATTGAAGCACGATTCTGTAAGTAATCTGACTGCTTGTACTAATCTCATGAGGCTATTCTATAAAAACAACCAACCAAAGGAAGCTTAGAAACTATTTTATTGATAATAGCTTGAGGAAAAACTATGATAATGTAAAGATAATGTTTACATAAATTCCGATTAGATTTTTCATTACATTACCATCACTCATAAGTTATTAAGATGAATTACATATGGTCTATTTGTTGCATTCCTCATGCCAGAACTCCTGTCCCCACCCTTTATGAAGTTTAAAATCATTAGGATGATTTTTAAAGTCAACAGTCTTAAGATTATACATAAAAGGTAGACAGATAAATAAACAAGATAGTATGAGTCTGCCCTGTAAATGCTGGCCTTATGTCCAGTTTAAGCAAGCTGGATGGTAAAACCAAAATCAAGTTAAAAAAAATTTAAGCAGACATGCCTACAAACCCAGTATTTAGAAAGCTAAAGCAGAAGAATTAGGCAACTGTATAATTTAAGGATAAAACTTTGTTTTGAAAAACTATCTTAGCTATAGAAAAAGTATTTAATGGTTGAATTAGTCCACAGCCAATGGAGCAAACTGGATGAATGTAGTGGCCCTGCTAAACAAAAGTGCTTGACACTGAGTCACTTGAATTGAATGCAGCAGCAAACACTTCTGCAGTGTTTATTCCTATTTGTTTCCTCGCATGGAGAAGTGTCCTGCCTTAGCTACTGAATTATACAGTTTTCCAATTTCAAAGTACTTTACATGAATTATCACATTGTACCCTGAGAAGTCTTTGCTATTCTATTCCATTTACAGATGACTGGTGTTATCCTTGCCCTCATCTGAAAATATACACAATTACATTATTATATAGTTCCATTATTCTGTCATATTGTTTGTGAGTACATTAAAGAAATCATTTTAAATCTTAATAAGTATGTCTATGAAAGCTGTCATAGCTAAACAGCTCTATTAAACAGAATGTAGAGCCACATCTTACCCATTTTCTCACTTCCCACCTGTTGCTCTAGATATCAATATATCTACTGTTTTCTACTACAAAAGGGTTCTAACAGTTTTAACACCCTTTAAGTTTTCGCCTACAACATATATACTGTGAGAACAGTTTAAATTAGCAGTGGCATATCTTAACTGGTGTTCAGTTGGCCAGAACCCTGGAGTGGCTTTGCCCGAAATGACCTGGCAGACTAAGTCTTTAACTGCCCATTTTCTCCTCTATAAATGACTGTACTGGGGACGCAGCTTAGCTCAGTGGTAGAGTGCCTGCTCAGCATGCAAAGGGCCTGTAGTTACAATCCCTAGTAACTCTCTTCTCTCTCCTTCTCTCTCTCTCTCTCAGATTATTTTGCTGATACCCACCTTCCAGCATCTCTCCCCTCTAAATCTCCTTCTGTACTGATCATCTCATATTTGCCAACTGCTTACTAACTACTTACTTCAGTTCAGTTTTCTTATCGGAAAGTAAGATAGGAAAGGGCAATCAGAACAGATACAGTTCTCCATGGGGAAGCGGAGCTTAGCAGAACAACTTCAGTATTTAGAAGTATTTACTGAACAATGCTATGTCTTTGATTCAGTACAAAGTCCTTTAACTTTTACTGCATCCCATTTCCAAAGCACCACTCTGAGGTAGATTTTATTATCATCTTCATTTACAGAGAACAAAATTGAGTTTCAGAGAAGCAAGTTAACCTCCACAAGGCCAGAAGCTTGTAGTTTTAAAGTGTGAATTCCTGTGGCCTTCAAGAATTAGGGGGCTGAATGTGGTAAGCTTACATAACTCATCCTTCTTTCCCTTCTCTCATCTGACAAAACCCATCACTCCTTTGGAGCAACACATGCAACCCTGCAAAGATCATCCCTGACATCTCACACCTGACCCATCCCATTCTACATGAGCTCTGTCCACTTACTGAATCCCCTTAGTTGAAGTGTTGTCTTACTAATCAATGGTCCCATTACCTTTCACTAGCACCACTGCTGTGGGGGGAGAGGGAGCTGAGATCAGACCATACTAGCTGGGCAGAAGGAGGCCTCAGCAGTTAAGTTGTTCTTCCAAAGGTACTGGGCTCAATTCCAGTACCTACTACTAGTTCACAACTGTCTGTACCTTCAGTCCTATGGGACTGGACACTCTTCTGGATTCTACAGGCACCACATACTCATGGTACACAGCATACATGCAGGTAAAACATACATACACACATACACACACACACACACACCCACACTCGAATGAAAAAGTTAAGACTCTAGAGCCAACTTGAGTTTTTAAGCTAGGTGTTTAAGCTCAGCCTCTGGCACTCATTATCACTGCAACTCTGGACAAGTTACTTAATTTCTTGGGGTACCAGTTTCATCTATAAAATGGGGTACCTAGAACATTGTGCACCATATACAGCAAGTACTATATAAAGGTTAGCGAAGAGGAGAGTGATTTCAGCAGCCTCCTTCCATTTCCTCAATGTTCTCCACAGAGTAGACTGGGTTTGTAAGTTTTAAATGCAATTCTGGGGCCAAGGATGTAGATCAGGATGAGAATGAACAGGACCATGGGTTCTGCCCTCAGTATTGCAAATAAATACATCAATCAATTAATTAAATCACAGCAAATCTGATCCCACTAATGTTTATAACTTTCAGTGGCCTGATGTGGTGACCTGCCCTTTAGTGCCAGCACTCGGGAGGCAGAAGCACGGAACTGTCTGTGAGCTCCAGGCCAGGCTGATCTACATAGTGAATTATAGGACACACTACTCACCTTGTTTAAAAGAATCCAAACCCCAAAACAACCAGACCAAACCAAAGCAACAACAAAACAAACTGTTCAATGGCTTTTAAAATTCATGTGCAATTTTTTTCTAAGTTCTATAATTAGTACCTGCCATTTTTAATTTCCTTCATCGTTTTGGGACTTGTACAAATGGTTGGTGACTTGTAATTCCAGTCCTAAAACACCCATTTATCCTTTAAAGAAATGGGGAAAGCGAGTTTTTTCAAGTTTTCTAGAAACTTGTAGAAGCGCTATAACCATCTCAGTTCAATTCCCAGGACTCACATAGTAGAAGGAAATGAGTATCCTTAGCAAGCTGCAACACTTGCACGGTGGCCTGATTGGGGAACCGGTGAGGGAGAGAGACAGAGGCGCGGACAGCTCAGAGGTGCACTCACAAAATAACCCTCCTTTCTCAATTATTTAATGCTTACAGCCATCCCCAGGCTGCACACGTTTAAGAGGAAACGCCTTTGCCTGTTGGCTCTGAGTTGCAAACTCTAAGTAAAGCATTGTCTGGAAGCATGATCAATACCTACTGGATAAACGAAACTGAAATAAAACAAGGTTAAAATCCCCCCACCAAGTTCCGGGGGCCCTTAACCCCTACTTAGGAATTTCCTCTTCAGTCCTCTCATTTGGGCCCATCGATGTTCTTCCCATTTTCTGGATGTCGATCCTCAGTTTCTCCATTGGCATCCACAGCTACTGGTCACCCCGTCAAACAGCCCCAGGTCCCCGGAACCTTTCTCCCAGAGGGCGTCTAAGTTGCTGCTCCAGCGGCCCCCCCGTCTGTCCGTTCTTCCCCCAGATGTCCCGATTTCTGCTCTCAGTCCACAGACAATTGTGCACGACCGCTCACTCCCAATTCATTCGGGCCCGCACCCCCCCCCCGACATGGCCCCCTTCGTGGCCCCGGTGTAAGCCGCCGGCTTCAGCCCACGCGGGCGCCCTACCTTGTAAGTCGCCCAGATACACTTCCCGACCGGCCCTCCAGTCGCCCCTCTGCCTGTTGGAGGCCACCCCCGGCTCCGCGCCCGCACCCCAGCGCGCGCCGAGCTCTGGGGCTGCCCGGGGCCCGGCGCCCCGACGCTGGGCCCGCCCCAGCCTGGCCGGGGGAGCCCCGCAGGCGGCCCCGTCCGCGCACTGCATCGCTCCCCGGGCGCGGCGAGCGGGCCCGGCCGCTGCCCGCCACGCGCCGCCCCGGGAGCCCCCGCCCCACGCGGCCCGGATCCCGGCGGGCGCTGCCCCGCGTCCCCGCACCCCGCGGCGGCCTCACCGTCAGTCACGGCTCCCATGGCGTGCGCGGCGGCGGCGGCGGCGGCGGCGCGAGCTGAGGCGGCGGTTGGCGGCGGAGGTCAAACTCCCACAATGCAGCCGGGTAAACAGTCATGGAGGAGGAGGCGGCGGCGCCCGCGGCCGCCCTCTCCGGCTCCTGAGTCGCGCCGCGCCGCCGCCGCCGCCGCGGGACCCGCGCTGCCCGCGCTCGCCGCTCTCCCGGGGCGCGGAGCGGCCGGCGGCTGAAGGGCGAGGCGGCCGGCCGGCGGCGGCTCTGCCCGCGGACCCCGCCGTCGCACCCGGCCCCGCGCCCGCAGGCCGCCCTGGAGGCCGCGGCCAGCCGCCAGGTGAGCTCGGGGCCGCGCGCGCTCGGGGTCTCCGCTCCTGCCGCCGTAGGCGACCGCTGCCCCCTCGGCCGGCTCGCTCCGGTGGGGTGGGGCCGCGGCGACGGCTGCCGAGTAGGCGCCCGAGCGCGCCGCGGTCGGTCTCGAACCCGGGCCCCTCAGGCGGGCGCGGCTAGCCGTCTTCGCTTCCCCAGCTCTGGAGGGTGCTGGGAGAGGGGGCAAAGAAACTTGGCCGCCTTCCGGACGTCTGTGCTCAGGACCTGCGGTCCTCACCCCTCACCCAGTTCTCCCACGGGGCTGGAATCCAGATGGGGTGCCTTCATTTTCATATTATTTTCGCTTTTCAAAAAATGCTTCTTGAAGGGAAGTTGCAAGTAGGTGGTGTCCCAGGAGGAGGTGGCTGCGGATTGAAAATCGTTGCTCGGGGGTGTGGGGTGCAGATCTCCTGAACACACTGCGGGTTACATTGCTGTCTCTTCTGAAAAATCACTTTGATGCAACTTGGAAGAGAATCTCCCAAGTGGAACCTTACGTGATGAGAGGCAGACCCTGGCACAGTTGATCTGACTTACAGCAGGACAGAGTTTGACTTTGGAACCCAGGTTTTCATTGCTTTCCAGTTTTCGTGATCTTAAGACCGTTGCGTCTTCTGATCCTACATGAAACAATTGTGTGGGGGCGATTTGGCTGTTAAGATTTTTCTTTCTTAGGTGGGATCTGTGCATCTGGCCTGTGTTCCCTCAGTTCTTCAGCAAAAAAACTTGGGAGCATTCAGTGTATGATAGTGAGGTGGCTTTTAACCTCTAGGCAGAGCTATGTGTATGTCAAATACAGTATTGGCTTTTGTCACAAAGGCAGAAATTACCTTAACTGGAGATTTTGAGGCATAACTGACCTCTTCTAAATGCTGAGACTGCCCCGTTCCCTGGTCTTTTGAAAGAGCGTTGGCCTAAAGGGGGTTCTTTACCTGGACTTTGGACCCTGCTCATTTCCTTGATGTAGGAGGGAGGATAATATTAATGTTAAATTCAGTACGGTGGTGCTAGCCACGCCTTTACTCCCATCTGGCCTGACAGGTCTGTGCGTTGAGGTCAATCTTGGTCTAAATACGGAGTTTTTGGACATCCAGGACTACATAGGTGTCCCCATCCCACACATAACAACAAAATCCTAAACCCAACAAAAAGCAAATCCTAAGTACCATCAAACATTGTAAGTGGATATCACCTAATTATTTCTCTGTTCCCAGTTATACTTTGCTTGGGAGATTTCTTGTTTATAAGGAAACTGTCAAGTAGTGAAAGGATACTTTTAAATAACATTGGCCCATCTTATCAGCATCTTGCTGACTTTGAAACTGTATCTAGTGACGTCAACTAATTGGTAATGTTTTCATAGGAAAATAGCACTGCCCTCTATGACTTAAGCTTCCATGAGCCTTGCTGTCAGGTTTTCACAGATGAGCCCTGGCCAGACAGACACCTTTCATAAGCTTATTTGATAGCTCGCCATTTTCTTACATAGGACTAGAAAAAAATTAAAGTAATAAGACTATAATTAATTGAAAAGTGTACTTGAAATTAAACATTTCTGAACATTCTTTGCTCAGCTCATGGCTCAGGTCATGGGAGATCAAGTGGTAGGAAACATTTTCGCTGTTTAAAGTTTCCAGAGTTTTCTTCAAATCATATAATTTAATTTATTATTGTGTTGACTAGAATCTGAATTGAACATCTGTAGATTCTTTTTTGTTTTAATTTTTTTATAAATTCAACTCACATCTCAGTCATAGTCCCCTCCCTCTTCTCCCCCAGTCCCACCCTCATCTCCTCTCCCCGCTTCTGCCTGTTATATGATGTACATCGAGAAAACGTCTTACGGTGGATTTTAGAAGTGATCTTTTCATTTGCTAAGCTGTGTCTGATGGTAAAGTAGGGTGAGCTCTAACCCTCCCTTACTCATGTTTTTTTCTTTCTTTTTTGGGGGGCCTGAGGGAGTAGTATGGATCTTGACAGGCAGAAACACAGAATTGGGAAGTAATATGTTTTAAGCTATCAAAAAGCTGACTTGAACTTGTAGACCTTAGTTCTAGTAGTTTACTCTAGTCATTAGTTCCTTCTTTTTTGAGAAGATGAGATATTAGTTAAGGAAGTTAGTATATTATTTAACTTTTGCCTTTGAAAATGTGAAGGCTGATGGAGAACTAACAGTTTGGTGTGTCTCCTCGGTGTTTAAGCTAGGGTTTCTAGTGCTGTGATAAGCACCTCAGGACCACCTGTCCCGAGTGGCACCACCCGAAGTGAGACGGACCCTCCCACAGCAATCACCAGAAGGAAATTGTACCATAGGCTTGTCTACAGGCAAGTCTCAGTCAGTAGACATTTTCTCAGTCAGGTTCTTTCTTCCCAAGTATGTCAGGGTTTGTACCAAGTCAATAAAAACAAATCAGCTTTCATATTTGCTTTGTGAAAAAAAAAAAAAAGAAGAAGAAGTAGACATTTCTCAAGTTTACTTTCAGAGAAAGTTATTCTGTTCTGTAAACCTTTAGGAGACTGTAGGTATCATCCAATTCTTTATTTTTTTTAGATTTGTTCATTTTCTGTGTGTTTTGCCTACATGTATGTGTGTGCACTACTACCATGTGTGTACTGCTTGATGCCTGTCGAGAAGAGGCCAGGGGAGGCCCTGGAACTAGAGTTACAGATGGTCGTGACTCACCATGTAGATACTGGAAATTGAATCAGGTCTTTTGCAAGAGCAACAAGTACTCTTAACTGCTGAGCAATCTTCCCAACCCCCTGTAGTTGTGACTCATACTTTTTGTTTTATGTGTATTTTTATGCAAATATAAAGTTATAACACAGATCCAGGATTTAAAAAAAAAAAGATTCACCTTTTTACTAAATAACAGGGAACAATAGTCATTCAAGTATTTGATTTAATATTCATATGTGAACATATTTCGTTTTGATCAGCTCCATTCTCCTTCCCTTCTGCCCAGTTCCATCCCCACACCCCCCACATTTTTCTCCAACTTCATGCTCTCTTAATATTATTTTGATTGCATGTATATGGATGTTTTGTCACCATGTATGTCTGTGCGTGGTGGTGGTGGTGTCCATGCCTGATACCCACAGAGGCCAGAAGAGGGTATCAGAATCCCTGGGACTGGAGTTTCAGGTGTTTATGGAGTGCCATGAATCAAATGTGGGCCCCTTGGAAGAAGAGCCAAGTGCCCTTATCTACCAAGTCACCCTCCCAGCCCTCCAGCCGCCACTTTTAAAATAAGGCAGTTCATTTAGTTCTTCCTGTATGTGAATGGGTGTGGGACCATCTACTGAGCATGGGTAGCCTCTCAGAATTTTCATCTTTGAAGAAAAAGGACCCTCTCTCCCAGCAGCCATCAATTGCCAGTAGCTCCTCACCTAGAGGTGGTACTTCATAGGCCTCTCCCCCATTCTTCTCGGGATGACCTTGCTCTTCCACATCTACTTCCCGAGGCTCTTAAAATCTTTTCACAAATACCTTTCCTAGTTGTTCCTTGAGACTTGTGGATAGTGATAAAGATGCCATTTAGACATTTGAGCATTCCACAGTCTCTTATGTGTACATCAACTGGTTTTAGATCTGTACTAATCACCATCTACTGCAAAAAGAAGCTTCTCTGACAAGAGTTGAGAGATGCACAAGTCCATATAGCAGAATATAGTATTAGGTTCTCTCCTAGAGCTTTTCACCCAGAAGCCACATATTTTCTCCTAGTTATCAGTAACAGTTATAGGGTCCATTATTGTGGAGCAGGGTTTAAATCCAGCAGATGGTTGGCTACTCCCATAATGTTCATGCCACTACTGTACTAGTAGACATATTTTATCAGGCCAGTCATTATTATAGCTCTTATAGCTAGGTAAGACTGTTGATGATTTTTCTCCCCTTCTAACAGACATAAAACCTATAATTCAATGAAAACTAGCCAGTAGGGATGCCAGCTTGATTTCTCTATGGTCTCTGTGTCTTCAGCAATAGGGTCTTAGCATCAACTTCTGAGGAATAACCAAGTGGTGATAGCCTATAATTTAGGGGGTTGGTAATCAATGGGAACTCACAGACCAACATCTCAGAAAAAAGTTACCCATTCCTGGCTTTGGGATTTATTTCATAGCTGAGATATCTGGGGAATAGATTGTTGTCCCTTCCCTTGCCTGTTACTAGGTGACTGCCTTTAACCTCTCTTTACAGATATATATGTGTTTTAGGATGCTTCTATTAAGGTCTTTAGTGTTATCCTTCCCTCTTCTACCCTGACTTCCCATCCTCACCCCTGTTCCATTATTCCCCTTTCTCCCTCCCGTTTCTTGAAACCCTGTCCCTTCCACGTTTTCTTAGCATTTCCTGGGTAGTCCAGTTTAAATACACATATCTAAAGATTATGGGTAGTCCAGTTTAAATACACATATCTAAAGATTCAAAGCTAGCATCCTCATCTGAGAGAGAACAAATGTGTGGTATTTGTCTTTCTCAGTTTGGGTTACCTCAGAATAATTATTTCTAGTTTCATTCATTTGGCTGCAAATTTCAAAAATTCAATCATCTTTATAGCTGAATGGAATTCCATTGTGTAAATATACTACATTTTCATTGTCTGTTTATGCATTGATGAACACTGTTTTTACTTTTTTTGCTAAAGTGTGTACAGCAGTATTGAGTTCTTTATAGTAGGATATGAAGACCTTAGGAATATGCTATAGCTGGATTATGTGGTAAATCTGATTCTGGCTTTTTGAGCCACCACGCTGATTTCATATTGGATACACTAGTTTGCACTCTGACCAGCAGTGAGTCTTAACCTTTTCCAACATATATAGAAAATGATTATTTCTACGTCCAAACCCCAGCAAACTCTATCCTTCTTCTGCATACTTTTAAAACTTGTCTCCATTTTCATTGTGTGGTATTCAAGGTGCAAAGGCACTTTGATTTTGTTCCATGGCAAAGCTTTGGCAGTTAATTGGTAAGCTGTGCACACACATAAGGCAAACCAGCCTGACATGCTAGTTCTGGCTTCACTGTGACAGTCTTTATTGTATCTAAAGATTTGCACTAGGTAAACTGCAATCAAATAAGCAGAGTTGAGCTTGACACTAGCCTCTAAAATAAATGCTTCATTTAACTCTTCTCTGTTATTCTTCTGTAGCAATTTTACTATTTTCCTGGGAAATAATGACACTGAGGAAATGTATTTGTGCCTTTGTCCCGCAGCAGAAGCTGGTAGAAGAAAACACAATTTCTGAGTTAAAGCAGAATGAAGTTCAAACTTGGTTTCTTCTTCTCTCTATGTCTCCTTACTCACTGGCTTTCTAGTTTTTCCATCTGAATGCTGCCTACCTAATAGAGGCATTCCAAGGGCTAGAAGGTCTCTGCATGAAGTTCTGAGCCCATTGATTAGCTCACAAGATGAATTTACAAAACCATTAAAAATATTTCTGAGTAGATACCTACAATGGTGGGATATGCTAAGGATATACATAATTTCCATACAGCCAAGTTATTATCATTTAAAATGCTTTTTAAAAATCAAGTTTTCAAGATGGGCATGGTGGCCCAGGCCTGTGATCCCAGCACTTGGGGAGGCAGAGCAGGTGGATTGTTGTGAGTTCAAGACCAACCTAGACTACAAAGCAGGTCCAGGACAGCCAAGGCTAAACAGAGAAACCCTGTCTTGGGAAAAGAAAATCAACTTTTCAAAAATGGGAAAGGAGTGAGGGATCCTCTTATTGTGGCATATGGGGAGTTTTGAGTGCCGCTGTTTGACAACACAGAAGATGTGCTGCTATAGGAGAGAACGGGGAGCCACTTTTTCTTTGAGGGAGGTACTTTTTCAGCATTTGTTTTTTATTAGTAGTTTAAATTAAAAAGATCTAAATTAAAAACTAAAGATGTACCTCTAGTTCATCATCCCTAAAAAGTGTGTCATTATTGCCTCCTTTTTGGAATCCTCACAAGTTCCCCAGGGATTTCATGGTTAGAAGGCACACCCATAACTTCTGTTGTCCAGTGTGCCCCTCTCTGCCCTACTGTGGGATGAATCAAATTAAGGAGCTCATTCATGGTAAACACTCTGCCACTGGGTTGCACCTATGGTCATTAAAAGACCCTGGCTTGAGTATCTGTGTTCATTTTTCTTTTTAGGGAAGATGAGTGTGACAGATCTGGGTTATAGTTTCCTCTAAATGTTGAAGGAAGCAGGGGCATTCTGAATCAAAAGAATTTGAGATGAATGGATGACATATTTAAAAGACCTTGGGCCTGGCTTGGTGGTGCACACCTTTAAACCTAGCTGTAGAGGCAGAGGCATGTGAATTTCTGTGAGTTCCAGGCCAGCTTGGTCTGCGTAGTTCTAGGACAGCCAGGGCTATAGAGAGAGACCCTGTTTCAAAACAAAACAAACAGAAGAAATAAATTCACTTCTACTGTTTGTGCCTCCTTTGGCTGTTCTTCTCATTCATGGAGAACGTTTGTGTCTGCCGCCTTTGGATTGGGTAATAATTATCAATGTTGGCTTTAAACTGAAATTGGGTTTAACTCTCATTTCCTAAAATCTCTGGTGTGTTTACCTTGGGCCAGTGTGGACCAGAATTCTTAAATGGAGAAGATAGTTATTAAATAGGCTAACAGATCTAAAAGACTTGGCTCTTTTTTTTTTTTTATTTTTTTATTTTTTTTATCAGTTACATTTTATTAACTGTATCCCAGCCGTGTCCCGATCCCTCATTCCCTCCCAGTCCCTCCCTCCCTCCCTCATCTCCACCGTGCCCCTCCTTTCCTAGGGCCCTAAGTGTCCTGTCCTGTAGGTGGTAGACGTTTTGAGAGATGAACCATTAATCTTTAGAAAACGTATCAGACTCTATTTCAAAGAACATTTTTGATCATCTGCATTCTCTCACTGGCATTTTGAACTATCCTCTTTTCTTTTAAAGAATTTTTTATTATAATTTAAAAAATCACCGTGTGTGCAAGCGAGTTCGTAGATGTGAGCATGCCATGGTGTGGCAATCAGAGCACGACTGGCAGGAGTTGCTTCTCCTGGGGCTCAAACTCGGGAGGTCAGGCTGACGGGAAGCGCCTGTTGCCCACACCTTGCCATCCCCATCATCTCACTTTCAGTTCAGCAAGTGCTCATTGTTTGTGGCATGGAGTTACTGTCTATGCGACTGGGAGGCTATGTCAAAATTCTGGCTATGTTATTGGCCAAACCAAGAAAACCTCACAAATTTGAAGTTGTAATTTGTTTACAAGTTACTTGGTTTTATGGCCAAGAACAGCATCTGTGAAGGATCAGAGGGTGAATATTTTGAACTTTGACATATGTCTCATTTTTTTTTCTCCTACTCAGCCCCACCATTGTAGTGAGAAATGAATGGCTGTGGCTTTGTTACAGTAAGACTTCATTTATGGATACTAACATCTGAGTTTCATGAAGTCTTTATATACCACAAGGTAGTGATTTTCAAGCACTTAAAATACAAAAGCCATTCATAGTTCGTGCTTTGTGTGGACAGTCACTGGAGTTGCCATGGACCATCACTTGCACATTCCTAGATTTACTCAGGTAGTGGTACATGCCTGTACTCCTTACGCTTGGGAGATGGAGGCAGGAGGACCAAGGCTGTCTTCAACTACATGGTAAGCTGAAAGCTAGCCTGAGCCACATGAGATCCCATCTCAGTCCCTTTCCCCTAGTAAAGAAAAGAATATTGTAGACTAGTGACAGCACCAAGCTCCATTCTGCCTCATACATGCACTCACACTGCTGTTTGCTACCCCAGGAACTTTGTTCTTTTGGCGTGGCAGCTTGGTCTAATGTGAATTTCCAGCAGGGTAAGTTGTTACTAATCCTTTGTGGCACTCCTATCTTTCCACCTTCCTGTAATATGTTACTAGTTAATTTCATTTATTGCTAACGATGTCTTCACCTTGCCAATTTTCTTCAAAGATTGATGATTGAAACCTGTCATGTGTGATGGCCTTGGAGAGAATCTCTGCCTATGGTGCTGTCACAGTGTTCCTGTCGCCCTCCTTTGCTCTGAGGAGAAAGTAGTCAACCTGGTCCTGCAGCCTGCAAACTAGTCCCTGCCTCACATTAAGAAAACCTGAATTCTCGATCCCCACCATCTTTTTTCTGCATGGTATACATGGGTAAATGCAGCATATAAACACTCTTCTTGTCTACTCCCTGGAGATTAGCTCCAGATTGGCATACACAGAACATGCAGATACATATGTCTGTATACTTTATCTGACAGTACACGATGCTCTGAGGAAAGCTGATTTTTAACTACAATTTATTCATTAGTTTGTTTATTTAATGTATATGTGTGCAGGTGAGAGTAGAAATTGTGGGAGTCAGTTTCTCCTTCCATCATATGGGTGCTGGGAATTGAACTGGGGCCATCAGACTTGGTGGCAAGTCTGCTAAGCCATCTCATTGGACATGAGAACAGCTTCTTTTAATTTCTCCTTTTTATTCCCTCTGACTGTTCTCTCTTGGCCCTTTTGCAGAAAGCAGATTTGGTGAAATGGTAAACTGCTCTAGTTGTTGCGGGTTTTTTGCTTTTTCTCTCTTTCAACATTACTGATTTCCTTGTTTTGGAGCAAGTATGTTTTAGAGCTTGGCTTTTTAATGTTACAGGATACTAAATCCTTTGACAGTATCAGGAATATTACAATTTCCTCCTGCCAAGCCTAACTGCATATAGTGTCAGAGAGGTGAGTTGTTATTTTACAAATTTAGTGATAGAATGCAATCTAAACTTTTGTTTGCTTTTTATCTAGATTTTATCTAGATAAAATAATATAGTATCTTAATGAAAAATATCTTACTTTTAGCATTTAGCAGCTTCTCTGTTTTTACAATTAAATTTGAAGCCCAGCATAGTGGCTGTTTAGTCTCAGCACTGAGGAGGCAAAGGTGGAGGTAGGCAGATCTCTGTGAGTTCGAGGATGGCCTGGTTTACATAAAGTTCCAGAAATACATAATGCAACCCAGAAAAAAAATAAAGAAAAGAAAAAGCAAAAGCTAAGCTTGGTGCATATTTGACTGGCAGTTTGGAAAATGCAAATACCAAGCCTTAAGAAACTATTCAGTACATATCTAAGATATTAAAGAAATACAGTTGCTTGATTATGCACAGACATATGACCAAGACTACCCCTTTCTATATATTTTAAACACCAGGACATAGAAATGTATTCTAAATATATCTCTGTAACGGGTTAACTCTGAGTTAGATCCGTTCCTAGAGTGACCTACTGTGTAGTCTTTAAGAAAAGATGATGTAGTCAACGTTTAGTGGGATGGAATGGTATTTAGATGAAAATAGCATTGAGTGAGAGTGTGTGTAGTGGAGTTTTCAGAGGTGGACAAAGTGCTGTAAACACATAGTAATCTGTAGACACGTGGAAATCTACACCAATAGCAACTTGTTAACTTGAGGTAATGAGGTTTTGGATAACCCTTTTCATGGTTTTCTTTTCTTTCTTTTTTTCCAAGCTGTCATACAATTCCTTTACAGTCATGGGGAAAATGATAAAGCTATTGAAGAATAGGCACAATAATTGAAAGCATTTCCTATTTGTTGCTAAGTGAGCTCATTCCCTGTGATAACCAATTCTATTGATGGTCCGTGTTGTAATGAACAAATTAAATATACTTCTTCATGTCGCTTTAAAAGGGTTTTCTCTATTACTCTTATTTTGCACTCTTTGAATTGGAAAAAAGAACACACACAGGACTAGAAGTAACTCACTGAAAACATGCACAGATTTCTCCATTTATAAGGAGAATATGCTGTGCCTTATTTTAGCCCTTGATGTCAGTGCAGTCTCAAACAATTTTTCGTTAGAAGTAGCATGAGGGAGTAGTGGAAAGCGCAAGCTCTCCCACTTTGCTTATTGCCTTGTTTTGTAGATGAGGCCAACTTTCCTCACCTACAGAACAAGGCAATAGCGTTTCAGTTGTTGAGGTGTAAGTAGGAGACTGAGGCTTAGCAGAGTGCCTCATAGTGAGCAGGAAGAAGTCACAGGAGGACCAAGGTGGAGAAAAAAATTCGCAGTAGCAGTGTTGGTTAGCAATGCTGGAGCTAGCTGCAAGTGTCTCTCCTCTTGCATATACTTGCTTTTGGGCAGAAACTTTTTGGCCATATTCATCATATTAACCAGATCAGATATTAGACCGAGACATGTGTCTAATTTCACTCTCATTGTGTACACTATGCAAAAATAAAATAAGGCTTACAATTCACTAGTATGGAATTGGTATTTCAAAAAATGTGTTGAATGAATGGTGACTTCTTGTAAGTGCTTTTACCATGCTTACTAAATTTTTGAGATGTTCACCATCTTTGAAGTCTTTTTTTTTTTTTTAAAAAAAAAAAAGCTCCTATAGCTAAAGGGTGATTTTTAGTTTTTAAGTGAATTATAGCAACTTTGTTACTTTCTTCTTTTTACCCAGTTATCTTCAATTTAACTCAGCTATATTTGTACCTGTCTTAACCATAGTCAGATTTGAGAGTGTGATACATTTTTATCTTCCAAGGTACAGTGTAGTGTTTATATGGAAACCTTGGCAGTCATAAAAGGTTACAGGTAGCCATGTTTGGCTATGATGTAGTTACTCTTTGATTGCAACAAATTAAATTAGTTATAGGAAATTCTTGGAAATGTTTGGAATATAATTCATGACACATGTCCATCGATTGTGTATTGGCCATTAGCAAACAACTCCAAATCATGGTGGCTTGAGACAGCCATCATTTTATTTATTTTTAATAAATAAAGAATTTTTATGTGTGTGCATGGGTTTGTGTGAGTATAGGGAGTGCATGGGCCACTGGATAGATTCCCTGGAGCTAGAATTACAGGTGGCTGTTGAACTGACCAGCAGGGGTGCTGACAACCAAATTCAGGTGCTCTGGAAGAGCAAGAAGCTCTCTTAACTGCTGAGTCACCTGTCTCCAGCACATGTCTCTGCTGTATTTCTTCTCAGGGCAGCACGGTTCTTGCTCCAGATAACTTAGCTGTCCTCATCAGCTGCTGGCTTGGAGCTGTTGGTCCAGGCTTGATCACCTCTTAGCTGCATGCGATCTCATCTTCCAGCAGTCAGATCAGATTTCCACACATAAGGGCGCCATGTTCCAAGAAGGCAAGAGTTAGGCTTATTGAGGACTATACTTAAAGAGTCACAGAGTGTCACTCGGCCAGATTGGATCAGAGCAAGTCACAAGGCCAGCCTGGATCGAAGGGTTAGAAGTAGATGGTGCAGGTTTTTGTTTGTTTGTTTTTTGTTTTTTATGTAAATTAACCCGCTCATTGCAGACTAGGCAAGTCTCAAACAGTAGCGCTCCTACTGGTCTTTCAGTTCCTCGAGTCTTCTGATGGCGGACTTCACTGTGACTGCAGAAGTGGTGCTGTAGGTCCAAGCCCCACCAGCCACTGTTTTCATGCAGGATCCACAGTGCCAGATGCAACGGCTCATCTCTTCATCTTGGCCTTGCCACAGAAGGAGCAAGTGTACTTGGTGTGCTGGATGACTTCAATCTTCTTCACCGTCTTCCGGAGGGATGCACCATACTGGGTCCCGTATTTCCTGATGATCCCGACCTTCTTGGTGCATTTAGCCATGTCACCGGAAGCGAAGCACAGCCTGAAGAGCAGACGGTGCAGTTTTGTTGAGCAGGACCACCAACAGGCATAGCAGACATTGTGGTCATGGAAGGGGTAGTCAACTGCCAGCTTGCTTTTATGCTGTGACTGCTGCAACGCTGCTTCTGAGAACAGTGCTGCTTGCTCCTTTCTCAGTGCTAACACCTGGGCTAGGGATAGTAACGCTATGAGGTAG
The DNA here is from genome assembly GCF_030254825.1 of Meriones unguiculatus. Lineage (NCBI taxonomy): Eukaryota > Metazoa > Chordata > Mammalia > Rodentia > Muridae > Meriones > Meriones unguiculatus. The sequence goes on from NC_083357.1 coordinate 28,950,555, forward strand.
GCATTAGCACCACATTATACAGGTGTGGAAAGGGGGCTGGGGGAGCTAAATAGTGTTTGCTTACATTTTATCTAGTTAGTTGGCAAGTGCTATATATTATGGCTGGTTCAGCCCTATAGCAGTACTTCTTAACCTTATCATTAAATAACTCATGGGAGAGGGAAGTGAGAAGTGAAAGTATATATATTTTTCTAAATCTCAAAAAAAAAAACCTAACGCCTTAAAATTTTGCATAAATTTTGACTCAGTGATATATTCCCATCTTACCATGAAATTATTAGGTTTGCCCATCAAATTAAACCTTATTCCCCAAATCTTTTATTTTTTAATTTCTTTTTTATTTTTTAATTAATTACACTTTATTTACTTTGTATCCCCCCATAAGCCCCTCCCTCCTCCCCTCCCTATCCCACCCTCCCTTCCTCTTCTTCACACATGCCCCTCCCCAAGTCCACTGATAGGGGAGGTCCTCCTCTCCTTCCTTCTGATCTTAGTCTATCAGGTCTCATCAGGAGTGGCTGCATTGTCATCTTCTGTGGCCTGGTAAGGCTGCTCTCCCTTCAGGGGGAGGTGATCAAAGAACAGGCCTATCAGATTATGTCAGAGGCAGTCCCTCTTCTCATTACTATGGAACCCACTTGGACACTAAACTGCCATGGGCTACATCTGTGCAGGGGTTCTAGGTTATCTCCATGCATGGTACTTGGTTGGAGTATGAGTCTCTGGGAAGACCCCTGTGTTCAAATTTCTGGTTCTTTTGCTCTCCTTGTGGAGTTCCTGTCCTCTCCAGATCTTACTATTTTCCACTTCTTACATAAGATTCCATGCACTCTGCCCAACAGTTGGCCATAAGTCTCAGCATCTGCTTTGATAGTCTGCAGGGCAGAGCCATTCAGAGGCCCTCTGTGGCGGGTTTCTAGCTTGTTTCCTGTTTTCTTCTTCTTCTGATGTCCTTCCTCTTTGCCTTTCGGGATGGGGATTGAGCATTTTAGTCAGGGTCCTCTCTCTTGATTACTTTCTTTAGATGTATAGATTTTAGTAGGTGTATCCTATATTACATGTCTATAGGAGTGAGTATATACCGTGTATGTCTTTCTGCTTCTGAGACAGCTCACTCAGGGTGATCCTTTCCAGGTCCCACCATTTACCTGCAAATTTTCATGATTTCCTTATTTTTCATTGCTGAGTAATACTCTGTTGTGTAGATTTACCACAATTTCTGCATCCATTCTTCAGTTGAGGAGCATCTGGGCTGTTTCCAGCTTCTGGCTATTACAAATAAAGCTGCTACAAACATAGTTGAGCAAATGTCCTTATTGTGTACTTGAGCCCCTTTTGTATATATGCCTAGGAGTGGTATGGCTGGATCTTGAGGAAGCGCTATTCCTAGTTGTCTGAGAAAGCACCATATTGATTTCCAGAGTGGTTGTACAAGCTTACATTGCCACCAGCAGTGGAGGAGGGTTCCCCTTTCTCCACAGCCTCTCCATCATTTGTTGTCACTTGAGTTTTTCATCTTGGCCATTCTGATGGGTGTCAGGCGAAATCTCAGGGTCGTTTTGATTTGCATTTCCTTGATGACTAATGACATTGAGCATTTCTTTAAGTGTTTCTCTGCCATTTGATATTCCTCTACAGAGAATTCTCTGTTTAGCTCTGTTCCCCAATTTTTAATTGGATTACTTGGTTTGCTGCCTTTCAGCTTCTCTAGTTCTACATACTGGATATTAGCCCTCTGTCAGATAAAGGGTTGGTGAAGATTCTTTCCCAATCTGTAGGCAGTCGTTTTGTTTTGATGATGGTGTCCTTTGCTTTACCCAAGCTTTTCAGTTTCATGAGGTCCCATTTATTGATTTTTGCTCTTAGAGCCTGTGCTGTTGGTGTTCTGTTCAGGAAGTTGTCTCCTGTGCCAATGAGTTCCACGGTATTCCCCGTTTTTTCTTCTAACCGATTTAATGTGTCTGGTTTTATGTTGAGGTCTTTGATCCACTTGGACTTTAGTTTTGTGCAGGGTGATAAGTATGGATTTATTTGCATTTCCCTCCAAATCTTTTAAGAAAATGAAATCTCAGCCAGGTGTGGTGGCACATGCCTTTAATCCATGCATTCAGGGAGGTGGAGGCAGTCTGAACTCTTGAGTTCAAGGTCAGCCTGGATGGTCAAGGATACACAGAGTAACTGTCACAGAAGCAAACAAAAACCATAAACAAAAAAAGAAAGAAAGAAAATGTATTCCCCTAGATTCAAAATAATAGCGAACAAGGAAGAAGCTTTTCATTTTAAGCACCGGAAATGAAATCTGGCTGCCTGAAGGAAAAGGAGAGGTATATGGAACAGCTTCCAGGTTGCTACTGCTGCTGAAGAGGTAAACCTCAGAGTTGAAAAGACCTATATTAGCTTTGGGCACCAAGGGAGCAGGATTTAGGGACACCTCAGGACTCTGAGGTACTAACCTTTCCAGGAGTTTTTCACCCTGTTGCCCGCAAAGAGTGTGTCTCAGAGCAGTGATTATGCACTCACTGAGTGTATTCATGGGGGAGTTGACGTCCTGGGCAGGAGGAGATGCAGAGCAGGTAAACCAATGGGTATTTAGTTACCCTTTTATTTTTTATTTATTTATATTTTTTTGCATTTAGCTATCTTAACAGACCACTGGGAATGAGTTGATCTGTGCATTATCTATCACATTTATTATTTGCAACACTTGAATACACACCTTTTGACCATTTTCCAAAGACTTTTTTGGGAGGAGTTGTCATATTTTTAAATTATATAGATAGATAGATAGATAGATAGATAGATAGATAGATAGATATAGTTTTTTTGAGACAGGGTTTCTCTATGTTGCCTTTCCTGGACTTGCTTTGTAAGCCAGGCTGGCCTCGAACTCACAGTGATCCAACTGTCTCTGCCTCCCAGAGTGCTGGGATTACAGGCGTGTGCCCCTGTCCACCTAATATTTTTATTTTTTGAGGCTCATATATATGCATACAATGTATTTTGATCATATTTATTCCCTCTTTCCCATAACTCCTTCCATATCATCCCCATTCCCTATATACCTCCCAATTTCCTGTACTTCTTTTTATTTAATAGCCCACCAATCTTCAGATGAGGGACTTTTAGGTTGTTGCCAGATTCTGGCTATTATGAATAAAAGAGGTATGAACATAGTTGAGCAAGTGACTTTGTGGTACGGTAGAGCATCTTTTGGATTTGTGCCAGGAGTGTTATAGTTGGGTTTTGGGGTAGATCGATAACCATTTCTTTTGAGAAATTACCATATTGATTTCCAAAGTGGCTGTACAAGTTTGTACTCCCACTAGTAATGGAGGAGTGTTCCCCTTTCTCCACATCCTCGACAGCATCTGTTGTCACTTGTGTTATTGGTGTTAGCCATTCTGACAGATTGAATCGCAGAATCATTTTGATTTGCATTTCCCTGATTACTTAGGATGTTGAACATTTAAGTGTTTCCCAGCCATTCGATATTTTTCTGTTGAGAATTCTATGTTTAAATTTGTACCCCCTTTAAAAATTGGATTGTTGATGTCTAGTTTCTTGAGTTCTTAATATATTTTGGATATTAGCTCTCTGTTGGATGTAGGGTTAGTGAAGATCTTTTTCCATTCTGTTGTCTTCCACTTTGTCCTATTGATGGTGTTCTTTTCCTGACAGAAGCTTTTCAGTTTCATGAGGTCCCGTTTATTAATTGTAAATCTTAGAGTCTGAGCTGTTGGCATTCTGTTCAGAAAGTTATCTCCTGTGCCAGTAGATTCAAGGTTGTTCCTCACTTTCCCTTCTATCAGGGTTAGTGTGTCTGGTTTTATGTTGAGGTCTTTGATCCACTTGGGCTTGAGTTTAGTGCAGGGTGATAAATATGCCTGTATTTCCATTCTTCTACATGCAAACATCCAGTTTGTCCAGCGCTATTTGAAGCTAAGGGAACCCTGAAGAAGAGGGGGAGGAAGCATTCTAGGAGTCAGAGGGGTGGGGGACATCATTTTCTAGATTGCCTCATCCACCCTTAACATGAGGGTTTGTGCCTGGTCTTACTGTAACTTATTATTCCATATTTGGTTAATATCCTTGGGAGGCCTGATTTTTTTGGGGGGTTGGGAGGCAGAAGAGGAGTGGATCTAGGGGAGATGGGAGATGGGAGATGCCGAGTACTGGGAGAAGGGGAGGAAGAGGAAACTGCTGTCAGGATGAAATGTATATAAAGAATAAACTTAACATCAAAATTAACTAATCTTTAAAGATAAAAACAACGGCAAAAAAATATCGACCAAGCCCACATAGTCTGGGTGTGTAGCCTTTCACTGGAGGGTAGTCTAAAACTACCAGGGGACACGCCCTGAGGGAGAACTGGTTCTCCCTCCCCAGAAGCTCTGAACTAGAGGGGAGAGGTGATAGGCGCCTTCCCCATCCATGTTTCTCCAAAGGTTCTTACACTCCAGTTTGGGTAGTGTTAACTGCTACATGCCAATTTATCTATGCTTATCATCGAAGCGGTAAAACTGTTTTTCCTAAGTCTTGTATTTCCCCAATTTCATTTAACTTTAACTGTTGATAAGGTTTTACTCTGGTTTAAGGTTTTACTGTAGTGAGGGTTGATTGAACTCAAGACTCTGTACTTGCAAGGTGAATGGTATTACCCTTGAACATTTATTCTTATCCTTTGTTCTCTTCTTCCTCTTCCTACCCCCCTTCCTTCTCCTTTTCTTCTGGACACAAAGCTGATGTTTAAAACTTAACAGCCTCATTTTCTTATCTGATGCATATAGAGCTTGTCAAGAACCAGTTAAATGACTACAATTCTTTAAATTGTCCTGCAGTCATCTTCTGTTCCATACTGTACCTCTCTCATTGCAACATCACTTGTATGTTAGACATTTTCCTCTATAGGTCATAAGTTGAAGGAGCAACCTTCAGTGATATATAGTGCTTACTAATGTGAGAGAAGGCACATTTCAAATACCACGAACATTCACTATGATTTTATTCACTCTTTTTTGCATATTTTCCATTTTCTAATCTTAAGAAGTCAGGAAGCAGCCACTGAGCCACTGTTTTCCGTGTTTTAGCTGATGCTATAATAGAAAGGACAGCAGTTTCCCTTCTCATGTAGGCCTGTTGTGAGTGGTCATCACCTTGATGACCTGGGCCTGGTAAAGGTGATTCTAGAGCTGACTGACCAGCTGTTGCTGCTGGTTTTCTAGATTCTTAAGACTTTGTGATGAATTGGAAGTAGGTAGACTAGTGCTTGGTCTTCTTTATTCAAGGTCCCCCGTGTGATTATGGGGACAATGGTGTGTGTGTATGTGTTAGTCCATTTGGGCTATTATAACAAAGTATGTTGAAGTAAGTAGTTTGTAAACAGAAACTTTTTTTTTTTTCATAGTTCTGCAGCCTGGGAAATCCAAGACCAAAAGGTCAACATAGTAAAGTCTGCGTTAGGGAAGGTTTCCTGTTTCAAGATGACACCCTCTGGTTTCACAAGTACACTGTGAAAAGGCGAACCAGTTCCTTGCATTGACTCTTTAAAAGCTCTTGTACCATACATAAGGGTTCAACCCTCCTGAACATTCCAAATGCCACACCTGCTATTCCAACAGCAGTTCCTGGGACTTCAGGGTTTTGGCAAATGAATTTGGGAGAGTAAACATGCAAACAAGGCTGTACGAAGTGACTGTGTCTAGTAGCCAGTGTGGTAACTGGTGGCGGCAGCTTTTGCTTGCTGCAGTGGCCCAGTGTCTTTCTGTGCATCCTCCCCACCCTTTCCTCCATCCCTGCCACATCCCTCCCATAGCTGTTTGAGAAACTTATTTCCCTGTCCCTAGCCATGATTATTAGCTGGTTTTGAAGTACCTCTTGGAGCCCTTGAGTCTGGACTTTTTTTACACGCTCACTGTGTAATTACCACCTTGTGCTGGGTCCCATGTCCTCTCAGGACTTGGGCTTTCCTTTTAAATGGCCCTCACTGTTTTCCAGCATTCAGGTCTGCTACCACAAGAGGTGTTGAGAGGCATACTTGACACTTGTTTAACTACTGTTTTTCAGATAGTTTTCTGTTAACAGGAGGGTTGTGTATTTGGCTCTTTCCTCATTACTTTTAAAGTTTCATTGCAATCTGAACTACAAAGCCGACTGTGAAAGTAGTATGTAGGGGGTCTTGTTTGGTTAGGTCTTTGCATCAGAAACAGCTCAAGATGTAAAGTCTTATTTTAGCATTTAATGCCAGTTTTGGAAGCCATCTTTTCCTAATTTGTTTCAGGCATTGGTTTTTATAGCCTGAAGCTATGTTCTGTTAATCACTAGTGAAAAACAAACAAACAAACAAGTCTTTTTTTTTTCATTTTTAGTTTGTCTCGTGGTTTTTAAAGATGTTTTGAAATTGTAGAATCCTTGAATTTATTTCAGAAAAGAATGCTAGCAGAGTTCTACAATTTAAAATACATGCCTTTTCTTTCTCTCATATTCACTAGTATTTTTCTGTTTTTGCAGACTGAATTCAGCATTTTAGTGCTCTGCCTTTATAGCTCTTTGCGGTTCCTCTAAAAGGTGATACTCAAGGCTTTATTCTCCGTGCCCTACTCTGTTGATTATTATAGTTCTAGTAGTTATAACTATAAATCATTTGCAGATCGAAGTTAGAAGAGACCACTCGCCATTACATTAGCACAGTTTAAAGGAATCACTTGCTTGAATTTACTAGCTTCCTGAAGCTAGTAAAGGTATTTGTGGCAGGCAAGATTCCCTATTAACATATTTCGGCACTGTACGATAGTGAGTGACTCAGCTGTTACAGATAGTGAGAAAGGCTCCTGGAAGAGGTAGTCTAGTACTATGAGTGGCACCAAACTGGAAAATTAGTTGTCACAGTAAACAGCAGTCATGATCTGGTGGTTGGCAGGATTCTTAGTGTGGTGTTCCTTTAGCTAACAGCTAGGCACAATTAGGTTTCTTTTCCATACAGATGGCATCAGGTGTCAATCAGCTGTAGGGTGGAAAGGTTTTATTGGCTACTATTTGTAGTGGAGAGACCTCTAGTCTGTCTTATTGCCACTCTCTTGACCACTTAATTGCTTATGTTATGGACTGATGGTACTCTTACAGAGTAAAACATTTGCATTCTTGTTCTTTGTTTTAGCAGAACTTCACAATCTTAAGAAATAGTGAAATTTGGTTTTAAGAATTTTTAATTATCTCACTTAAGGTTGTAATAAAATATAAGCCAGAAAACAATTACATGTTACATGCAATGTAGCATTATTGTTTTCCACATTTTGAGTGGTTTCTTAATTAAAAATTGAAGTCCATAAAATGATTATACTATTGAAAAAAAACGGTAAAATAGGGGCTTGAGAGATGGCTTAAGCTCAATTCGCAGCACCCAGAGGACTCAGGTACTTACATGACAGCCCACAACTCTCTGTAACTGTCCCAGAGGATCTGATGCCCTTTTCTAGCCACCTTAGGCACCAGGCATGCAGATGGTGCACAGGCATACGTGCAGGCAAATACTCATACATGTAAAACAAACAAATAGGGGCTGGAGAGACCGCTCAGCAAGTTAGAGCACTGGCTGCTCTTCCAGAGGACTTGGGTTCAATTCCTAACCCACTTGGCAGTTCATACCTGCTTGTAACTCCACTTCCAGAGGACCTGACAAAATAGCAATGCACCTAAACTAAAAATAAATTTTAAAACAAACAAAAAGTTAACTTAAAAATATACAACAGCTAAATGAGTAATTTGCAGCTTTGATTTTTAAAGAATTGCTTAAGTTTAGGTCTTGTGGAAAGCTTTGGTGCTCATAGAAAATTTTATTTAATAGTTTTTTTCTTGATTACAAAAATCATACGTGTCTATAGAAATTCAGAAAATTTTGTAGATACACAGAAAGAAACAAAAAGTAATTCATATTTCTATTACTCAGATAAGGCATTACTGTTAGGAATTGGTGAGTATCTACTCACCTGTTTGTTCCCAGTGCTATAACCATTTAAAATGATTGCTTAGGGTTAAGGGTATGGACTTATAAAAATGGATAATACAGAGTGAGAATATTTTGTTACTCCTGCTGCTGCTCAGACTGCCTGCCAGATCTTGCCTACAGGTCCATGAGAGGGACTTTCCCTCCAGGATGAAGAAGGAAGCCAGTTTTGACTCACATGTAGTGTAGTGAAACATTCTTCCTACACACTGAAGGCTATCTGCTTGCATCTTTATCCTAGCAACTCAGCCAGCTCTGAACCACATACTGGATGCAGAGGGGCTAAGAACCCATCAGTTCTTATCAAGCCCATAAAAGAATTTTTTAAATCAGCTCTCATTCAAAAGAATGTCTTAAATTCAAAATATAGTAACCTCTAGGTTGCTTATGCCACATTACAACAAGGGAGGGTTGTTGAGACCCTTGGGTAATTTCAGTTGATATGTAGCCTCAAATCCAGTTGGCTTGGTTAAGAAGAAAAGCCCAGGGAGGGACTTAAGTCTGTCTTCTTTGAAAGTATGTACCTAGCCTCTCCTTTACAATAACAGGGTTCACATCTGCTCAGAACTGTTGAAGAGACTGGCTGAGCTCAGCGGAGCAGGGCTTTCTCAGCCTGCTCAACTTTTGCTTTGGTGCTAGAGATTTGTGGCAGATTGAAAGGGAGCAAGAAGGAATGATGGAGCAGCTGGCTGGCAATACAAGGTAGTTTGCCCTCCTGCCTTCCTTGACTGGTAGCAAGAGGTTTCTCAGGGCTGAGAAATTCTTAAAGGAAGTGGCATTAAGCTCCCCAGTGCCGGCTTCTTGGAGTTGTAGCCACAGGGTGGGGTCCTTCATGTAGGAGTATAGCCCTGGGGAGTCACCTGTGCTAGGAGAGGCAGTGCCAGAGGAGGGGCAAGCTCTCTTCTGCTGGCCCGTCTTTCCTCTACGGCCTTCACTTTTTATTGGCCAAGCCCTCCAGTAGCTTGACAGTAACTGGAGGATAAACTTCAGAAGTCAGCTTCTTCCAATGCAGAGAAGCCCCACAAAGATGGAAAACTGGCCTGGGAGTACAGAGAGGATCAGACACATGGCTAGGAACATGTTCACTTTTCGGTCACCATTTTCATCAATGGACCTCATCTTCCATGGAAGCTGGTTAAACATGAAGATATTCTTAAGAGTATGTCTCCTAGAGATTATGACCCAATTCCTTTTTTGAGTGGAAGTAGTCCAAACTGCTTTTTAAAGACAATTATTACACTTTAAATGTAATGTGTGTGTCCACATGCATGTGCACAGTGTCACAGCAGTCAGAGAACAACCTCTAGGATTTGTTCTCCTTCCAACTTGTGGGTCCTGGGGATTGAATTCACATGGTCAGGCTCGGCAGCCTTTGCCTGCTAAGCTGAGCTCTCTCAGCTCTAGGCCCTAGTTTTCCAACATTCTTACCAGTATAATTAGTCATCAGACAAATTCGAATAATTCTTGGGAATCGGAAAATCACTGAAAGACCTGTGAGTACATTTTGTTCTTGCTAGAGTTAAACTAAAATTTTTCAAATATTCATATTTGATAGAAGTGGTGCATGCTTTTAATTCCAGCACGAAGGCAGAGGGATTGCTCAGAGTTCAAGGCCAACCTGGTATGCAGTGACTAACAAGCCAGCCAGTGCTGCAGCATAGTGAGACCCTGTCTCCAGAATAAGTAAAAACCCAGGTGTGTTGGGGGCTGGAGAGATGGCTCAGCAGTTAAGAGCACTGGCTGCTCATCCATAGGACCTGAGTTCAATTCCCAGCACTCACATGGCAAAAATAAATGAATCATTTAAAAAAAAAAAAAAGAAAAGAAACAAAAACCAAAACCAGGATTGCATGCCTGTAATCCCAGCACTCTGGGAGGCAGAGGCAAGTGGGTCTCTCTGCATTTAAGGCCAGCCTGGTCTACAAAGTGAGTCAAGGACAGCCACAGCTGCATAGAGAAACCCTGTCTTGAAACCAACCAAACAAACAAAAAGCCAGAATAAGCAAAGCATAAAATCATGTTCATTGTATAAGTGATTTATCTTAAAATAGAAAATTTAGAATTTTCATGATACACTGGTAAAATTATTTTACTGTTGTTAAGGTAAAGATGTAAAAGTGGGACTTAAAAATCCTTGCATATTATTATTCCTTTCTTGATTTGATGGAATACATTTGCAAGAAGGGTTTACTCTGCTTATCTAGAAGTATAAGAAAAGATTTTTAGCTTATCAAAAGAAAGTGTTTTAATCTAAACCTTGATGGATATTGGACTCTGAGAGATGGAAAGATAAAGTATTTTCTCTGTTCTCCACAAATTGAAAGCAAATATTGAGGTCCTTGCCAGCTCTAAGAGAGACAAGTACTTGAATGAAGCATCAGTGGGGGGGGGGAAGGGGTTAAAAGTAGAAAGACTGTTTCAGTCTTTTCTTTTCCAAAGATGCTCTAAGAAGTTTCCCGTTGCTGCGCTCCAGAATAGGAATCATAAACCAGCAGAAGTGGTCCCGACAGCAGGCAACTGGGGTCCATGAACTCTGTCTTTTTCCACTGTGGGCAGCCTTTTGTTGTTTTCCCCCTGTACTAGGGACAGATGACATCACAGCCTGTGCCCTAGGGTGATGTTCCCTGTTTGGCTCTTTCTATTGCCTCACGTCTTACCCTTTATTTCTTTCTCCGTTTTGTCTTTGCCTAGTGTGCTTGTTGCCCCAAATCTCCCTAACAAGGCTTCTGTTTTGTGGACCCTCTTTAAATTCCATCCCATTTTACAAGCCTTCCATGGCTTCTAAATAAATCTAGTGATATTATTACTTGCATGTATCTTCAGGCACCCTTCAAAGTGTTTAAAGCACCTTTTCAAAGTGTTTAAAGTCCTGTGGCTGCCCACCTACTGGAGTGGAAACAGCAGAGGAGCAGGACTTATGTCTCCCTGGTGCCAACCATTTGCAAAGGCAGAACTGCTCTAGCACTCACCAGGGCAGGCCACTCTGTATTCAGCTCTATGATAAGGAGTCTCAGTTTGTGTTCTGCAGAATGGGGATGCTGAGGATAGTGGCTGTCACTAATTGACTACTTAATATGTGCCAGACACTGCTTTTCTTACATAATCTAATCAAAGAAACTTGAAAAGACTTGGCTTGAGGTCATATAGCTAGTTCCAAAAAACAAATTGTTCTTAGGCTGCCTTTGGTTCTTGCCCCAGGAGTAAAATCTAAAGGAGAATGTCTTTAAAGTCTTATTTTATTTTGTGTGTAGAGGTGTTTTGCCTATATGTATGTTTATGCACCACTTGTCAGCCTGGTGCTTCTAGAGGCCAGAAGAGGGGATTGAATCCCAGGTCCTTCATGGTCCTAACCACTGAGCCACCTCATCCCCCTAAGGAAGAAAGTTGTGGCTAGAGAGCAAGCTGCAGAGCCTGAACCCCTTTCAGGAAATAAGAGTACTAACTTTATCTATATGAAGAGGTAGGCTACCTCTGATTCTATGGTGCAGATGTTCATTGTAAACAGCATATTCTACAGGACTAAAAGTCATAAATTAGGGGCTAGAAGTCAAAAGTCCTGCAAGGTAGGCCATGAAGTTCTTCCTTCCCCAAAATACTCATATGACATCCTGATAGTTTTTTCTGCTGAAAATGTTTTGAAAGCAAGAAGTCTCAAGTTGGAGTACCTTTCAATGAAAAGGACTTGGCATTAGAGCTCAGTAATGTTAAGTAAGCTGTTTGTGGTCATTCTTTTCTTACTTACTGTTTTCTATGAAAGTAGTTTGCCTGACCTGGTGGTCAGCAGCTTTCCACTGGTTTCTTCATTTCTCTAGCTTTTTACCTGGAATATTTACCCTTCAGCTTATGCTACACATATAATGCCTCTATAGGATCAGCTTTGAGGCAATGCTTACTGCTGCTGTCCATTCTGGCTTACAGCTCCTAACTTAATATAAATTGTCTATCAGAGATAACTTGATTGGGGCATGGAAATGGCAGTTGTTTTTTTTTTTAATTTATTTAAGGTATACAAATGTAGTAAAATTGGCAATGAAAGAGTTCCAAGATGCCTTAGAGGGGCATTGCTAGGGTTACTGGTATGAAATGGACAATATAAAGATACTCTTACTACTATAGATCCTACTGTATGTCAGGACTTCTTTCATAATTCTCCCTGAAAAGTAGGGTTTTCTATATCTGTTACACAGATAAGGAAGCCATCAACGTTTCTAAGTTGTCACCAGGCAACGAGAGACCTGACCCAGTGCTTCTCTGAACCATTTTGTGCCAGAAGCTTTGTTAAAGGACTGACTTACCTTCCACTTAGCGCTCTGCGGGAAGTGAAATAGGGGGGTTAGCTGTTTTTTCTAGTTTATTAGATTAATTGGAGGCATGAGGTGTAGTGTTTCAATTTGTTGTAAAAGCTCACTAAATGTTTGTTGAACATTAATTGTATTCTCATTAGGTAGGAAAAGGCAGAGGTAGGTTGGCCTGGTGGGCATGCCTTTAATGCCAGCACTTGGGAGGCGGAGGCAGGCAGATCTCTGACTTGTAGGCCAGCCTGGTCTATAGAGCAACTTCCAGCACAGTTAGGGCTACCCTGTCTCAAAAAACAAAACAAACAAACAAACTTAAAAAAAAAAAACCCAAAAAAGAAAAAGAAAAGTCAGAGGAAAATGGTGTTATAACTGGCTCCAGGCCTTTTCTATTCCAGAAATTCAAAGTCTGGACAGAGGCCGTTTACCACAGACAAATGGCTGTAGTCTGAGTTGAGGAGTTTCCCAGGGTGTGTTTCATGGGAGAAATGCCGATCTGTGCAATTTACTCATCTCCAGAAATCTGTTTATCTCATACCAGATGCCCCAGTGTCTAACAAGCTCCGGAGTCTGACCTTGGATTTGTTTGATTAGTTTACTTTCAATAGAGAAAAACTAATGACATTAAAATATACAATCCTCAATAGGGAGCTACATGTGTATTTCAAAACTGCATGTGGGTAATATTTGTGTTGTTTTTTTTTTTTTTTTTAGCTTGAGTTATTGAATGTTGGCACAGAGGAAATATCATTTAATAGTATAGGAGGAAGGATTCCTTCTAGCTCTGAACAGCACAAGTATATTTAATGAGAGACTTCTAACAACAGGAGGGAGAAAAAGACCAGCTCCAGAAGAATTTAACTGTAGCCTTTCCAGTCCTTTGACATCTAAAAGCTGGCTAGTTAGATGATAGTCCGCTTACCAGCATCCACTTAATGCTGTATTATGGTATGCTGCAGAGTAAAGATACTGGGAAGGCAACTGTGATTCATTTACTAGGGAAGTGGTGTGTGTAGGATGCTTAACCCTCCTCTGGTGCTAGGTAACTCACGGAGAAACAGTTAAGTACCAGATATTAAAAGTCTGTTAAAAACTTAGTGCTCAGATGTTGATTTCTTCTGTATAATGGTGTGTGTGTGTGTGTGTGTGTGTGTGTGTGTGTGTGTGTGTGTGTGTCATGTATATGGTAGTAGGAGGGATTTTTATGGGAGTTGGTCCTTTTATCATGTGGGTCCATGTGATTAAACTTAGATCTTTTTTTATTTTTTCAAGATTTATCTATCTATCTATCTATCTATCTATCTATCTATCTATCTATCTATCTATCTATCTATTTATTTATTTATTTAATGTAGGTGGGTGCAATGCGTACACCTGTATGCCAGAAGAGGGCATCAGATCCCTGTATAGATGATTGTGAGCCACCGTGTGGTTGCTGGGAACTGAACTCAGGATCTCTGGAAGAACAGCTAGTGCTCCTAACCTCTGAGCCATCTCTCTAGCCCGGACTTAGCTCTTTAGACAAGGCAACAAGCACCTTTACCTGGTGAGCCAGCATGCCCGAATGCAGATGTTGGTTTCTAGAACCGCTTTCCAATGACGTATACTAGACATGACATATTCTATGAGTGGAGCAGATGTGAGGTACACGTACACGTACACGCCAGTGCCTCCACACGCCCTCCCAGTTGCTCATGGGGTGTGTGAAAAGGGCAGAGAGCCAACTGAAAGCGCTCCCAGAAGGGAGAGCTGGCCACTTTGTCTGTGTATTTTGTGGTGCTAGAGAGTTGGACTGTAGGTTCTGCTCATGTCATGCAAGTGTTCTACCACCGAGCCACCTTCTCAGCTTAAGCTGGAACCAGGTGAACAACTAAAAAACATACTATTTAATTATAACCTAAAATAAAAAATATAAGTCATTTCATTTATAAAATAGACTAACATAAACACAAATCTGTACAATAGGGATATAATAAAGTAATAAAATAAATGTAACACCCGTGAGTATATATGGATATAAAACAGTGGTGCACACATTTTTAAAAATTTATTTTTATTTTATATACATTGATGTTTTGACTGCATGCATGTTTGTGTGAGAGTGTCATATCCCCTGGAACTGGAGTTACAGACAGTTGTGAGCTGCCATGTGGGTGCTGGCATTTGAACCCAAGTCCTCTGAAAGAGCAGTAGGTGCTCTTAACCTCTGAGCCATCTCTCCAGCCCAGTATAAAAGAGTAAATAGATAAAGCAATGGGAAAGCATTGACAAATCTTTCTCTCTCTTTTTACTTTTTAAAACAGATCTTACTATTTTGCCAGGTGGTAAGGATGCTCACCTTTACTTTCAGCACTCAGGAGGCAAAGGCAGGTGGATCTCTGTAGACTAGGCTAGTCTGGCTACAGAGCAATTCCCAAGACAGCCAGGGCTATACAGAAAAACAAAGATAGATAGATAAAATAGAATATATTTTGTTACTCATTTGACAATTTTATAAAACGGTGTATCTTAATATCCACCTTCTTATCTCCCTTTCAGCAGCCCTCAGTCACTCAGAGGGTCTTATTTCCCCTTTATACCTTTTGTTTTTGTTTTGGAAGCTCAGTGAAGTCTAATCAGTGCTGTCTGTTGGAATGCTGACTGATCTTGTTGGCTTTGTTGCAGGGAACCATAGCTGCAGTGAGTTCATGATTACGGTGGCCACGGCACGTCTAGAAGACATTTCACATTTTGCTTCATCCTCTGGCTCTTACATTCTTTCCACTCCCTCACTGAGTTTCTTGAGTCTGGGGTGGAAGGATTGCGATAGATGTCCATTTAGGGCTGAATACTCAGTAGTTACGTATTCCCAGTACTTTGACTATTTATGTGTTTCTTCATCAGTCGTGGATGACTGCAGAAAGAGGTGTCTCTGGCCATTGCTGAGGGCAGCACTAACCTCTGTGTGTAAACATAAATTTTTAGAAGGCAATTTGATCACATGTCCATTTAACAAGACAAAGAACAGTAGTAGGTTTCCCCTAGGGCCTATGGCTCTAACCAAAGGCTTTTGACCAGGTTTCCAGTAACAGGCATGAATTCCCTCCTGTGGAAGAGCCCTCAAGCCGAATCGAAAAGTGGTCATTTGCTTCCGTAATCCCTGTTGCACCAGTGGCACATCTTTTGTGGGACGTTGGATTGTAGTATGTGGGATTTCTGTTTAGGAAATACCTGGGATGGCTCCTTCCCCAGCAGCCTGCGTAGCACATTTCAGCACTGTGAAAGCTATCCATCGGGCTTGGGGGTGTCTTCAACCCACTTTCATTTTGATTTCCTTCTGTCCTGGAGGTAAAATGTATCATGACTCCAGCAATGGCTTTGAGGTGTTTTACTGTCTAGTTCTAATGGGCAATGGCAGTAGCTTGTGTTGTTTTGGGGTCTTTCCTGACCAGTAACTAGGGGAGGTATTCCATTCCTGGAATTAAGATTTCCATTTAATAACCCGTGTCTTCTGGAGGAATCACTGTCTGCTTATGTGTACCTGTGTTCTAACTCTTTTTTAAAATAATATTTTTAAAACTAAGTTACAAAGTACTGGTTTCCATAAAGGTTTTTCATACTTAAATATGATTTATCCTTCCCACTCCTTCCTCTTTCTTGTCCCCCCCCCACTACTGCCTAAACCTTTATCTCCTAACATTCCCATTCCCTGATTACCTTTTTATCACCTCACCCTTCGGGCCTTCCCTTCTCATAGGCCCGTTCTGGCTTCCTAAACTCTACGGATACTCCAAACTAAACACAGAAACCTAAAAATCTAAAGCTAGACTCCACATATGAGAGAGAGTATGCTGGACAAATCTTTCATGTAAAAGAATTCCGAGAATGTCAAATGACTTAGGCAGAGTATAACCGCCTATCCCTTAAGGGTAAGCTGTGTATAGTGACTTCCTTCAGAGGAGTCTAGTATGGGAATTGTAGGAAGAGTTTGGTATTATCCTAATCAGTGATTTCTTAAACCATGACTTCAAAAGTGTCCTGTAATAAAGGCAAAAGTAGCCGGCTGTGGTGGTGCATGCCTTGAATCCTAGCACTCTTGAAGCAGAAGCAGATGAATCTCTGTTCCAGGCCGACCTGGTGTGCATAGCAAGCTCCAGGACAGCCAGGACTACATAGAGTGACCCTATCTCAAAAAACAAAACAAACCAAAAAGCAAAAACAAACAGATAAGCTTGCCTCAAAGAAAAAAAATGTTTCTGTACATCAGAGGACACAATTGACAGTGAAGACACAATCCAAAGAAAAGGAGAAAAATTAACAAACCATATATCTGAAAAGGGACTAATAGACAAACTATGTAAAGAACTCATATATAGGAAGAAACCATTTTAAAATAGTCCAGTTTTAAAAGCAGGGAACAGGCTGGATATACATTTCTCAAAAGAAGACATGCATATGGATAAGAGGTAAAAAGTGCTCACTGTTGCTAATCAAATGCAAATTCAAACTGCATAAGATATTATTGTACATCTGTGAGATAGCTGTTATGAAAAACACAAAAAGTAACAACTGCTGATGAGGATGGAACAAAGAGGAAAGGGATCTTTTCACACTTTTGGCAGGGGTGTAAAATTAATGCAGACATTAATGGAAAAAATTTGGAAGTATCCCCCCAACACATTCCCAATTAAAAATAGTACTACTAGCCAGGTGATAGTGTACACCTTTAATTCCAGCACTTGGGAGGCAGAGGCAGGCAGATCTCTGTGATTTCAAGGCCAGCCTGGTCTATAGAGCAAGTTCCAGGACAGCAAAGGATACACAGAAAAACCCTATCTACAAAAACAAACAAGCAAAACCACCCTCCCACCCAACCAAAAGTACTGCTATACACTATAGTAATCTTACTATTAAGTATATAGAGACAACAACGAAAAGTACGTTATGGAAACATCTGCACTAGCATGTTTATTGAAGCACTATTCACAACAGGTAAATTAGGAGCCCAACTTAAATATCCATCATTGGGGGAAAAGTTAATAGAATGGGTAGTGTGTGTGTACTATGGAATGCTAGTCTACTTTTTAGGAACTTCTTTCCATTCCAGCAACAGCGATAAACCTGGAGAATAATATAATAGTGAAATAGAGATACTTCAGGCACAGAAAGACAAATATTGTCTAATGTCATTTAATATCGAATCTAAGAAAACTGAACATACAGAAACAGCAAAATGATAGTTGTTAGGTTCTGAGAGTGAGGGTGAATGACTGGGGAAACGAGTTTTGTTTTGACAAGTTTCAACCCCGGTGAACACGTTATGATCTGAGGGTCTGTGGATGTAAGGCACAATGACTACATGTATATGCATGTATCTGAAAGTCTCTAGGGAGGATCTTCAGTGTTCTCACCACACAAAAAAAAATCATGAACAAGGGAGGTGATATGTTTTTCAGTTCCATTTTAATCATCGAAAATCACATGAATTGGAACATGGTCACACAGTAAGTATGTATACAATTTCTAATCGCCACACTTTAACAAGCTGAAAGAAAATGAATAAAATTTAGCCTGTTGGTATTACTTCTTTAACTGTAGCAATGTACCATATTTATGTATGAACTTAGGGGAAGTGGGTACTGAGATGGCTCAAAGGTAAGGAGCCCAGTTCAGTCTCTGAGCAACATTGTAGCAGAGCACCCACTTCCTCAAATTGTTTTTGAACTTCCACATATGACGCTGATGCCAGTCCTCAATAAACAAACAAACAAAAATTTAAAAAAATTTAAAAAATGTAAAAAAAAATTAGAAAATAAGTTACCAAGAGAAACTGTATGTGGGGTTCATAAGAACATGCCATGCAATCTTTGTACATTTTTTGTAAATTAAGTTTAAGGAAAAGATTATGTCTAGCAGAAGAGTTGGTAATTTGGGTTTCATATCTGGCTGAGAGCCTGAAGTAAGTAAAATAACACTTCGGGTTCTGGACTGATTGTCATGGAAAGTGGGGCAGTTCTTCCTCCACTGTTTTATAAAGCTGTGACAGTGAGCTTGCAGAACCCAAGAATGCAGCATTCCCAAATGTCCTCCTGTGGAATTTCCTACTGGCATGACTTTTCCCCCTTCGCTTCTGCCCAGTAGCAGTCCCTTGAGTGGCATTTGCTGTCCTAGTTAATCAGAGGATAAGAGAAATGAGGAACTCTGTTCTTCCCCCTCCCAGGGAGTCTCAATGGGCACTGGAAATGTAGGTCACATTGCATCACAGTAGAGAGGAGCGAACAGGAAGGTATTTATGAAGTGCTGCTAACCCCCTTTCCATCAGGAGTCTTAAGGAATGGGGCTTGAGCCTGGTTATGTATGGGTGGGGTGCTGGAACCAGGGGTTAATTCATGTTGTTATTCTAGAGCGCTGTGTTTCCAATCAGGGATAAAAACATCTGAATTGTTACACTGAATTTGCTCAAATGGCATCAACCAGCTTCTGATATTTTTCTCTCTTAATTTTTATTGTCACATTGTAGAAGATTGTTATTAATTTATCAGGTTAGAACCTATTGAAACTATCCTCATATCTATGCAAAATAAAATCATTATTTGGTAATCATGTTAAGTCTAATAATATGTCTTAAAAATGACATATAATTATAGGCTTAGTAGCATTTTGAATAGTACAGAGAAACCACAAATATGTTTTGTTTTTTTTTTTGAGACAGGGCTTCTGTGTGTAGCATTGGCTGTCCTGAACTCACTTTATAGACCGGGCTGGCCTCAAACTCACAGTGATCTGCCTGCCTCTTCTTTCCAGAGTATTGGGATTACAGTCATACACCACTATGCCCGGCAATATGTTCTTATTTTTAACCCATACTTAAAATACGCTGTTCGTGGTGTTCTGCTTTTAATGGGAAAATTTTAGATAGTTTAAAATACAAACCTTTAAATGTTTTAAACATTATTTTTTACACAATGTGTGTTGCTAACTCCTTTGTGCCACATCCACATTGGCTGTCACAATGTTCTATGTTACTGACATGTTACTAACAGTAAATCTGAGCCAGAATGAGGCTAGTGTTCTGTTTCTACTTCCTGCTTATCTCTATCAAGATAATCAGTCCATTTAGGTTCAGAAAGTCAGATAATAAAACGTGTAAATAGGCTTGGGTATTATCTATCTGTAGCATAGTATCAAAACCTGGAAACTGACAGTGGCCACACTGTGTTCAGTTTTGTGGTTTATCACTTGAATATTCTCAAGTAGACACTTTCACAGTCCAGATGGATAACTACCATAACCCTGCAGATGTCACTCTCTGCTGCCCCTGATGCTGTGCCTGTATACATTTCCTCCTACACCCTACCTTCTGCTAGCCAGATCCTCCTCCCATTCTATCTGACCCTAGTCTATCAGGTCTCATCAGGACTGGCTGCATTGTCTTCCTCTGTAGCCTGGTAAGGCTGCTCCCCCATCAGGTGGAGGTGATCAAATAGCCAGCCAGCCACTGAGTTCATGTCAGAGATGGTCTCTGTTCCTATTACTAGGGAACCCATTTGGACACTGGGCTACATCTGTGCAGGAGTTTTAGGTTATCTCCATGCATGGTCCTTGTTTAGAGTATCTGTCTCAGAAAAGACCCCTGTGCCCAGACATTTTGGTTCTGTTGCTCTCCTTGTGGAGCTCCTGTCCTTTCCAGGTCTTACTATCTCCCCCTTCTTTCATCAGATCACCTGCACTCTGCCCAAAGTGTGGATGTAAGTATCAGCATCTGCTTTAATACCCTGCTGGGTAGAGTCCTTCAGAGGCCCTCTATGGTAGGCTCCTGTCCTGTTCCCTGTTTTCTCCCTCTTCGATGTCCATCTTGTTTGCTTTTCTGAATGAGGATTGATCATCCTACTCAGGGTCCTCTTTCTTGATTAGCTTCTTTAGGTGTACAGATTTTAGTATGTTTATCCTATATTAGATGTCTAATATCCACTTATAAGTGAGTATATATCATGTGTCTTTCTGCTTCTGGGATACCTCACTCAGGATAATCTTTTTAGTTCCCACCATTTGCCTGCAAATTTCATGATTTCCTTGTTTTTAATTGCTGAGTAGTATTCCATTGTGTAAATGTACCATAATTTCTGTATCCATTCCTCAGTTGAGGGACATCTGGGTTATTTCTAGCTTCTGGCTATTATGAATAAAGGTGTTACGAACATGGTTGAACAAATGTCCTTGTTCTGACTTGATCATATTTTGGATATATGCCTACGAGTGGTAAAGCTGGATCTTGAGGTAGCATTATTCCTAATTTTCTGAGAGAGCGCCAGATTGATTTCACAAAGCGGTTGTACAAGTTTACATTCCCACTATCAATGGAGACTGGTTCCCCTTTCTCCACATCCTCTCCAGCATGTGTTGTCGCTTGAGTTTTTGATCTTAGCTATTCTGATGGGTTTAAGGTGAAATCTCAGGGTCATTTTGATTTGCATTTCACTGATGACTAAGGATGTTGAGCATTTCTTTAAGTGTTTCTCTGCCATTCAATATTCCTCTATTGAGAATTCTCGGTTTAGCTCTGTACCCCATTGTTTAATTGGATTATTTGATTTGTTGCTTTTTAACTTCTTGAGTTCTTTATGTATTCCGGATATTAGCTCTCTGTCAGACATAGGGTTGGTGAAGATCCTTTCCCAGTCCGTAGGCTGTTGTTTGTTCTGATGACAGTGTTCTTTGCTTTACAGAAGCTTTTCAGTTTCATGAGGTCCCATTTACTGATTGTTGATCTTAGAGCCTGTGCTGTTGGTGTTCTGTTCAGGAAGTTCTCTCCTGTGCCAACAAGTTTAAGGCTCTTCCCCACTTTCTCTTATAAAAGATTTAGTGTGTCTGGTTTTATGTCGAGGTCTTTGATTCACTTGGACTTTAGTTTTGTGCAGGCTGATAAATATAGAATCCAGTACACATTCAGGTTTAAAGTCTTGGAGAGATCATGGATACAAGGCATATACCTAAGCGTAGTAAAGACAATACACAGCAAGCCTATACCCAACATCAAACTAAAATCAATCCCACTGAAATCAGGGACAAGGCAAAACTACCCACTCTTTCCATATCTCTTTAACACAGTACTTGATGTCCTAGCTAGAGCAATAAGACAACTAAACAAGATCAAGCGGATACAAATGGGAAAGGAAGAGGTCAAAGTATCACTATTTGCAGATGATATGATAGTGTACATGAGTGACCCCAAAAATTCAAGCAGAGAACTCCTTCAGCTGATAAACACCTTCAGCAAAGTGGCTGGATACAAAACAATAGCCACAAAGAACATAAAGTACCTTGGTGTGACTCTATCCAAGCAAGTGAAAGATCTATTTGAAAGAAATTTCAAGTCTCTGAAGAAAGAAATTAAAGATATCAGAAGATGGGAATTGCATTGAATCTGTAGATCGCTTTTGGCAGGATGGCCATTTTCACTATGTTAATCCTTCTGATCTGTGAGCACAGGAGATCTTTCCATCTTCTGATATCTTTTTTAATTCCCATCAAAATACCAACACAGATCTTGAAAGAAAAATTTTCAGTTTCATATGGAAAAATAAAAAACCCAGTATTGCTAAAACAATCCTGTACAACAGTAGATCATCTGGAGGTATCTCTATCCCTGATCTCAAGCTGTACTACAGAGCAAAAGTAATAAAAACTGCATGACATAGAAAGAGAATGGTGGACAATGGAATTGACTCAAAGGCCCAGAAATAAACCCACATACCTACAGATACTTGACTTTTGACAAAGATGCCAATACCATACAATGGAAAAAAGAGCATCTTCAACAAATGGTGCTGGTCTAGCTGGATGACTACATGTAGAAAAATGCAAATAGATCTATATTTATGATTAACTTTTAAAAGGAACGTCTTAAAAGTTTTAACCCAGCGTTTGATTTTTTTTTTTTTTTTTTAGCTTGAGTGCTCCAAATTCTCCAGTGACTTATTTAACTAGTACATAAAGTCAAATATTCCAGCACATTGCCTATCAAGCATTAATGCTTGGCTTGCTGTTAAAGACGATACCCCTCATAAAGTTAAGGGGAAAGGCACTCCAGGATAAGTTTGCTCTGCTAACAAGCAGGTATTATGATTGAAGACTGAACAGGAATTAGAAATCAAAAATGATATATAGTTATGTATAAAATGCATAGAGATAAAGTATGATCATATTTATGTTCCATTTCATCTTGGAAAATCTTCAAAGGATAGAATTTCTTGTATAATACTTAAAAGAATGTCAATTAAATAGTTAACTTAGTTGTTTAATGTAACCATTGTGTCATGGAATTGCTCTGCATAATTAGTGTGAAGTGTCACTGTGAAATCCTATCTGTAAAATTCTTTGAATGTATTGATGAGAAAGACATGTCTTCTTCTGGCCTCTGGGGACACTTCCACAGATGTCTATGCAAACACAAATAAATGAATCCTTTAGAAAGGAAATAGTGAGTGGAGCGACAGCTCTGTGGTTCAGAGTACTTGCTCCTTTTGCAGAGCACCTGGGTTTCATTCTCACACTCACATAGCAGCTTATAACTGTCAGGAACTCAACTTCTAGGGGCTCCAATGCTCTTTTCTGGCTTCCTTGGGCACCAGGCCCTCAGTGTTGTGTACATACATACATGTAGGCACGTGCTCATAAAATAAAGATTAAAAAGGGAAAGTGGAAGAATAAAAACCTTCACAAACATTAGTTAACAGCACACATTTATGACTCAAGCCAGTGCATTTACTGGAAGACTTTTGACAGTGACTGTGGATGAGTCATTTATCTAGTTACTGTTAACTTTCATAGGGTTATGGTGATTTAAAGCCAAAATTATGCATTTATTTGCTCTAGAGTAAGCATTATGTGAAAGTCATCAATAACTCTGGCCTTTGAAAGGAATGTTTGCCAGATCTTTACTTAACTTCTTTCCTAAACAGTCTTGTAAAAGTAGCAAAGAATGATTTGACTTGAGGATATCTGTGAATTTTAGAATTCTCTAACCCCAAACCAGTAACAGAAAAAGTAAGCATTTCTTTGGTAGGGTATTGAGCCTGTAAGCCTCCCTTCTCCTTAGTCAGCTCTGTAACTCTTACATCTCTTGTAAAAACAAACAAACAAACAAAAAAACAAACAACATTATGAGCCCAGCCATGGTGGCATATGCCTTTAATCTCAGCACTCAGGGAGGCAGAGGCAGGTGGATGGCGAGTTTGAGGCCAGCCTGGTCGACAAAGCAAGTCTAGGACAGGCAAGGCTACACAGAGAAAACTTGTCTCAAAACCCAAATAAACAAAAACATGAGGACAGGAATTTGGGGTGGTTCTCACTCATTCTTCCTCATTGTTGCACTGTGACAAGATTTTTAATGAGGAGAAGTAACACACGTCTACTCAATCCTAGATAGGAGCCCACAACAAACCGAAGTACAGATACTACCCAAGTCCCAAGTTGGGGCTACTTCCAGGAACATGGATGAGGTATTATAAGAGCAGACAGCTCTTTGTCTTTGAGCAGACAACTCAAAGACAGCTGCATCACCGCAGCCCAACTCCAGCATGGGGGAAAGCTCAAAACCTAGAGCATGCTGCATAGCCTGCAGGCAGCTCAGCAGGTTTCAGAGTGTCCTTTTTAGAAGCCTCAGTTGGGCTAACCCTCTTCTAGGCAGCCCAGCTGGTTTCTGTTCCTTCTAGGATGCTGGTCTGGTCTTGGTTGTACCTTGGCTTTTCCAAGAGTGATTCTCAGCTTTTATTGTTGACTCTGGCAGGGAAGGGCTCAGTGAATCCAGTCTGTTTCAGGGACTTCCTGAAGCCATTTTGAGTTGTTTACTTGTTGTTGTTTTTTTAAGATTTAATTATTTATTACATGTACAATGTTATGCCCCCATGTATGCCTGCATGCCAGAAGAGGGCAGCAGATCCCATTATAGATGGTTACAAGCCACCATGTGGTTGCTGGGAATGGAACTCAGAACCTTTGGAAGAGCAGCCAACAGGAGCACTCTTAACTTCCAAGCCATCTCTCCAGCTCCTTGATATTCTTTCTTTCTTTCTTTCTTTCTTTCTTTCTTTCTTTCTTTCTTTCTTTCTTTCTTTCTTTCTTTCTCTCTCTCTCTCTCTCTCTCTCTCTCTCTTTCTTTCTTTCTTTCTTTCTTTCTTATTTGTAGATTGTTCTCTGTATAGCCCTGCTGTCCTGGACTTGCTTTGTAAACCTCCCTGCTTAAAGAGTTTCCCTGAAGAATAGTGCCAATCTGGGAGGAAACTGTTCGTAACAACTGATGTCTACAGGTGTGGTATTCTAGGGTCAGTGTCAGACTATCTACTTTTTTCTGTAGCTTAGTTTCAAGTCCTTTATGAGGCAAGAACATGCCATACTGGACATTTAATAACTTTAGTGATTGAGCAACTATGAGATATTACATTATCCTTCAATGTAATCTAATCTAATAGGAATTTGTTAAAACTCACCTTGTCAGACCCCGGGGATACAAAGATAAAATGTTGCAGACCCTGGGCATGATTGTGTGTGAATGTGTGTGTGTGTGTGTGTGTGGGGGGGGGGTGATGTTCAGTTCTGGATACTGAACCCTTTGCTACAGCCCCAGCTGTGAGCAGGTGTTGGAGGATGGGGAGGAGTTACTTAAAATCTAGGAAGAAGGGAATTCAAGCTCTTGAAACAGTAGATATTGAGAAGCAGGAATTGCTGTTGAGGGTTTAGAGAGATAGCTCAGCACTTAGCGCCTCCTGCTGTTGAGAACTGGCATTCAACTACCAGTCCCACTTGGGCTCAAGACTGCCCTAACTCCAGCTTCATGATGTTTAATACCCTCTCCTGGCTTCTACAGGTACCACACCCCAATGAGTAAAAATAAATCTTAAAAAATGCTGTTATGTATGGTACTGGAGACAGTCATTTTAAGGTCAGCTCTAGTACATGACGCTTCAACTCCCTGGTAAATGAACATTTTAAGAGTTCCTACATCGTAGTCTCTGGGAGAGAGGTAAGTGAGATAATGCAGGTGAATGGCTTAGTGTCAATTTTATAGATATGGTAACTGTGCAGTTAGCTACTGGTGCTGTTGTTATTGTTGTATACTTCTGTAAATTGACCTAATTTTCTTACTTGACAAGTAGGTAAATGACTAGGATATTTATTATTGTTTTAGTTCTCCTTTTTGTAGAGTAATGGTAAAATAGTGTACTTCAGTCACAATCAATGGGGAAAAAAAGCTTTGGTGACCTCCCTCAGCTGAAAGAAACAGAAATGGGAGTCCAGTTAACCTCAGTGCAGCTTGGAGGAAAGACCACTGAACTATGTGCGCCTGCGCTCCGGGAACTGCACCTGTGTAAAGGCTAAGGCAAGAGATCAGATGGAAAGCAGAAGAGCAGCTGAACTTTGTGTGCTATGTAGAATCTGTCAGAAAGTGAGACTTCTTTAAAACAGTGGCCATTATGCCTCTAGTTGCAGTGTAGAGAAGATGAGGCAGGAGAGCTCCAAGAATCATTCCAGCCTCGTCTGGTTTGTCGTGTGTGTGTGATCCTGTCTCATCAAAGGCTCTAAAGTCCAAAGAAATGAGTCACATGAGGGTAGAGAAGGCCCTAGAACAGACTACAGGAACTGGAATGTACCTCTGGAGCTGACCAGAGCTGCTGGCATCCTTCCATATAGTTGGCCTTCGCTCTCTCACATGGGTATGTTTCTACACTGAGCCCAGCTGAGTGATTAGAGAGGCGTCCCAAAGGCCTATCACTCTCTCTTTGGCCTTTGAAGAGGGGACTCTCTAGATTTTGCAAGGACACGATTTAGTTTTTTAATTTGATTTTCCAGGAAAAAGTCCAGTTAGGGTGATAGTAAGTGCCACTGAGGTCAGAAGAAAGCAAGCTGGGCACCATATTAATCCACAGTTACTGAGATGTACCTGCTTGTTGTTTTTTTGTATGTACCTCAGCTGATGAATAACCTAATCTTAAATTTGGGGTTATAGTCTTTTCATTTAAGAGAAGACTCTTAGAAATAAAAACAGTGTAGGCTCAGGAGGTCCAGATCATAGCTTCCTTCAGGGGGAACAGGCTTAAGAGAAAGTGCGCATGGCAACAAGGTGAGGAGTTTGCAAAGTTTTCACCTATTACAAAAGACAGCCCATGGTACAGTACCAGTCAGGTAACCCTTGGAGGAGGGCTTGCTTCTGTAGCCAGATTTTTGGAATTTCCAAGAGAAATTTCATGTGTATATTTCCAGTGTTTATATGTTAGCAACAAATCTATATATTTTTCCTTCAAGATCACAACAGCAACAAAACATCAACAACAAAGCCCTGATGGCCTATCTGTTTGTAGGATCAAAGGGTAGAAAAAAAGTAAAACTGGGAATTAGGGAGCGCAACTAGGATGCCACAGTTGCTCTGCTTGCTCTAGGGTAGGAAGGAGCACACCCTCAGCACATCTGTTTGAATGCAACCTATGTTCAGGCTGAGAAAAGCTCTTGGCTTTCAGGTTTTTCCTATGAGGAACAGAGATTGGAGTCAGCTTTCAAGCTTCCACCTCTTTTTTTTTTTTTTTTTTTTTAGCTCAAACTCACAAAAGGGATCAGGTGAGAATCATGGTTGAGCTTCCTGTTGGGCCTGCCTGTACAGCCTCTTTCCATCCCTCCTTCAATGCTTAGAGCCCGGCTCACACTCAGAGCTTTGCTAAGAGGTTAAGAAGCTTTAAAAAAACAGCAAGAAAGGTTGTTCTGTTAATATTTCAAACCGACACTGTCTTGGTATACCTTGCTATTTCTTCCTCTGCCAGTAGTTGTGTAATTTTGACAGACTGCATCATATAAGGAGAAATGATCCAGACTATGAGTAAAGTTGCAACAGGGCTCTTAGCGTCTTGAAAAGGACATAATAGCAATGTTAGCCCTAGAAAATAAATTATTTTCCCTGTGAAAGTCAACATAACCCTGCCTGTGTATTAGCATGGGCTCTTTTCTCTGTAAGTAAATTAGGGTATATTTCTGAGCTGTTGAGCATTCTGCAGTGTCTTTTTGTTTGTTTGTTTGTTTGTTTTATAGTACTCAGGTAATATCCACCTTTTTGTTATTATAAAATATGTTACTTTCTTGAGCAAAATTTTTGTTGTTGTTGTTATCAAAAATCAATTAAAAAACAAAAAACAAGCTTGCCTATAAGGAGGGAGCCCTGTGTGCTAGAGGCGGAGTGCTGGCAACTGTGGGATGGAAGGACGTTGGGGATGGTGCTGTGCATGGGAAAACCTGAGCTTCCTTACCATCCCACACAGAGGCCATTTTCCTGACTGCCGGTGGCTTCTCGGAACATGTTCACTCTGACCAGGTTATTCCCTTGTTGTCTCCTTACTGACTGGCCCTTTCCTGTAGACTAGTGAACACACGGGCTGTCCCAGCCTAAGCTAAACTAGATCATTTCTCCCTGTTCCTGATCCAAGGAGAATAGTCTGGGTGTCTGAGTTGAGGCTTCTGTCTAGTTTGGACTCTGACAAGGAATTCCGAGCTCCATAATAAAAGATATGATGACTCTAGTTAGAGAAGAGGGCACTGGAGACAAGGCAGCACCTGTAGGAAATGATAAATTGAACCTGGTTTTCTCGGGATTTTGTAAAAACAAAAACAACAACAAAAAAGCAAAACAAAAATAATGTCCTATCTTAATAGTTTTTTCTCTTCCTACTTCTAGCAAACCTTTATATAAAAATAATCTCTAAAAATGAAATGCGTAGCCAGGCACTGTAGCACACACCTTTAAACGCAGCACTCAGGAGGCAGAGGCAGGTGGATCTCTGTGAGTTCAGCCCTGGCAAGGCTGTCAACAGAGAAACTGTCTTGAAAAACCAAAAATAAATAAATAAATATTAAGTGCTTATTACATAGGTAGATATTAAGTAAACAAAGGTTTGAAGGTTTTGGTCCTAAGAAAATCTGTCTAGCTCATTGTTTTCACTGTTTTGCAGAACAAAATTAGACTGATGCCGAAGCAGTTTAGTGTGCTGGAAGGGCCTGGATTCTAGTTTCAACTGGAACCATTGTTCTGCATGGACAGTCCCAGCAAATGATGAGCCCTTCATCTTCTCCCCTCTATAAACAAGGTCATAATGATGGCACTCTGAACACATCCTTGTTGTGAGTCAGAGGAGAGAACTTCAAAAAGCACATATGTTTCCTACTGAAGATCCATGGCCGTTTCTAAGCAGTAAACACCACTGCTGTCTTCCTGTAAATATAGGCTTCCTTAAAACAGTTAAGAAGAGACTGACTAATGAACGGTGAATTCTTTTAAAGCCAAACTTATCTCAGAAGAGATTTCGTCACTTCTTTTGTGACTTTTTGGATGCTTTGGAAGATACCTGGAATACCATGCTGGAAAATTGAGAAATGGCTTTGCCTAGTGACTTAGGGTCAAGTGAGAGATGATGTCCCAACTCTAGTTTGTTCTGAAGGAGTGACCATCAGAGAGGAGAAGTACTGCTTCCGAACTAACACCTGTATTGACTGTGTCTGTTACCGTACTTTGTAGATAACTGTGAGTAAAGATTTTTGCATGCTTATAAACTGCTTACAGTGCAAAGAAAACAATTTTGGCTCAAGACAGGCATGAAAGGAGGTTAGAAGCTTTTACTAGAAGACAGAGCAGGAACACTAAATTAGAAATCAGAAAAAGATTTAAAAGACAGAAGACTAGCAAAGAATTAGAATTCTGGAGAAGAAAATGTCTGGTCTATGAGGACAGGAAGGAGTACTTACTGAGTAGCATTTTATGGGGGGTGAAGCTAAAGCTATCTGTAGAAAGGGAGGGAGGAGAATATAACTCAAGAATAATTTATAACCCAAGAATAATTTGAACGCTATAAAGATAATTAGGAGTAAGTGGAGAAAGCCTGACATAGAACGTCAGTCACTGACTTTCTGGGACAGTGCATTGGTATCTCAACATCTCAAGGCATGGAACCGTGTACGTTCCCATTTAGAAGTGTGTGAAAATAAAAGGTGACCAGACAGTCTTCTCACCACTGCCCTTGTTATATAGACAGTAGAAATTACAGTAGAAATGTGTGCATAATGAATTTTCTATATGAAATCAACCTGCCTGTGGTTTTTGTTTTGGAGACAGAGTCTCAGTTTGTAGCTGTGGCTCTCCTGGAACTCATTATGTAGAGCAGACTAGCCTTGAACTCACAGAGATCTGCTTCCCAAGTGCTGGGATTAAAGACATATGCCACCATGCCTGGGTTGCCTGGGTTTTGTACTCTGACAGTATTTGCCTCACAGCTGTGTCATTGCCACTATTTGCTACTTTCTTCTCTCTTAAGTTGAATATCATCTTAGTTTTAAACTTTAGTTTGTTAATCATCAGTGTTTTGATTGCTGACTTCACTGCCCCCCCCACATTAAATAGTACTCCCATTTTGTGTGCAGTACATACATACACAAGAAGATAACAGAGGACACAATTTCATTGTGTATTTTAGGAAGATAAATTAATGAGTTTTTCTTTCCTGTTTAAAATCTGTATTGCTTTTATATGCTGTTGAACTGTAAAGGGCAGAGTCAGCACTCCAGATATTCAGTGTGCGCCTGTTATCTTGAAGCTATGATTTGACAGGTTTCATAGGCATGGGCTTTCAAATAGCAACATTAGAAATTAAGTGGAGCTGGGCATGGTGGTACCTGCCTGCAATCCCAGCACTTGCGGAAGCAAAGGCAGGTGGATCTTCATGAGTTCGAGGTCAGCCTGGTCTATAAAAGGGAGTAGAGCACAGCCAAGAGTGCACAGAGAAACCCTGTCTCGAACCCACCTTTGCCCCCAATTTAAATCGAAATCATTAATGGAAAATTCACACAATGGTTTTTAAGCCCAAAGATATTGACTCTGGACATATTTGAATAGTCAGTGATTGGTTTCTACTTTTTTATAAATCCAGTGAATTAAGTTCATCATAAAAATAAATTGCATTTGTTGACGAATTGTTAAAGTGCCTTGAATTTTAGCTTCAAAACACATGTAATATGAGTCTTAGTATCTGTTTTGAAACACTGATAGGTAGAGTCTATCAGATGCCTTCTGTGGTAGACTCCTGTCATACGTCCAGTGCACATCCCATTTGTCTTTCTAAGTGAGGATTGATCATCTTACCCCGTGTCCGCTTTCTTGTTTATCTCCTTTAGGTGTATAGATTTCATTTTGTTTATCATATCTTATATAAGCAAGTATATCCCATGTTTGTCTTTCTCCTTCTGGGATACTTCACTCAGAATGATCTTTTCAAGATCCCACCATTTGCCTGCAAATTTCATGATTTCCTTGTTTTTGGTTGCTGAGTAGTATTCCATTGTGTAAAAGTACCACAATTTCTGTATCCATTCCTCCGTTGATGGACATCTGGGTTGTTTCCAGGTTCTGGCTATTACAAATAAAGCTGCTACAAACATGGTTGAGCAAATGTCCTTATTGTGTACTTGAGCAAATTTTGGGTATATACCTAGCAGTGGTATAGCTGGGTCTTGAGGAAGCACTATTCCTAACTGTCTGAGAAAGCACCAGATTGACTTCCAAAGTGGTTGTACCAGTTTACATTCCCACCAGCAATGGAGGAGGGTTCCCCTTTCTCCACACTTCTCCAGCATGTAGACTCTACCTATCAGTGTTTCAAAACAGATACTAAGATTCATAACCAAATCT
Source organism: Meriones unguiculatus (assembly GCF_030254825.1). Taxonomy (NCBI): domain Eukaryota; kingdom Metazoa; phylum Chordata; class Mammalia; order Rodentia; family Muridae; genus Meriones; species Meriones unguiculatus. Next base: position 28,981,543 of record NC_083357.1, read on the forward strand.
TCGGCAGAAGGGGAGTTAGTATGACGTGGAAAGAATAGGAGCTCCACAAGGACCAAATATATCTGGGCACAGGGGTCTATTCTGAGACTGAACTCCACCAAGGACCACGTATGGATATAACCTAGAACCTTTGCTTGGATGAAGCCCATGGTAACTCAGTAACCAATTAGTTTCCTATAGTAAGGGGAACAGGGACTATTTCTGACAGGAACTCAATGGCAGGCTCTTTGACCTCCCCACCCCCCAAGGGAGGAGCAGTCCTGCTAGGCCACAGAGGAGGACTTCGCAGCCAGTCCTGAAGATACCTGATAAAACAGGGTCAGATGAAAGGGGAGGAGGTCTTCCCCAATCAGTGGACTTGGAAAGGGGCAGGGAGGAGATGAGAGAGGGAGGGTGGGATTGGGAGGGAATAAGGGAATGGGATACAGCTGGGATACAGAGTTAATAAAATGTAACTAATAATAAAAAAATAAAATTAAATTTAAAAACTAATGAAAATAAAATAAATAAAAAATAAAAAAACACACGTAATAATTTAAAACGTGTGGCACCTAATAAGATTATAGATTTCTCATTAGCTTTGTACCCACTATTTTATTCCTATGCTATTTTTTTCCCAAACAGATTTAAGAAGAAAGTTCCACAATTGCCGCAGATGAAGATTTAAGAAGAAACTTCCACAATTGCCGCAGATGAAGATTCACTGATAAATCAATCAGGATTTTTGGCTTGTACTCCAAAGAAAAGGTAACTGACTATTTTGATATAGCATAGCTGAATGAGTACATTACTTCCAGTTGTAGTAGAATTTGAGTAATGTTAAGTATCTGTGAGGAATCTTAGGTTTTAAGTCTAACTTTAGGACGTGAAGTTCTTAGTGTTAGGTGACAGTGAATAGAAGTAGTACAGTGGTGTTGTTGGCTATTTTCTTCTTAGCTAAAAAGCAACTGAACTTACATTTGTTCAAGGCTCAGGAATTTGTTTGGTTGGTTGGTTATTTTGAGAAAATGTTTCCATGGCTATCCTGGAACTCACTATGTAGACCAGGCTTGCCTGGAACCCATCTACCTTTGCCTCCCAAGTGCTGGGATTAAAGCCATATGCCACCACCAGCTGGTCCGTTTCAGGAATTCTTTAGAGACAGGATTCCCAGCTCTCTACTAAACTCTGCCCACTCTTTCCAAAGGTTGTTGTCCAGTATGTAAGCCCTCATAGTTTTTCCCCATGTCCAACATCACCAGCTCGAGCCTTCCCTCCCCGTACAGTGTGGAGCAGCAGTCCGAGGTCTTTCGGGGAGAGCAGTTGCAGTCAGGGCAGCCTCTCACTACACTGTGCAGTCAGTGTTGAGGAGAGCAGGGCTAAGTGTCACAGAGTGTGAGGAGAGGTAAGAATTCCTACAAGAGTGCAAGTTTTTATGACATCCATTTATGGTGTGTCTCTCTGTGTGTCACTCTGTCTTGTGTTTGTGTGTACACATGGATGCACAAGTTGGTCAGAGGACAGCTTGTAGGACTTGCTTCTCTTCTGTCATATGGGTCTGTGGAATTAACTCAGGTTGTCAAGATTTATGGCAAATGCCTTGACCTAATGAACCATCTCTCTGAACCACCGGGAAGAGTTAGATTAGTGGTAAGATATGACCCTTCTATCTACCCTTAAAGGAAATGGGAGGGGGGGTCAGTTATAAGTTAAAATTCAGTTTATGCTGAGTCATTGAAGAATCAACTGAACAGAATTCGGGCAGGAAGAACTAAAGAAATTTCAAACTCAGAAATAGCATATACTTAGGCAACAAATGCATGCTTGAGTCAGATTTTAAGTAAGTGTAGCAAAACTGGGAAACATACTGTACAGTATGCACATTCATCTGCAAAGATAACACTTTCACTATTACCAAAGTGTAAGCTTCAGGAATGTGGCAGTTTTGTATTTAAAAGAACAGGAGCTAGTCGGCTATGAAACCTATGCTCTATAAAATACACCCATTAATATTCTAGTTCTATGCTGAAGGACCAGATGTGCAGTAGTATTGTCAGTGATCATCATTAGAGTCATCATAATGTTTGATATTCATTGTGAAATATTGGACAGGTAACAAAAGAGGGGACAGGGCTTTTCCTGCGTGGTTGGTGGCCACTGGTAGTAGTGGGGTCCAGGAAGGAAAAAAATTTTTTTTGAAAAAATACCAAAGAATCTCCTTAATGCAGAGTCATTTACTGGGATCTTCTGTGTGCAAAGAGATTATCTGTTGAAGAACTAATAGAAGAATAGGCAGTAGTTTCTGTGGACTATATGACATATACGCTTGAGTACTGTACTGATGGAAGCATTATGTGATACTGTAGGAAAGTCTTGTACTATGCCAGGAAGTAAACAAAAAGATATGGAAAGAAGCATCACACACTCAGAAGTGTAGGAACAGAAAGCAGAGTCAAGCGGGCCAGATGGGACTGCGAGGATGTGTCAAGCCCAGGGCCAGTCTCAAGTGGCAGCCTCTCTCTGTGCAGGCCCTTCCTCAGGCAGTGCTTACAGAGCCCAATTTACACGAGAGATAACTTGATAATCTTAAGGAATACAAAATTCTCTTATTCACTTTTTTAACCAGTAAATACAAGTTACATGTATTTGTTATCCACAGTATATTGCTTTGAATGCATACATTGAAATGATTAAATAGTAAATGTTGTCACACATGGTTAATCTTCATTTTATATTGAGAATATTTAAGATCTACTGTCTTAGCAGTTTCTTATCTGTTTCTCTGTCTCTTTGTCGCCCTGTCTCTCTGTTTCTTCTTTTGTTTTAAAGGTAGGCCCTCGGGGTTGGGGATTTAGTGGTAGAGCACTTGTCTAGCAAGCGCAAGGTCCTCAGCTCTGAAAATAAAAGAGAAAATAAAGACAGGGCTTCACTATGTAGCTTTTGCTGGCCTGTTATAGATCAGGCTGCCCCTGAGTGTTGGGATTAAAAGTTTGTACCACTACGTCCCCTTGTCATCAATTTTCAGGTATATATCATCTATAAACCCTGCCTTATAGAATCATTTTCTTGAACGTATTCTCATTTGGCCAAGGGTTTGTATTCTTTCACCTAAATTGCTCCTAAATTCTGGTGTCTGGAAATCACCATCTGTTTGTTAAGTTCAACATTCTTTAGGTTCCAGAAATAAGCGAGACATTACTCTGACTTGCTTTCTTCTGCATCTGCATTATTGCACTACCATGTGGCAGCTGATATTCTCATTTTGACAGGATACAGAATCAACTAGCAGATAAATCTCTGGACATGTCTGAGGGAGTCTATACCCAGATTTAATGAGTGGGAAGGTCCATCCAGCATATAGGCCATAGCATCCAAAGGGCAGACGTCCGAGGCTAAATCAGAAGGAGAAAACAAACTGGCTGCCAGGATCTATCTCTCTGCTTCTTGAATAGAGTCTGTGAGACCAGTAACTTCAGGAGATTGCCTCCATTTCTTCCCATTTCAGTGGCCTATATCTCTGAAACTCTAAGATGGAAAAAAATCAAACCACACCACACCACACCATATCACACCACGCCACGCCAAACCAAACCAAACCAAACCAAACCAAACAAGCCTTTCCTTCCTTACATTAGGCTTTTGTGTGTATGTGTGTGTGCATGTGTATGTGCATGTGTCACAGCAACAGACAAATAACTATAATACAGAATATTGGTGCTAGGGGGTGAAAGAAGTGCAGTTGTTGCTATGGTAACCCTGACCATATGGTTTGTAGGTCTTTGGTCCTGGCTTGCAGGAGGAAATGTCAGAAGAATGGGTAACTGGGCTGAAAAAGCTATAGAATGATGTAAGCAGAGATCAATGGGACATTTTGGTGGGAGCCTGGAAGACCAAAATACTGAGAAAAATGCAGACAAGTGGAAGTTTCATGAAGCTTCAGAAAGAAACAAGGACCCTGGGTAGAACTGAACTAGAGGCTTTTCATGTTATATTATGGCAAAGAATCAGACTTTATTTTGCTTGTGCACTGAGAACTTGTACGAGACTAGCCTGAAAAGTAATGAAATAATTTGTTTGGCAGAGAAATTTTAAGACAAGATAACATTCAGGTTGTGCTCAGTACTTAATCCAGATTTACAGTGAGAGAGAACAACAGGTGGAACAGAATGATGAAAATGCTACCGTTTGGCAAAGAAAAGAGTGTGCGCCAGTTCACAGCTAAAAAGGCCCAGGCCATTTAAAAATAGTTGTAATTCTTAAAGAGAATCATACCATTGAAGAGAAACCTGGTACCTGCGCTGGAACAATAGGTAAGTGCCTGGAGGGCAGGACAACTCATTGGCAGGAATGAGCCTCAATGAGGCTCCATCTCACAAAAATGTAAATTCATTTGAAGGAGACAACCTTGACTGAGAATGCAAAGGATCCTGTGTGCAAAGCAGCCCTCCAGGGATGTGTCTTCCAGGGTCAGCCTGGGAAGGCTGAGGCAGCTCCATCCTAAGCTGGCAGCAGAACTTGGTAGTGCCACCCATGTGGTACTTGTTTTGCAAGCATGAAAGGTATAAGATTTGAGGGGATCTCTAAGCCATAATTTTAGAGAGATGTTGAGGTAGGCAGTATGTGGCCCCCTTGACTTTAAGAAGTCAACTGCAAGAAGACCCTGAGAGCCTACTGCATGAAACTTTGAAGATGACCACCAAATTTCAGATGTCAGAACCATAGGATATCCACCGAATCAAGCTCCAGGCATGGGCTGGAGCTGCTCTAAGAGAGATGGTCCCTGCTGCCGACAACAAAAAAAAGTGCAAGGGAAGGGCTGCCCACCTCACTGCATCATCCCAGATGCTGGACTGGAGTAAGGGCAAGGTTTGCTGTTTTCCCTTTTGGGCTTTAGTTTTGCTAAGGAATATAGTGATTTTGTTTTAAATGTTTTTGAGAAACGTCTACCTTGTTTCTTTAATGGCCACACTATACTTAGCTTTCATTGGAAACGAAATAATAGAAGACAGCAAGCATAGGAAATATAGTATTTCTTGTATTAGATGGTGACTGTTTAGAAAGAATATAGGGCAGGATCAGGAGAATGTTGAGTGCTACTAAGAGGCAGGGCTTGACATTTTAAATGGCAGTGAGTAAGGTAGGATTTTGAGAAGGTGACACTTGGCCTTTAGTGCTGAAAGAGTAAGCTGTTGAGCTCTGTGTTGGGGAGAACACAGCTGAGGGAAAGAAGGAAAGTACAGACTGTCTAAGAAAGAGAAGAGGCAGCTCTGAGTGAGCATGTGGGAGAAAGTGGTAGTGCATGAAATCAGGCAGGTAACAAAAATGTCTGTGACCTTAAAGCCCATTGAATGGGCTTTAGCTTTTATCTAAGAGAAGTACAGGACAAATGTCAGCTTTCTGTTAATAGAACCACAGGGGCCACAGCAGATAGTAATATAGACTATAGATAGTAAGGTAAAAGCAGTGAGACTATTTGTACAGTGGCAGTTCTAATAGCTTAGGCAAAAAGACAACAGTGTATTAGATCTCCAAAAAGGATAAGGGATATAATCTATACCATAAGGCATTCCTCAATGATTTGTGAAGCATTAATGGCTAATATAAGAAAATAAAGCTATTGAAGTCAATCTAAATTATGCTGTGAAATTCTGCTGTGTGCCAATAGCTCACTACTTCCATCGTAGAACTAGCAGAGAAGTAGTATACAGTGTGGATCCATTGAATGAAGTGATAATTCTCACATTGAGTATGCTGTTGAGGAATGATTGGAAATCACACCACTCAGAATAGTACACAATTTAAAACTTATAAATTTCTTATTTCTGTAATTTTCCATTTATTTTCAGATGGAAATTGACTGTTAGTAATCGAATGCATAGAAAGTGAAACTGGACCAGAGGGAACTACTATTATTTACCCTAAGAGGAACAAAATACTGATACATACTCCACGTATATATCTTGAAAACTTGTGCTAGAGGAAGAAAGCCAGGCACTCAATGTATGTAATACTGTATGGCTCCATTCACAGAAGATATCTCAGATAGGCACATCTACAGAGGGAGGATTTCTTAGGGATCAGAGGAAGCTCAGAAAATGTCATTATGAGTTTGGGGTTTCCTTGGGGTGGTAAAATGTTGAACATTATGACGTTTGTTGTACCACACTATGAATTTAATAAAATGCCTTTAGTTGTACATTTTTAAATGGTTAAAATGGTGATTTTATTTTATGTTTACCACAATCCCAAATAAATAAAAAATAAATAAGTAAGTAAGTAAATAAATGGATGAATGAATAAATGAATGATGACACTAGGATTGGGGAGATGGTCTACTTGGTAAAGCAGGGGCCTCAGTATCCCCAGTAAACATGCAGAAAGCCAGCTGAAGCCCTGGGCCTGTAATCTAGTGCTGGGGTACAGATGGGTAGATTCTAGGGGTTTGCTGGCTAGGAGATCGTAGCTGCAACAGTGAGCTCCAGGTTCAGGGAGAAATTTTGACTCAGAAAAACCCAGGTACAGTGATAGAATAAGAAAACTGATATCAGTCTGTGACCCGAATACACTACATGTACACACACAGAGACACAATAGAATGAAAAAATGTATAAGGAAATTAAAAGATAATGGCGTTTCCCAGGTATGGTGGCACAAGCCTGTAATCTCAGCATTCTGGGAGGCAGAAGCAGGCAGAGCTCTTTGAGTTCGAGGCCAGCCTGGTCTATAAAGCAAGTCCAGGACAGCCAAGGCTACGCAAATAAAAAAAAGATAATGGTGTTTACAAAAATATTTTTTATGGAAGATTTATTTATCTTATGTAGATTAGTACTGTATCTTCATGTATACCCGCATGCCACAAGAGGGCATCAGATCCCAGTATAGATGGTTATGAGCCACCATATGGTTGCTGGGAATTGAACTCAGGACCTCTCCAAGAGTAGATGGTACTCTTAACTGCTGAGCCATCTCTCTAGCCCCTTTACAAAAAACTTTCATGCCTCAATAGTTTGTGTTCTGGACACAGTAGTTGGCTTAGCTAGAGGAGAGTTTGCAAAGGGGAGTGGGTGAGGAGGTTAGAAAGTCTGGATTGGGTAGTGAGGGACACTGACTGCAGAGCCAGGGTGTTCAGCCAGTTCAGTAGCTGGAAAGCATTGGGGTAGAAGGGAGAAGGGGACTGAAGGAAATGGTCTTTGGGAACAGTACAGGTTAAAAGCCCTGTCTTGGGCAGAAGAAAGGGCTTCTGGTTGTAGGAAACCATGCTATTGCTGATCCCTGGAGGCAGCTTTGTGACCATTCCCCAAAGCCTCAAATTTAGTTTCTCCTTTTATAAAATAGCTTTTGGAAGGGTCTGGTTATAAAAGTATTGTTTAAAATATGAATAGTATATGAAATCCCTTTAAGGGCAAGGGAGTAGAGCTTGTTACCGTGTTTGGGCAAGTCTAGAGTTACCTGGACTGTTCTAAGTATGAAGACTTAGACTTGTTGCTTCCCACCTTCCACACGCCTGGAGTCCTCTAGGCAGCCTGTCTGTGCATGGGTGTGTCTCCATCACCTTTCACTACTGTTCCCATATGATATTATTTTGCTTGTTGCTTTAAAATTTTTGTCTTGGCTCTTTTTCCGTTTCTTCCTGTTGGACTGCAATGTCACATGCTGTACTTTTATTTCTAAAAGCAACAACAAAATAGTTGAAACATAAATATCCCAGACCTTTTGGAAAGAGGACAAGGAGCTGAGTTAGAATGGCCTATGCTTATAATTCTAGCATGTTTGAGGTGAAAGCAGGGACATCAGAAATGCAAGGGCAGCTTTGATAACATAGTGAGTTTAAGGCTACCCTGGGCAACATGAGGACCTATTTGAAAAACAAGAACCAAAAAACAAAAGAATATGAGGGATCATAAAACATAAAGTTATCAACGTTTATTAATCACTATGTGTCAGCTTGAAGCATGCTTTTAAAGATTATTTTTACTATTTTTTGTATGTAACTGTTTTACCCGTATGTATTTCTGTGTACCACATGTATGCAGTATCTTAGGAGGCTATCAGAAGGTATCAGATCCCTTGGCATTGGAGTTACTGACAGTTGTGAACCACCGTGTGGCCCCTGTGGAAGAGCAGAAAGCAAGCTCTTACCCTCTAAGCCTTCCTTCAGGTTGTAAGCCTGTTAACTCACTGGCTCCTGGCGGCTGTCAGATGGCTCCTGGCGGCTGTCAGATGATGTAGACCAGTGAGTGGTTCTCAACCTAGAGGTAGCCACCCCTGTTTACAGAAGTTGCATAAGACCATCAGAAAGGATAGATGTTTACATCACCAATCATAACAGTAGCAAAGTTGCAGTTATGAAGAAGTAACAAAGTAATTTTATGATTGGGGCCACCACAACATGAGGAATTGGGTCACAATGTTAGGAAGGTTGAGAATCACTGCTGTGGACACCATGCACTCCTCCTGTCCCTAGTGAGGCAGTGGCCGAGATGAGCTCCAGGATTGGCCTTCCCATAGAACCTTTTCAACAGAAGTCAATCATGAATTTTTTGTGAAATTTCCCAAATTTAAATGTTGGCCTTGTGGATGCAGCTCAGA